>NC_083107.1:57080837-57383868 GCF_949774975.1 Lagenorhynchus albirostris
GTTTGAGCATTCATCATACAGTAAACCATTTCAGGCAGAGCTGGTGTTATTGCCGAGCACAGCCAAGCCCTGATTCTGATGTCTGGGGCAACCGCAGAGATTGACGGGGATCTACAACCTAGAGAACTTGGCTAGCCTGCTTGGTGGAAAATTTTCTCTCTGTGGTCGTATTCTCCTCTAGGAAGCATAGAGAATATGGGACCCACAGAGTCTGGGTTTCTTCAACCTGGGAAAAGCTTCCAACTCAGCCACTGAAATGTGTGGCAACTCTGCGAGTCAAAGCTGAGGGAGGAAAAGAATCTGGCGTGTCACAGAAAAAGAGACATTTTTACTGCCCTACTTTGGGTCAGATACGCAGGGTGATTTGTTCAAAAGTAGCACATTCCCTAAAGAAGTAGGACACCTGGTAACCCTTATTTTAGTAGAAAGGCCAAATCTGGCCGTTGCCAGAGTAGTCAGTAATTTCTGCTTTCCTAAAGTTGTGAAAAACCTACTCAGATCCAGTGTGGACCCTCATTACTCAGGAAATTCCTTTAAGCACAATCACTGAAATCCTCAAAACTGTAGCAACAAAATAATTAAGGCACTCATCACTTGCCAAGAGTTACTTTCTTTTGCTTTATTAGGACAATGAAGCATGCTTCGAGAGCAGCTGGCAGAACCCACTTGTGCAGAGGAATTAGTGATGATTTCAGTCAGACTTCGATGAACAAATCAAAGAATTATCTAAACATCTGTCTTATAGTGCTTGGTTAAAAAAAAAAGTGGGATGACACAGATACTTTTTTTTTTCCCCCTTGTGAGTTTTCTTTGTGAAGATGCCAAAATATCATGAAGAAATTGAATAATGCCCATGTTCGGGGCATTTCGTGGCAATGCCTGTGATTGATTTATTCTTTTTAAAGTTGTTTTGCCACTAGACTGTGGAGGCAAGGACCTGGCATCCTTGACATATAATTGAGTCTAATCCTACTGCCTCTCAGCATGGCCTGGGGGCTGTTAACCTCTCCAAGCCTCAGCTCTGTTATGTGGAAAATGAGTACAAGAATAGCTGTCTGGCTTACCTCTTAGTATTGCTGTTGAGATGCAACAACAAGTTAAAAGTATTAAGATGCAATTTTGCGTGACACTCACTGTGGATATTATGATGCAATTATAGTTTCACAAAGTGCTGGTGTGTGGTATCAAGTCACTGCAAACTAGATTGGGGGTGCTTTATCTATTTATTTATTTTGTAAATGCTTTAGTCACATGCCCATCTTCAACAGTATTAGATCTACTAGAACTCTATCTTAATAGCTCCGTATTGGCAAAATATTTGAGTGAGCTGTTCCACTTTTACGGTGGTTATGGGATTTACCTTAAATGTAGCCTGAGAACTCCAATCGACTTTTAAAGAGAGAGTTCAAGTCATCTCTACAAGCTGAAACTTGTCGCTACTCACGGAAGCTAACTAGATCTAGAACAGTTCTCTCTATCCTGGCACTCAAACCTGAATCAGAAATTCTGGAGAGAGGGTCCAGCCACCCATGTTTTCACAAACCCCCCCGCTAGCAGAGGAACCACTGATATGGGAGTAAATAGCAATGGGGAATTGAAGTTTTTGCATTTCTTCATTTACTCACTCCAAGAAGTATTAAAACAGCTTCTATTCTGAGGCAGATGCCATTCTAGAAACTAGTAGAGGTAGAACAGTGAAAAAGATGGGCAGAGAGCCTGCCCTCATGGGGGGCACGTGCTGACCCAGGGGACAGACTAAACAAGCAAATAAACGATGTAATGTAAAGTGGTGATAGATGCTATGGGTGAGGGGGTCAAGTGTGGGAGACTGCTGTTTTAGAAAATGTGGTCAGGGAAGGCCTCTCCAAGGAGGTGACATTTGAGCTCCTCTCAGTGAAGTGAGAGGCAAGGCCGCTCTAAAGAGGGCAGTGAGGGAGCTGGGCCCCCAGAAGAGTTTAACAAGAACAGGAGCATGAAAGGGACGCCAGGCTGAGTTCTTTCCTACCCTCTGACTTCCGCACTTTTCCGCATATTTAATTCATTCCTCTTTCTCTGCCAACAAGACTCTGCCTCTTCTTCCACAGGATGGGTAGAAGCCACTTCCAGATATATGAACACTTTGACTTGGTTCCAATTGAAAAGTCCCAAGAAAGGCGTCTCCCTGACAATCTTCTGCTCAAAACCCTCTCCTGGCTTCCTACCTCATTCAGAATAAAAGCTCCTCCAGACCTGGCCTCCCGTCGCCTCTCAGGCTCCTTCTCCCCATGGCTTATCCTGCTTCGGCCACCCAGGCCTCCTGCAGTTTTTCTAGGTCTCCTACTTCAAGGTCTCCACCCACCCAATTTGCATGCTTCCTTCTGCCTGGAGTGCTATTCTTCTAAGTATCCTCTCTGCCATTACTCAAATGTCACTTTCTCCAAGAGGTCTTCCCTGAGACTCTATAGAAAATTCCATCTCCCTCATCCGTCTCTGTGCTACTTTGCCCCTTTGCACTTATCAACATCAAATATACTATATTATATATTTGATTGTTGTGTTTAGTTGCTATTGCCCTTTCACCAGAATTTAAGCCCTGGGAAGACAGGGACATTTGTTTGTTCTGTTCACTCCTTTATCACCAGCTCCTTGAACAATGCCTGACACAGAGGAAGTGCTTAATCAATGTTTGATGAACGAATAAGTGATGTCTAGGAATACAGGATAATTTTCTATAAAGCCTGTGAATTGAAGGCGAGCTTAAGCTGGGAATTATAGGGCCATGAGAAGGGTTACAGCTGGGTGGGATAAAAAAGGTTTCACTTGGCTGTGAGATTTTCAAGTCCTGAAGCTTCAGTCTTGGTCTTCAAGCAAGCGGCCTTGAGAAAGTGGCTGCAAATTTCTGGGGCTCTCCTTTGTTTTCTGTAATAGGGAGAGAACAGTAGTAGAGCTGTTTAGAAAGGCTGCGAGAGGACCAAACCTATCTGGGGATGCCTCCAGCTCCTACACTATAATGCGGTACCTGTAGCCCAGAGACCAAATATATGGAACAGAGTATTTTATTGTCTACGTGGAAAGGTATTCGGATATGCCTATGAATAAACAATGTGATGCATGTGTGCGTTGATTCATTCTGAGCTGTCCTCCAGGGCTGTTGGTAGGGCTGTTAGTTAGCATCTGAAACACCTATTCCAGAGGTGGTGCTTAAAGCACTACAAATACCTTTATCACGATCCATATATATTAGTTTTCTATTACCGCATAACAATTTACTGGAAACATAGTGGCCTCAAACAATAGGCATTTAACTCCTTGCACTTTCCACGGGTTAGAAGCCCATGCAGAGTTTAACTGGGCCTTCGGCTCTGGGTCTCACAAGCCCGCAGTCAAGGTGTTGGTTAAGGCAGGGATCTTTTCTGATGCATGGGGGCCTTGTCAAAGTTCACGTGGTTGTACTTCATGGTGGCTTGCTTGTTGAAGCCCACAGGAGAATCCCTTTGAGTATCTTTTTTCAGTGATGACCTGGACCCGCCTATAAAAGGCTGACCTAATTAGATGAGGATCACCCAGGAAAAACTCTCTTTTCATTAACTCAAAGTCAAATGATTGGGGACTTTAAATACATTTGCACACACTCTGCACTTTTGGTATATAATACAATCTAATCTTGGGAGTGCTATCCCATCACCGTTGTCATATTCTATTGGTTAGAAGAAAGTTACAGGTACTTCCCATGCTCAAGAGAAGGGGATTATACACGGTCATGGGTCACTGGGAGTCATTTTAGAAATCTGCCAATCATACCATAATAGAGAGTTCGGTAATTACGAGATATAAGAGATAAGTTTCCATTTTGGAAATGAGAAGTGTTCAAACTTTTTGGCTGCCTGGAGAGATTCTGTAGGTCCCACTGCGCCTGCATTAAGGATGTATAGAAACTGTTAGCCCAGATGTCCAACACCTTAGAAGCAGTTCGTACTCAGGGTCAGAGCATCATTGGTCTGATGGCAACTGTTTCATGGGGGCTCTGCTGCCAATTCGACTGATTGGTTGCCTAGTCCTGCTCTCGATGCTGTCATCTGCCTCAGCATGAACATTTCTTATACGGCACGTGTGCGACTGTCAACAGAATGGGACTTCCCTGCGTTTATGATGCCTATTTTTGTGCTTGCTTATAAGTAAATGTGGAAGTTTTAGCAGAGTTTGGCCTAGATTTGCTTTCATGGAAAAGGCCACTTAGTAGTGAAATTGTAAGAGAAGAGACCATAGCTACCATCTACCTCTAATCCCAGGTGACCATGAACATTTACCAAAATACTGAGAAGCAAATTGGCTTAGGTCAGATCACATAAAAAAGAAATCATTAGGGTGCCTACACCGTACATCGTTACACAGTTGAGGTTACCAGGAAATACTTGAAGGCTAGGTTAACAGTTAAATCACAAATTTGTGTAACAATTAGTGAAGCTTAAAAATAGCATGATAGGGGTCTTCCCTGGTGGCGCAGCGGTTAAGAATCCGCCTGCCAATGCTGGGGACACGGGTTCGCGCCCTGGCCCGGGAGGATCCCACGCGCCATGCAGCAACTAAGCCCGTGCGCCACAACTACTGAGCCTGCGCTCTAGAGCCTGCGAGGCACAACTACTGAAGCCCGCGCGCCTAGAGCCTGTGCTCCGCAACAAGAGAAGCCACCGCAGTGAGAAGCCTGCGCACCGCAACGAAGAGTAGCCCCCGGTCGCCGCACCTAGAGAAAGCCCGCGCACAGCAATGAAGACCCAACACAGCTAAAAATAAAAACAAATAAATAAATAAATTTATAAAAGAAAATAACATGATAATGATGTCAGAAAAAATGTACTCTGGAGACACTTTTAAGTTGGAAAGTCTGCCTCTTTATTCTGAGTTCTAAATATCTTGCTGAAGGAGTCAACCTACAAACCTTAACGCTTGGCTTCATAGAGTTGCCGAATCTTTCAGTTGCTTCAGTTTCTTGAGGGATGGATCTCTCCTTATCTAATAAAATCTCTAACACCTTTAAAGAGAATAATTGACTAGAAATCTCTTAACCAACTTTGTTAATTCTATCTGTGGTAATGATCCTGGAGTCATATGTTATACGTGAAAGTTTAATGAAGATGCTATAGTATTTGATGCCATGTTGAAAGTGGAACATATAAAAATTCTTCTTAATTGGATATAAACCTATCCAATTAAGATATCCTTTAAAAATAAGCTGCACTTTGCAAAATGGATATATTGGAAATCTGTTAGTTAGAAAAATCCCCCCTGCTCTAGACTCCATCGTCTTAAAATTCCCTTCTTGAGTTGAAAAAGAAACCAAACAGACCAACAAGAAGAGAAATATTACCAATATTTTGGGGCAGTCCCGTCTTGAGAAGTCATCAAAACCAAAAGTACTGATACCTGAGTAATATTCGCTGTTCTGTAACTCCCTTAGCATTTCTTTTCTGTTTGTTTGTTTGCTGTGTTTTGTGGTTGCTAATTAACTGATTGAGCCTTCCTTCGATCTTCACATTTCTTTAAAATATCAAGTGTGTCTTGTGACCGCCATCAGCTGCAAACATAGCATCAATTAACTTACCAAAACAGAGTGTTTGGTGATTAATCCATAATGACAGGGCTGTTCTCCGGAATGATTAAATTCATTATCAAACAGCCAGAGGTAGAGTGCTTTCCATGGAAGATTTATTGCTCTGGAATTACCTTTCTCCCTTGTACCGATGAAACTTGATCTGGTAAATAAGAAAGATGAGAATGCAGGGGGCCCCTTTTTAAAAGATAATGGATAGTCTATATTTTCAGTGCTTCAACTCCAAAAGGCAAAGTACCTCTTTGAATGTATGTCATCTTTGGTCATTCACAAACCACTTGGTACTGCTTCATTATCACCATGTGAAGTAGTGGGTATCTGCAAGGATCCTGTGTGTGCGTCAGGCTGGGAAGCTGATTGTCCTTGTTCTTTCTGCTAACACATTGGTACACCTTATCACCAGCAAGGCTGGATTTGGGTAATAACTTTCTACATGATTTCTTTGCCCAGCTCTCCCCTCTACACGCCTTCTACAAGCCTATTCATGGTCCAGATAATCTCCCTGGCTGTGATCTAGTCTCCCTCGTGCAAAATTTACAATTTATAATTCTAAATGATTCACGGACACACAGACACACTGCAAAATAGGCTTAAACCTTTTCCGTATCTAATTTCTCTTCATTCATTCATTCTGTTCTTTAGAGTTTTCTTATCCACCTGAATCCAAAGGAACTTCCCTCTTCCTTCCAATGAACTTCCTTCATTGTCTATATCATTTGGGGCATTTAATAGAGCTCTTTCTGTAGCTTAATATTGTTTCTGGATGTTTCTTTTGAGTCCTCCATGAACTTGTGGGTGCCCCAACACTAGAGAAGTCCAAACTTTTACTTCATTGCACCTTGTGTTTCACACTGGATCAGGCAAGGAGCATATCTGTAAACAGACCAATACCTCTCTCTGAGATTTCTTGGGAAGATGACACGAATTTAGTTACTCTGTCAAGCTGCCTTCCTATTCATCTGATCCATACTCATTTGAAGATGTATGAAGGATACCTAAACCTACTGCTTGAGGGGTGCTGTTAAAAGATGTAGTGCACAGATAGCAAAGAATGGGGGAATGGAGGGTGGGGATACATACAATAAAATCCAATACCCAAACCACTTCCCATTGATCCTTACCCTTTTTTGTTTACCTACTGTTTTTTTGTTTGTTTGTTTGTAGGCAGGAAAAGTAAGAATGCTGGGTTCCAGCTCTTAGTGTGCAATTTTGGTTGGGACTCAAGTTCTCTGAGCATTTGTTTACTTATCTGTAAATTAGATATATTAATGCCTATTCCAGTGAGTTGTTGGGCGAGCTGAATAGTGTAGCAGGTGTAGAACAACCTGCAAAATGATTACCTTAAAATAGGCACTCAAGAGATCTTAGTTTTCTCTTGAAACTGTAAATCAGTCTTGGGGTCATTTTAGTGGGAGGAAAAGCAGGTTGACTATAACTTTATTATTGGTTATTTAGGGTGTTTTTCAAATTGACAGTGAATTTTGAGCCTGGGAGATTTAATCACAATTGTGATTATCTATTTTTGGAGAGTCACGCTTTTGCTGAGATTGACCCAAAAAGAAGACCTATGGGCTTTGTATATTAGTAAAGGTACAGAGTCACATGCACTGTAATTTCTCAATTGACAGTCACCCTTTTTTAAACCCACTCTTAATATTGTAACAACACAAATCTAAAAGTTAACAGCTTTTTAAAGAGACATCCTTCAAACCAGAAAATGTAATAATGACCATGATGATGAACATTTCGACATTTCTGGGATTCCTTCCTCAGTTTAAAGTTGATAACAAAGTTTAATTTTTTTCCAAGTCGGTTGGGTAAGTTTCAATGGAAACCATAAGGTTGATGCTGGTATTTTGTAAGAATTCCTTTTTTCCCTTTAGCATCCTTTCTCCTTTGTATTCCCTGGACACCTCTCCCTATAAACCACCCGGGATTTCCCTTCCATTCACTAGTAGGTGAGGCAATTTGCTTTCCCTTCCTATGTTAAGATCAAAGCCAGAGATAATGACTTTCCATTGTTAAACGGGGGAAATGATGAAACAACGAAATACCCTATACACAATGGCTTGTTAACTGCAAGAGAGGAAGTATCTTCAGCAAGAGTCCCTAGAACCCAAACTCTTTGTGGAAGTGTCTTCAACCCAGAAAGAATGTGGGAAGATTTGCCATTTCTAAGAATATTTGAATGCTTTCACGAAGTATTTTTTCTAACCTAAAGGCGAAAAGAGGTAGAGAGAAAGGAGGGGAAAAAAAAAATGTCTTAAAAGTTGACCCCAAGAAAAATTAATATGTCTTGCCCTCTCTGGGGCGGTCAAGCCCACAGAGTACAGCATCCAGCTGTCTTTGATGTTTGTCCTAGCAGTTTTATCTGTGAAGAAAATACAGCGTGGTAAACAGTGAGATTTCCCAAAGGGAGGGGAGTTTGTGGCTTCTTAAAATGGAATGTGTTACATGTACTTGAATAAAGCTGATTAATGAAGCTTACTTGTAAATTTTGCCAAGGTTAACAGATCCGGGTGCTAGAACATATACACAAATTATAAAAGACGTGGCATCTGCGGTTTTTTCCTCCTTCTTTTCCTTTTTCTTCCCTTAGGAGTTCTGTGACCATATATAGCCATGGCATCAGCTTACAGTCTGTAGGATTAAAGTTTTCTGTTTAGATTCATAGATGACAGTCTGGAATGAACGTGATTGTTGTAAATATTTCTTGATCGCTGGTAGCAAGCTCTCTAATCCTTCCTGCATTAGGAGGGGCTTGTCGTCATTTTCTTCTTTTTAAAAAATTACTTGGCTTTTGCAGCCATCCATGGCTTGGAAAAGCATTGAATTTGCTCTGAAGAGAATAAACAATGCTTTTATAAACTAAGAAATGGCTAAGACATTGCATCCCGATTTCATGTACGAATATAAGCCTGCTTTTGGTTCTCAGTGCTTGCCTGGGAGACCGACTCTGGACCTCATTCTGTTGTAAAACTATGTTGTCTGGCTGCAGGGCTGCTGCTATGGCAACAGAGGAACCAACGATGTCACATGCTCAGAAACTGTATGCCAGAGACAGCATTTCCACAGAGCAGGGTCAACTCTGCATGGAGACCGTTTTACACACCCCATCCCAAAGAAATACAATTTAACCTTTAATTCTTGTATGTTCCCTCTTGAAATATAGATATCTCCGTTTGTTCTATCTTCAGAAACAGATAAAAATCCCATAATAATAAAAAGAACTAGGATTTATTGAACATTTACTATGTGCAAGTTCTGCGCTTTATGCTTTACTTTCACGATCTCAGTCAGTTCTCACAAAAATCCTAAGAGGGAAAATATATTATTCTCTCTCTTTTTTTTGGTTTAAGAATTGGGAAACTGAGGCTGGTTAAAATTGAAGTCAGTGTTTGCCAGACATCAGACTCATGTTCAGAATCATCGAAAACTATCCATGACTTTCCCAGTCAGGTCTATGATAGTTGACAGGGCTGTCCTGGGACTTTGCCCTTTTTTCTCTTATTTTTCCTCCCCAAATCCCTCCTGATTTCTGTCGTGATGATGCTAGTATGAAAGACAACAGTATAGAAATTTAGTCTGAGAAGTTTTCATCCACTTTATCAAAAGCTGATCCCTTGGAAAGAAGACACAGTCTGTGCTTGAAATCCAAGTTCTTGGGTCAAGAACCTGAAATGATGTAAACTGGAACCGTTCCAGAAGTGGGGCTGGAGGCCGCTAGTATCATACTTAGAAATCCTTGAACCTTGGGCACAATTTTGCAAAAAAGAAATCCTTTCTAGTTATTATTCCCTTAAAACAAACTTTTCTGAAACTTGGAGCAAAGGCAAGACAGAGAGTCGTAGCTCTCCCAAGTCAGAAGATGATATTTAGGTGGTCCTTATTGCTATGGAAATCTAAGGGGGTGGTTCCAGATGACTAAGGAAAGAAAAACACTAACGCACTGAATTTAGAATCATGAGCGTTGGGGTTACATTCCTCAATGTCTCAAGTTTCTTAACTTCTTGGACCTTCAGTTTCTTTATTTGTAAAGCGGAGATGATAATAGTAGTACAGTCTTAATAATACTGTTAATAATGAGGTTGTCATAATTAAAATAAAAAGACAGGTGTGAAGGTGCTTTGTAAATTGTAAAACACTAAAGTTGGTATTAATTTCTTGAGATACTGACCCAAGAATATAGTAAAGACTTTCTTTGCTCCCATTGTAATATATTTATAGGTTTAGTGTACTTTGTAAATTTAGCGTATTTTGTCATTCCCTATTAGAGTTAAACACACTTTTAGCAAGAAGCTCAAGTCGTCTGATAAGAATAAGGTATCTAAGAAGTAAAATTTTCACCAGGAGATCGTGGTCGACTCGGGAATAATTTAGACTGTTAGGTACACAGGAAAAAGCAAAGTCACTTTAAAAACAACAGGAGGCCAGTGAAGCCTACACACAAGTTTGAGGTGAAATGAGGGGGAGGAGAGAAAAGAGACATTTGAGAGGCTTTTTGATAGAAGAAGCTAGCGGAGAGGGTGTCCTGGAGGGAAGGTTGGAAATGCAAATTGATTTCCTAGGGAATCTGATGTCCCATCCTCTGTTGAACTTATAGAAAAATGTCTAAGCCCTAAGAACTCACCAACCTATGCTACAGTTCTAGAAGAAACTCTGAAAGACTTACCACTCCTGTTCATGCAGTGACTCCGTGACAGAGGAAAGAAATCCTTTTTCTTAATTTTAATGTGTATTATATTTCTGTTGAATCTGTCGCCCAGAATTTACATCCGGAATTTATAAATGTGCAGTTATTAGAATGCCGTACCTCTCCATGACATGTTTTCTAAGACCACCAGGCATCCCACAAAGTTTAATGGTTATCTCAACTTCCTTACCTCTTTGTGGGCTTTATTTCATAGATCTTTATCCTTCAAGATGTAAATATTGCAAAGATACAAACCAAAGGGGAAATTCTGAATTATTTCTTCGATGTTTCTAATCAGTGTTTTGCCTCATTTCTTTTCTGCCCCAGTGGTGGTAAAGTAAAATCCCTTCTCATGATGTTCAGCCGCCAGGCTTAACCCACAGCTGATTTCCCCCAATTGGCTCAGCCAATGGCTCAACAGTTTAACTGGAAAGACATTTATAAAAGCTGCTAAAGAGAATCCCGGTAGACTTGCCAGAATTTTGTTTCCGGCATATTCTGTGGTATTGGTGTTGACATGTACTGAAATGCCTGACAAGCCATAGATAGAAGGACAGGGGCTATGGGGCTGGCCAATCCATGACCCAATAAGCATTACTTTAACAACTGAGATTGGACTGGAATAGAACGAAACGTCCCAAGACCACTGATGGCTGAAAACAAGACAAAGCTCTAAAATTATTATTTTTTTAAATCTTCATTAGAGTATAATTGCTTTACAGTGGTGTGTGAGTTTCTGCTTTCTAACAAAGTGAATCAGTTATACATATACATATGTTCCCATATCTCTTCCCTCTTGCGTCTCCCTCCCTCCCACCCTCTCTATCCCACCCCTCTAGGTGGTCACAAAGCACCGAGCTGATCTCCCTGTGCTATGCGGCTGCTTCCCACTAGCTATCTATTTTAGATTTGGTAGTGTATATATGTCCATGCCTCTCTCTTGCTTTGTCACAGCTTACCCTTCCTGGACTTATCCTCAAGTCCATTCTCTAGTAGGTCTGTGTCTTTATTCCTGTCTTACCCCTAGGTTCTTCATGACTTTTTTTTTTTTTTTTTAGCATTGTTAAAAATATCCAGTTTTTCTTAAAGTGGAGCTGTTGAAGCTCATGCACATTGATAATCAAGAGATTCTGTGCAGGTGCTTTTGCTCCCCACTTAGTAATTTATGTCCTCAGCTAGTGGTTATCACGTAGGTGCTTGTTCCGTGAGCATCGTGGAGTTGCAGACACAGCCATAACAACCCACCTTAGAGGACGACAACGTGAGGGTGGTAAGAACAGTAATAACAGAAAATGGTTCTAATTTTAATAAAAACGGAAGAGGATTACCCTGGAACTAGCAAATCCCCCTTCTTCCCGATAAAATTCAATGTCAGACATTAATATTAGTTAGGTTATATTCATATAATGTCTAGTATATTAATAAGTAATATTTAATATTGGATTATAGGAAGAAATTGGGATAAATACAACGATCTGAATTTTGGTTTTGAAAAAGTACCAAGTGCATAATAAGGAAGTGGGAGACCTGGCCTGGCACTAGTTCCCGTAAAGATAGGGAGGCTTTTGTTGCCTTCAAGCTTCATGTGAGTCAGTGGTGTAATGTGTCTCTGAACAAAGCTGGTGTAACCCTAGACTGCATCTTAGCAGAAGCAATGCGTCCAGATCTTTTAGATTTCATCGTCTTCCTACACTCAGTATTGGGTGGATCACAGCTCAAGTATTCAATTCCAGTTCAGACCTGCATGTTTAGATATCATGGAAAGTCTAGAGGCATCTAGATGAGATGGTGAACAATTATGGCAGAATGGCACAGACGGATCACACATGTCCATTTGCGTTACTTGAGACTGGGTGGGTGGTTTTCAACGGGATAAGGAGAAGACTTGCTGCACAGTTTGGTAAATTGTGTTTCCATTGGAAGAAGCAAGTTACCAACGTTTATCAGAAATCAGCAGAGCAGGGGCAGAAATGGGGCTGGACCGCTATGGCCAGAAGCCATAATTTGGAGGTAAGTCAGTAAGGGAAAAGGGGGCACGTGGGTACCATGAATGCAGAGGACAAAGCAGAGATCAGAGTTGGATGTTAGAGTAGTTATAGTGTAGTGTCAGAGAAGGTAAGCCAAGGTCAATGTCAGGAAACTCCAGGTTGGCTGGGAGACACAGGCAGAAGGAGACGCTGAACATTAGACTTAACGTTTGATGTCCAGGAAATAACTGGAGGTAGCGACCAGGAAGAGGAACAAGGAAGCCAGAAGTGGCACCACAGAGGCCAGCACAGGTGACAGAGCTGGGACTGTTCATTCTATGTGGCATCATCTGCTTGACTCAGCAAGAGTTGGTATGAGCTTTTATATGTGAAAGCTTGTCTTTGGGGACCAACACATTGGCAGGGGCTGGGCTCTCCAGAGAGGTCTTACAATTCTACCAGTTTGGTTTTGTGAAAAATTCCTATGAAATCACCTAGAACTGCAGTAATTCATCTCTCTTTTTTGACCACCTTCAAACCCTTGAAAATCAGATGGCAAATCTCCGGTGTAATTTTAAGATGTTTAATTTTAATGTGTATAACCTAAAACTGGCAGATGAAGTCCTTTTAAGAGGATTTTAGATTGATTAAACTTGTTAATTACTGTCATTGGATTGCTGCCATGCACTTTTTTTTTATTCCTTTGTAATGACAAAATCTCTCTAAAATATAAACTACATTTTCATCAACATTGTCAAATGCCATTTATAAAAAAACAAGCATAGCAACACACAGAAATAATGTTCTAGAGAGATCATAGTTCTGTACGGAGCAGTTATGAATAGTGAAAAGGATACTGGAATTGCAGGGACCAAAAAAGACCTAATTTTTTGGTTTGAGTGTTCCTCCATGCCGTCTAAATGACCTTGAGCGAGTTACATAATCCTCTTTAAGCCTGTTGCCTCATGTATAAAATGAACATAATCACAGCTGCAGAACAGTGTCATTGTGAGGATGGAATTAGAGAATAAACACGACAATTAACATTTATTCCACACTTGATAAAGCCTTTCTGATGTGTATTATTCCATCTGATCTTCATAACAGCCTTGTGAGGCCGTTTTCATTATCGTGGGTTTTATATTCTTATTTTTCTGATGAAGTAACTTCCCCCCAGATCACATATTGGCAAAACTGCAACTCATTTTACATGCGCCACGTAAACATTTATTTTATGACTACCATGTGCCAGGCCTATTTTAAGAAGCACGGGCAACTGTAATAATAATAAAAGCTAACGTTTATTGAGCGCTTACTATAAGTTGCTCGAAGTATGTATGTTTATTAGTCCGTTTAACAGTGTCCTTATGGGGCAGGTACTCTTATTACCCTCATATGACAAATTGAGAATACAGAAATAAAACAGGCATATCCATTACAGTTTTCAGGGAGCTTGGAATGTACTGCGAAAGAATGAAGCCCTGGTTTTCTGACTCCCAAATCTATTTTTTTTTAAATATTGTAGAGCAATGTTTAGACTCTCAAATGCAAGGGAAATGAGTGACATGTTTATGTGTATAAATGTAGGTATGGACAGGTCATTGGATAAACAGGAAACCTGACTTATGCTCTCTGCATAAGAAGGAGTATTCCCGAAGATATCTTCCAAAGGGGACTCCGAGTCTCCCTACCGTAGGGGTTCTTGAATGGTGTGATTGAGTCCAAGAGTAGAAAAATATTATTTGGCTATCTATATCTAGGTGAAAAGTGAAATGGGCAGTTAATCATCTCTCATTATGTGTGGATGCCAAGTATTTAGATAACTGTGAACACATACATTATCGATTTTATTCTCTGCAGGTTATTTAGACGTTTGAATTTATAACAACATAACCCTGAAGCAAACTGATATTAAGCTAAGTATCAAAATATGATACAACAATATATAGCCGATAAAAGGACCACCAACTTGGGTAGGAGAAAGTCTGAATTCTTGTCCCATTTTCATCTTTTTGGTTTAGTCATGTGTAAATTTGAGTTTAATACCTTCCCTGCCTACGCTGTGGTTTTCTGAGGTTCAGATGAGGTAAAGCAGTTAAATACACTCAGAAAATGGTAAAGTACCATAAATAACTCATTGAGAACATGGCTTAGTATGGATCAATCCCAGAGTGGTTTTAGGGCTAAAAGAATACATGCGTGCAATACAATAAATACGACCCTTACTTGATCTCTTGATTAAAGAGACATGTACTCCAGCCATAACCTTAAAATCTCCCTTTTCTTCTCCCATCTGTTATCTATACACACCCTGAACCTGTTCCCTTTCTTCTCTCAATAAAAAAAAATTTTAAAGGATAAAAATTTCCACCTGTTGTATCTTCTTATCCTCATCCATTGCTCTTATAAAAACTATCTTTAGGGCTATAGAGGTAACAAGGTGAGAAACTCCAGGGTAGTTTTAATTAGTTATTTTTTAAACCACTTATATTGTGCTCACATTTTTCCCCAAAACTCACAGGCATTTTTTCCCCCCAAATGCTACCAGAGCAAATCTCCCTAGGAAAATTCTTCTCCTACTGAACAGGCAAATAACGTGGCTGTCCAGAATCAATCAGCCTTAAAGAAATGAATGTTACAACTCAGGGCCCAAACCCAAAGCTCCATTTGCCTAACTAGGCATAATCCTCAACCCAACCGGTTATCAATAATGAAACCAACCAAGCACATGTATTATTACCTGCCAAAGAGGTGCAGATCTAAAGGAGGGCTCTTGATCTGACGGGCTTGTTTCCATGTTTATATAAAAAATGTATTGTTCGTGGTATAACTAAATAACTACTGAACAACTGACACGATGGTAAACAAGCTTTTTTGAGTAATTGCCTCAGGGTGGTTTGGGATTTAATGGTAGTAGCTTTTGTTTTGCAATCTTTTACCACGTGTCAGATGATTGACAGGTTATTTCTCGTGGATCATCGATCATCTTCACAAGGACCGCAAAGAGGAGCTCGGAGGGCTGTTATGTAGCTTATGTGCTTTCAAAGCACTCAGTTTAGTGGTGGCACGAAATAAACGCTTAAGTGAATGTTAGGTGCTATCTTCATCATCATCATCTTCATCGTTATTATTTCAGTGGGTATAAAGTTGGACAGCAAAAGGGCAAGGAGACAGCTTATATTATCAGCTGTGTATTATTCTTTTGGCAATAAGCTTTAACTTGAAATTCAAAAAAGAAAGCATGTTGAATGTATGGCTTATCTCATTGACTGAAAGTCTGGTTTTGTGTCTCTTGAGTTTTATTTAAGTGGAGAATGATTGTAACACTCATCTAATACCAACCTTTACCAGTAAAAACTCTTTCATTCCTCTAGATCAGGTGTACAGATTAACACAGAAAAGTCCTAAGCCAGTAATCCTGAATGAAAGCAGTACCTCCTGGGGGTTGAGGTTCTGGGGATGCTTTGGGATAATTGGTGGGGCTTTGTTATTGCTGTCCTGGTGACGAGGAGGCAACAGAACTAGAACTTAGTGAACGTGGGGGACTAGGGTGCTGGATAAACTGCACTGCATGACAGAGTCTCAAATGACAAAAAATCTCCTTGTGTTCTGTGTCACTCTGAGTGTCTCCCAGAAATCCACATGAGTGAAAATTCAGTTCATAATTATCTGATCATGTTTGAGGGATGCAGCTGGCTTGCAAATAAAGGGAAGATTGTACTTCACCTGGTTTAGAACTTTACCAAGAATTGCTCACAGTTTTGGAAAATTGCATCCCAAGGCAACAGTAGTTGTCTTGTTTGAGTCATCAAGACACCATATCCATATTGATCTGCAGTTACAACTGTCACATGCAAATATGTAATTTTATTAGCATAGCATATTATTGATAATTAAATATTAAGCAAAGCATTAAAAACTATTTTGTTTTTTGCTACCCTATATATTAAAGATAATTGGCAGCACAATGATAACTCCTTTCTTTCTTCACTTTGATGGTTGGTAGTTTGTCTTGGATAAATTATTCCTACTTTAAATTAAGATTATTTACACCTTATCCTAATACTGGTTTTTGTTTTTCCTTTTCTTTTTCTGGGACCCGTCTTTATACTGTATATCTGTTTTTCATTTTCCAGTATCCTTTAGACAGGAATCGCTTCTCATTTTTCTTTTACATCCAAATTTATTCATTACTGGAGGATGTAGCCTAGTGTAATTATTATTGAACAATTACATAGTTAAATCGATAACATTTTATTGTAAATTAATATCTTACATTTTAAATTTATATTATCATCTGTGCATTATGTATGTATATTTGCCTTTAGGAATGTAAGTAAGTTTAATTTAAGATAATGGATAAGGAAGAAAAGTGTTATAAAATATTGTTATAAAGAGGAACTGGATCTGATAGGATCGATAGCTGCCATTGTAAACAAAACTACGGAACTGCTGCTAATTTAGAACCAATCCTTTAAACATTCATTCATCATTATTTTTTTTCTAGGTAATGATTTTCATGAGGTAACTGGTGTTGAATGTGATGAAAAGATTATCAAATTGGATTATAGTTCATTTGGGAAGAAAATAATTTCCCTTTGGGATCTCTAAGACCTGGCTATGAGGAATTTGAAAGATGTTGCCATTCCTTCAGATTAGATAGAAATAGAGCCACTGAAATATGGTTGGTTCCTGCTGGTGTGGACCTGTTTTTACTTATAGACTGGTGTGGTCTGGAGAGCAACCTGTTCAAGGTAAATCACAAGATGGAGAGGAGATGTGCCTGGAAATGTGGGTGGGTCCAGGCTGGGGAGAACTTGGGCCAGTGCTATTCTATGCAGTTGTTACTTCAGCAACAGAGAGGGAAGTGACATCAGCATTTATTTTACAGGCATTTAGTTATGACATAATGTGGAGGCTTTTTTGGGGTTAGGGGCTAGCTGGGAGAAAAGAAACCAGTTTAGAAAATTATGTAAATTTTACAGAGAGTGGTAATGGGAATGGAAAGGTAGACATAGATTTAAAGGATATTTGGGAAAGAAAATTTATGTCTGACAAAATATGGGCAGATGAAGGAAGGGAGTGGGAGAAAGACCTGGAAGCAAACATGATTCCAAAGTGTTCACCTTAAGTAAATGTCCATCCAGATAGAAAGTACAGGGTGGTGAGGAGGTCTGTGGGGACCTCTTAGATTAGCTTGGTGTTTAGTTTCAGATACCCGTGAGACACCCATACAAAGGTGTTCAACTCCTTCCCTATTAGATGAAAGGTAGAAAGATAAATAGTGAAGATGTCTTATAGTAGCGTAGTTACTGTTGCATTAAATTTGAATGAAATCAAGATGAATATATTTGCTAACATAAAAAAGTATATAGTGTTTAAAAGAAGGAGGCAATTTTCAAAGAAAAAGCTATGTTTCAAAGAATCTTAGGTGAATTTCAAGGTAAAAAGTAATATACTATTCCTCTTTGCTTTGTGTAAAAAATACCCCCAAATCGGGGCTTCCCTGGTGGCGCAGTGGTTGAGAGTCCGCCTGCCGATGCAGGGGCCGCAGATTCGTGCCCCAGTCCGGGAGGATTCCACATGCCGTGGAGCGGCTGGGCCCGTGAGCCATGGCCACTGAGCCCGCGCGTCCGGAGCCTGTGCTCCGCAACGGGAGAGGCCACAACAGTGAGAGGCCCATGTACCGCAAAACAAAACAAAACAAAACAAAAACCCCAAAATCAAAAAACAGATGAATGAATAATTCTCTCCACCCCCTAGGGTATGAATTACTAATCTTTTCCCTCCAAAAGAAATATGTCTGACCACATATTGTTGAATACCTTTTTTATTTCTTAATTTATTACATTTGCAAATAAATACTGTTACCTTTTTTTTTTTTTTTTTCTACTGACTCCATCTTTCACCTCAGTCCTTATTACCAGCCTTCATTTTCTGGTCTTAAGAATTTTTGTCTGAACGTTAGGACATTTATAAAGGCCACCAGAAGACGTTGTGAAGAATACTCTTCTAGAACACTATTTTCATAATGTCTTCTAAAACTGTTAATTTCCTGACAACATTTAATGAGACATATAAAAGTTTTATTCATTCATTCACTATGTGTAATGCCAGGCATTGTACTAGATGCTAGGGATGCCGTAATAAAGAATGAAAATTAAGTAAAATTAATACAAAAGGAGGGCAGGATTTGCCTTCCTGGAGTTAGAGACAAGCAATTATAGTCAGGTCTGATAAATTCTCTGACAGAGCAAGTGCTGGGAATCTTGGCAAGGTTACTTCTCATGGTTGCCAGGTGGGCAGGGGCAGTCCTCCCTATGTATTACGTATGGCCACTTAGCACACGGGGCATTCAATTGACTTTTCCTAATTCCCAGTGACTGCAGAGGACACCATTGAGTAGAAAAGCATCATGCTGCTCCCAGTGTACAGGCAGTGAGGCACCTTATAGGTTAGACCACCTTGTAATGAGGTCTTGTTTGTACTTCAGACCATCTTGATGGACACCAGATGGGAACCTTTTATATCAAACTGCCAGGTACTGAATATTGTTCTAAAATTGTTAATAAGTAATAATAAGACTATTTTTTTAAATGTGATTCCTTTAGGGATTCTACTAATGTTTGTGACATTTTAAAGCATTGAAAGAAATGAAATGATCACATCAGGCACATATTTACCCAACAGATTTTCCAGATCAGAATACTAAGCCCTCTTAGACATCACAGAATCAATTTGTCATTTGACACTTGAAGTAAACAGCTCGTATAAAATGCCTGGATGGCTGGTCACAACCATCCAGTTCATTATCTGAACTGCTAGTAAGCCCTTCATGCCCTGTGTGCTTAGAGAGTATCTTAACTCTTAAGCTCCATCAGTAAACAAGGCTCTCTTGAATTCACTGTTAACACCCTACTTAGATGGTCTCTGCTGTTGGGAAGTTTTCAGCTTACTAAGCCCCTTGTTTTACCTCTTTTCCCTGCTCTAAACAATGTCATCTGAGACAGATGATGGCTTCCTGCCAGTGGACGTTTCTAGACCCAGGATAAATGTGCTCTTTGCATTGAAAGAGATCCACAGGCTCTTCTTGTACTCATTTTGCTCTGACTCTCCAGTTGTCTGATCACCATTTAGCCTTGGATGATTTCCTAGATTCCCAGGGCAGGTGCCCTGATAAACCATCACGCTGTGTGGCCCTGGGAGAGGGTGCTGGACCCATGGCACACTAATTCTAGGGAGATATTTGTAACAACCAGGGTCCCATGGAATAGTGGGTTCAGACTCAGAGTGGTTCAAAGGGAGTTATGGACTCTTGAGTTAGGTTCCTTGGGGTTAATGCCTTTACAGCTGTGTGACTCAGGGCAAGTGACAACCTCACTGTGCCTCAGTTTCCCAATCTATAAAATGAGAAAAATAATCATACCTACCTCACAGGTATTTATGCTAAGAATGAGGCATAAGTAAGATAATGCAAGTAAAATGCTTAGAACAGTATTTGGCATACCATGTTTTCAGGAAATGTTAAACGTTCTTACTCAGTGAAGTGTGGGATGACCATCTATCATAGACAAAGAGCTATTACATAAATACCTGTTAACCACATATAAATAAGTAAGCTATCTCTAATTCTATGTTTTTTAAAAAAAGCCCCAACTTTGATACCATGTGGTTGAGTCAAGATGCAACAGGGTTGAAACTTGGTTCTACTTCTTATGAACTGTATAACATTTATTCTTTCATTCTGCCCATGTTTACTGAGCATTTCAGTATATGCTAGGCAGAAAGTTGGGCTGTAGGTATATAGTGGGGAGAAAAATCAAAATGGCCCCCGTCTTCATGGAGCTTCAATCAATTTTTTAACCTTTTTGTACCTCATTTTACTTATCTCTAAAATGGGGTAATAATATGACCTCATAAGGTTCTCAAAAGGATTGAATGAGTTACACATACAAAGCTCCAGGTACATGGTAGTGAGCACTAAATAAGTATGAGTTCTCTTTCCTTTTCTCCTCAGGAGACAGTCTTTCCGTCTCTTGCACATGGTCAATACTCTTTATGTATCTGTTGATTTAAGTTCAGCTCTGGGTAAAAGATATTTAGTGCTTTAACCAGAATGCAATTTCTTGGCGTGATGTGGGAACCCGATTTTTAATGAAACCCATCGTAAAACAGAAACAGCAGCAGCATTGTATGGTACATCAAGCACGTCTTGTTTTTCACTTTGTGCTCGCACGACACTGAGTTCATACCTCTAAGGTGGGACTTAGGATGTTATAGCACATATTTCCTTATATATCTTGTATTCCCAGCTGGAGTTCTGCCCCGTGGAGGATCTCAACACCATATGCAGTTCACTGCTGGGGCCTGTTGATGTTTTCCTCCTAAATATCCCTCCATCCTCTCCCCTTCTCATCTCTGTACTTCTTTTTTTGGGGGGGTGGTATGCGGGCCTCTCGCTGTTGTGGCCTCTCCCGCTGCGGAGCACAGGCTCCGGACGCGCAGGCTCAGCGGCCATGGCTCACGGACCCAGCAGCTCTGCGGCATGTGGGATCTTCCCGGACCGGGGCACGAACCCGTGTCCCCTGCATCGGCAGGTGGACTCTCAACCACTGCGCCACCAGGGAAGCCCATCTCTGTACTTCCTGACCCTAAACCGAGCTGCTGTGAAGCATCTTGTCTAGTCTGTTGCAGTCCATAGCTGATTTTCCGGATCCCCTCTAGCTGGCTTTTGATCTGTTCTCCACCCAGAAGCTGGAATGATCCTCTCATTCCTCTGCTTAAAGCTGTCCAAGGCTTCCCATTGTGCTCAGGATAAAAACGCTTGTGTGGAATTGAAAGGCTCTGCATGTACAACCAACACCTTCCAATAACCATATAACATGAGCCACGTATGTAACCTCTAGTAATCATCTTAAAAAATTAAAAAAAAAAGCAGCTGAAATTAATGATATATTTTATTTAACTCAATATATCCAAATATTATCATTTCAACATGCAACCGATATACGTAATTATTGAGATATTTTGCATTTATTTTTGTGCTAACTCTTCGAAATTCAGTGTGAACTTTGCATTGACAGCATGTTTCATTTTGAAGGAGCTGTGTGTGTGCTGGACACCCCCTCCCCATCTTGAGCTACGCTCTCGCTTCTTTCCTGCCCATTCCCAGCTTACAACCACATTGACCTCAGGGTTCTTTTCCACCACTGGGCTCTCTTCTGAGGCTTTTCCACATTCCATATTCCATCCCATCCCTACCGCATTACCCAGTACTCTCTCATTTATCTCTTCAGAGTGTCTCCCTCAGTGAATTTTGCCCCGGTGTCCCCGTCAATGTTGGCTTCTTTGTGCATGTGGAGAAGCATACCCCTCCATTGGAATACACACTTTAATTTGTCATTATAAATTCATTAGTGTGATTATTTTATCAGCATCTGGCTGCCCGCTACACCAAGAACCCCATGATAGTAGGTGCCTTGTCTGTTTTTCTCACCCGTGTACTCCTACTACACCTAGGACAGCACTTGGGTGTTGAATGAATGAACGAATATATGAATAAACGTGTGAACCACATGGTTATTGCATGAGTTAATTTATTTGATCCTCAGTTCAGCTCCATAAATTAGAGAGAATAAGTAGAATAAGATGGGCCAGTTCTCAAACTCAGGATTTTCTTACTCCCAATTCCTTGTTCTCTCCTTGATGCTGCAATGAAGAAAAATAAAACAAATTTGGGGAGATTTCTGATATATGCGTTGCCTTTGGTATTCCCAAGTACCTGAAACTATACTTCTACTCTTTAGCTATCGGGATGTCTATGGAAATATGCTTCATGGGGACTACAGGTATTTCTGCAACCACATTTTTTTAGGACGTATTTAAATATAGGCACCATGTGGTAGGCTTTTTTTTTTCATCCTCTGCTTAGATTTTAATTTTTAGAAGTACATGCATTTGAGGACTGATGTAAAAACCTCAGCTAGTTACTGGATTTTGCCTGAATGAATAATGAGTTAATGGGGGGACGAGTGCATGGATGGATGCTTTCCTCAGCCTCCCTCCAGTTTCCTCATCATAACGGGGATGAAGGCTAAGTCATTACCAGAACCACCCCCTGCAACTTTTTTGCTTCCACTGCATCTACTTTTTGGCATTCACTGAGCAAAAATAACTTTGTGATGAATTCCCTTTTATTCTCGTTTACATAAACACTTCAGGATAACATATCTGGCAGCACAGAGATACCATGCAACTCAAAAACAAAGATTTGTCTTCCTAGCAGCTTGAGTCCCCTTAAAGTCAGGGGATGGAGGAGAGAGAGAAAGGGAGAGCAAGAAGGCATCCACCGAACTTTCCTTAAGAAGAATGATACACGCCCAAGGACTGTCACATCAGGCAGTGGGTTTGAATCTCTTTGATTAGCGTTCAGTGAGGTAGCGGGTATGCTATAGGCTGGTTATCAACGTGAGGACGAGGTTGCTTCTACACTCAGCACAGAAATATTGCTGTTTACGTCCTTTCTTTAAATATCTTTTAGAATGTCATTTCAAGGGTAGGTGATTATCATAAAAATACACTCTCCTGGCTGTTGGCTGGGATAAAGCAGGAACTCTTTGTCATAGGAGCTGCCTGCCCCAACATACCTGCATCCGTAAAGTTTTTCCTGCAGTTTTCTGCAGATAGAACTGGCAGACTGACTGCTGTGTTGTAACTGAACTCTGAATAGTTGTGGCGTGTCCTTGTTTACAGTAGGACTTGGTAGTTGATGACAAGAAACAAGGAAGACATGGCATATACCCTTTGTCATTTTTTTAAATAATTGAGGCTTAAGGAGACAAGGCTTCTGTAATTAACCTAGAAATACGACTGCTGTTCTCTCACATTGATTTGTCACCACATTAACAAGGTTTGTGGAAGGCAGGGAGCAGGGAGAGGTGACAGCCTGAAAGATGCAGGTGGATTGAAACAGACCAAAGTGTGATGTGTCTCTCTCAGCTGTGGTTTAGTCTGGCTTGACCCTTCCCTGTGCAGGACCTTGACTGAGGTTGAGACCAACATCAACTTATTCTAATACTACCCGGGTTATCTTTGAAAGGTACATTGGACGACATTTCATAATTCAAAAATATTACAATTTGTATTTAAGACATCGTAAACGTATTGCTGGGTTTTATCAATAACTTAGGAAAGCTCAACTAGCTTTTATGTGATCTTTGAGAACAAGAATTGTTTCTTCATCCCTTGATTCGATCAGTTAGTCATAAATCTGAGTACTTCTTGTGTGGCAGTCATAGATGCTGAGGGGATAGAGATCAAAGGTGGAGACAGGCATGCAGTGGTCTAGGTGTAATGTTATATATAACAGTAGAAGGAGCTACCTGGGAGCTGGGGTTTGGGGTGGCAGTGGCATACATAATCCAGACTGAGATGAAGCTCAGTAAGGCTTTCTGGAGGAGGGGGCATCTGAAGTGCATCTGTGGGGAGGGAGTGTGGCAGAACATTCAGAAAAAACAGCTCGTGCACAACCATGAATGACTTTGACCTTCAGCCCTCAGCGGGGCGCCTGCTGTATTGCAGACTCAGCACGTGTTTATGACTGAAGGAATGAAGGGGCCAAGCAGAACATGAGGCATTTGCAGCAAATCCCACTTCACGGGTTTGTGGAACCCGAAGAAATTTTAGTAATTTAGTGACATTGGCAGATCAGAATCTCTGTTGTAATAAAATGGCAAAAAATACCAGGAAAAGCAAATGCCAAAGAAACAGAATGATTGGGACCACCAGGGAGTTTATACTGACATTTAAATACTGATCTGGATCAGGGACAGGTGTGTGTGCACCACAAATTAAAGTGAAGCTCGATTCTGATGGACTTGGTGATGTGACCTCAGGGTAAACTGTTATCTAGACGCATAAGTCCATGACAAGCAATAAAAACAGAGTGGCTCTGCATCTGAGAAAGAATGATGATTATTGTCAGTGTCTCCGATACCATTTGAAAGAAAATCCCCCATCTTTCTTAGGCTATTTCTCATGGCATTATGGAAGTGGTGACCCTCACACCCTTCTGACAGTGCCCGTGAGATGGACCGAGGGAGTCCCTGCCTGCCACAGAGATGTCTTCTGTGGCATGCCCTACCTCATAAAGTCAAAGGAGATTAGAACTGAACGTGACCTTGTGGAGTACCCCACATCAGACCTGGGTCACATGATATTTCCTCCCTCCCTCCCTTCCTTCCATCCTTCCTTCATTCCTCTCTTTCTTAAAATTCACACAACTTACAAAACTGTGAATACTACATTTCAGAAAAAGGAGAAGACTAATCATGCAGGCAAGATTCCAAAATAGCACGGAATGTAAATTTATGGAGTAAGTAATGTTCCTTACGATGCTCTGGAGAGTCACCTTCGCACGCTACATTCAGCTTCTGCCAAACCAGTAACTAAAGACTGAGTATGAGAAGAAGAAAGGCTTCTAGATCCGTGGGTTCCTTTGACAGACAAGTCCCATCCATCCTCACTCAATTCTAGAACCTGTGGAAGATGGGCGAGCTGCCCATGGGGTGTGACCTGCAGGTAAAGAAACAAGGCTTTGGATTACCAAATGCCTTCTGCCAAATACAGAAATTTAAGGGAGAATACAAAGGGCCCTTAAACATAGATAATCTCACTCATAATAATGTAAATTCAAACTGCATCAAAAAACTGTTTCTCATTCATTAGACTGGTAGAATTCAGCAGTTTGACATCGCACTCGGTTGCAAAGCTGGGAGAAAACAAGCACTCCCATACATTCCTAGAGGGAGCGCCAAGTGGCATAACCCTTATGGAGGAAGATCTAGAAATAATGAACAGAACTAGAGACGTATTTGTCCTTTGACCTAACAACCCCATTTCTGGGACTCTGTCCTAAGAAAACACCTGCACAAGAATGACATGACTTATGTATATAGTTTTCAATTTGGCCTTATTTTTAATGGTTCGACCACTTACTATCTGTGTGCCCTGTTAGTAAAATGATATGCTTATTAAATGTCTAACTCATTTTCCCATCTCTAAGTCAGAAAGAGGCTCTGGATCCAGGAGGAAGTGGCTTCTAGTTTGATGTCTCCCTCCCTTCAAAGGGCTTTCCCTGTATTAAAGGGTGTCCAGGCATCAAGATGGCAACTGTGATAGTATCATTTACCACCATCAGGGACCAACTGGGGAGATGAAATTGGGACAAAAGTTTCTAAAGGGAGAAGTGGACTTTGGAAGAGGAGGTAGAGAGCATGTGGGCAGTTTTAAGGGAGAAGGGTACATCTGTGGGCTATACTCCTTTAGTTCTCTCTTAGTTCTCAGGCCAAGAATGATAACATGCCCAAAGTTTACTATAGTTGGGGATTCTTCTCACTGTTCTCAGCTCCAGAGAATGTTTTTTACTCACGATGTTAGAATGTTGGACTCCATGTGTTAGTGATTTAAAACGGGACATGAAAGGAGCGAGGTTAGGGTGGAAATTGTTTAATAATGGCCATTTTCCTTAATGAGAAATCCACAGGACTTGGATAGGCTATGAGGAACAGGGGAGGATCACAGAGGATGTCAAGTGTTCATGGCTGAGTGACCAGGAGAAGGATGGGGCCACAAGGAAGGGCTCTAGGAGAAGCATTGCTATTTTTTGCTTCATCTCTTTTTTAGCTGTCGGGGGTTGGCCCCCAAGGAGACACAGAGACGAAGCTATACGACAGCAAGCATACATTTGAGGAAGGGAGGTTTTGAGCTTTCAGGAGACTGTTTTCTAAAAGTATTCTCACCAAAACATTTTACCGAAAAAGATTTTCCCCCCTCTCCTCCTTAATAACTTTGTAATTGATGATAGAAAGTTATGGCTGAAGCAGGAGTAAGTCAGAAGGTGAACACAGAAGCGTGACTATGAGATCTCCACCCTTTCAGGAATCCAGAGATAAGAACTTAAAAATAAGGTGGGGTGTGGACCTTCCGTAAATGAGCTGTACACCCTGCCAGCTTTTAATACCCTCCCTAGTTTCTCATAGATGTACCAGATAAGCCACAAAGACTTGGAAGGCTCTTACTTGGTATTTGGTATAGACATGACTGGAGAATGGGGATTAACTCAGCTGGATCCAACAGACAAACATCAATGCCAATTTCAAATAACTTAGAATCCTGGTGTTAATTTAAAGTAACACTCTCCTTCTTAAAGCAGTCAAATTGTATGGGAAAAAAAATTTTTTTGAGCTAAAATGTGACCACATCAGTCATATTTTCAAAAGGAACTAAGTCAAATCTTAGAGACTTAAATCCTGTGTACATATAGAAGTCACCTTAAAGGGTCACTTTAGCCACTCTTTACCTATAGCCAAAATTGCTCCCAGATTTTTTTTTTTTTTTTTTTTTTTTTGGTGTGGTTCACGGGCCTCTCACAGTTGTGGCCTCTCCCGTTGCGGAGCACAGGCTCTGGACGCGCAGGCTCAGCGGCCATGGCCCACGGGCCCAGCCGCTCCGCGGCATGTGGGATCTCCCCGGACCGGGGCACGAACCCGTGTCCCCTGCATTGGCAGGCGGACTCTTAACCACTGCGCCACCAGGGAAACCCGCTCCCAGAATTTTAAAGAACAAAGTTGTATGTTATAGTCTTCATAATCAAATTAAATTCTATGCCTGTTTTTGTTACTGAGTTCTGATGACTCATAAGTTTCTTTGAGTTGCCAGAGATTATGGAAAGAGAATTCACCAGCCTTTGTATAACGAATAGAAATGTCCACTCCCCAATGGAAGGAACAGCATGGGAAAGCATAAGGTTGGCATTTGAGACATTCACTGAAATCTTATACTCCACAGTAAACATCCTGGTTTATTCTTAGCTTTGGAGAATATTATTTCAGAAATAATAATCTTAATTTTCTGGGCTAAATTTAGCCTCTGCCACTTTAATTCCCTAATTGAATGTGTTCTTAAATCGAATTGTTCTCGGGATACATTGGCTCCAAACTCCAATGCAAGTGCAGGTTTCTTCCCTGAATTTTTGTGACTAAATTAAAAAACAACAAAAACAAACAACTAGGTGAATACAAACCACTTATCTATTTATCTCTAAAAGAATAACTTGTCACAATTGTTGAGTATAGTCCTTAGTTAGATGGACATAAGCAAAGCTTATTTGAAAAACCTTTTGTTTTTCTTAGGTTGGTTTCTGCTTCTTTTGAATTCTTTATGACGACACATATACCTGTTTTGCATGGTGTGGGAGAGATCTGCTCTGAAAACCCTTTGATTTGTGTTTGCTCTACATCACCTTACGATCCCAGGGGAGTCCCTTGGATTTGTCGGTTTGAATCTTTCATTCGGATAATCTCCAACACACAGGCAAGCTAACCCGTTAACTGTAGTACACAGAGTTCCTCACTGTCTCCATCAAAGCTTCCTCCCACCCCACGCATCTTTCTTCAAGTTAATGAGAAATGGGCAGATTTTAGTGTATGCAGAAAGTTGTTTGGGAGTGCTTGCTCTGTCCTGGATGGAAAGTGGGCTGAAATATAGGTATTCTGGCTCTCTGCTGAATGCACTATGCAGTAGACCAGTCTACTCAGGTATAATACATCACTAAGAACAGACACCAGAATTGGAGATAAGGGCACTGAAGACATCTCAGAAGATAAGTCGTGAGCAGCCCAGGAATCACTGTGGAAGGGAAGTGCTGTAAAGAAGCCTCTGTGACTCATGGCATCTTTCTCTCCTTTAGAACTTCTCATTGCAACCACTGTCTTCCTGTTCTCCATCACCTGTACTGCCTTTTAACCAGGGTGATGGGAACATGGGTGAGAAGCCAGAGATGAGAGGGTCAGGGGAAATGCCTCATCTCTACATCATTTCCATGGTATGTTTCAAATCTGTAATATGTACTCATTCACTCATTGCCTGTTTAGATGTCTCTGTATGAAAATAAAATTCAGACTCAGTCTCTACCTAATAAAGTAGGTAAGATGTGGCCCCAGTTATAAATTGCTAAATATACAAATGTTGTAAAATAATGATACAGAGTATAGTGGGAGGTCCCATTCTTAGCCAAAATCAAGTTATAATGCTTTACCTGAGATTGTCCAAATTTTCTTAGTGTATTAAATATTCCTTAAAAGAATATGCAGTCCTTTGCATTACAGGCAATAGGATAAGGACGGAGCTGTGAAGTTTAGGTGGACCTGCATTTGCCTTTCAGCTCTGTCACATAATAGCCCAGGCCCTGTGACAGGTCATACGCTCCTTGAAGCCCTAATTTCATCATCTGTAAAATGGCAACAGTAGTATCTTCTTTTTTTTTTTTAAGTTTTTTGGAATAGATGAACTTATTATTTTTTTAAGGGAGATTGCAATTGACACATATACACTATTTATTTATTTTTGACTGTGTGGGGTCTTCAGTGCTGTGCGGGCTTTCTCTAGTTGTGGTGAGCGGGGGCTACTCTTCCTTGCGGTGCACGGGCTTCTCTTTGCGGCGGCTTGTCTTGTTGTGGAGCACAGGCTCTAGGCACGTGGGCTTCAGTAGTTGTGCACGCAGGCTCAGTAGTTGTGGCTCGTGGGCTCTAGAGCATGGGCTCAGCAGTTGTGGTGCACGGGCTTAGGTGCTCCGCAGCATGTGGGATCTTCCCGGACCAGGGCTCGAACCCATGTCCCCTGCACTGGCAGGCGGATTCTTAATCACTGTGCCACCAGAGAAGCCCAATAATGTCTTCTTGACAGGAAAATTTTTAGGATTAAAGATAATTTATACCAAGTTCCTACCAGAGTGTCTGGCTCATTCACAGGTACTCAAAAAGTGGTAATTTATGCTAATCGAAAGAGTAGTTTTTGTGCCTTTATATTTTATAACATCTTTTGGTTTTGTACAATAAGATATATTATGCTTAAAATAATATTATGTATGTAAAATGAATGGTATGCCAAATTTAAATATAGAGTAATAGTTCAGCCATACCCAGAAATGCTTTTCGTTTGTTTGGGTGGAAGTGGTGCTTGGTGGGGCAATTGTAACACATAAATATTTATCAAGAACAGATATATAGCATATTGATAATACAGCTTTAGACAAATTTTGGCTTCCTTGGGTGAAATGGATTTAAAACACTCATACAAATATGATATAAGTAATATATAAGCACAAACATTCTAGTGACGAAAAAACCATAAAATTAACTAGTAAAAAAAGATGGCTAAGCTATGAATTTAGAAAAATGCATGGTCTAAGACAAAAGCCCAGACTTTTAGTCTTTGATATTTAATGGTCTCTGGATGTGAGTATTTCTCCTTACTTTGGTGCTCTGTTTTAATATTAATATTACCATTAATAGTCCCCTCTTGAGGAAATAGGAACAATTGTGTGTTACTGGGAAAATGTCATATTTCTTTTTCTGCTTTGCTTCAAACTTTTTTTGACTCGTACATTAATCTCATCCTTTTTGGAATGATCATATATAAGTCTAATGTTAAGAAGATGATATGTTTTTCTTTTCTAGTTTGTTTTGTTTTCAAAATTACTTTTGAAGGCTGCCACATTTGCAGAGATTGCCACCTGAAGATAGGCCTTACCTTTTTGTTGTTGATAAATACCTCGCTTAATGATTACTCCTTACATGCCAGGCACTGTGCCATGTGCTTTTCATCTGTTAGCTCTTTAATCTTCACGGTAAGTCTGTGAGCTAGACTCCCATTATCCCCTTTCACGGAGGAGACAGTTGAGGTTCAGAAAGGAACTTAAGTGAGGTCAGTTAGCTAGTATGGGGAAGGAATGGGATTCACTTTTGTGTCTCTCTGACTTCAATTGTAAGCATAAAATATTTCGTCTTCCTCTTTTTTTTTTCATAAAAAGCATTCTCAACAGAAATTCCCAAATCACTCATTCATATTCATCCCCACGTCCCGCATGTCTCTCTGTCTCTGTCTCTCTCTCTCCCTGCCCCCATCAACTGTCATGATTGAAAGTTGATGGGAGCAGGGAATGGAGAGGACACAATGCTGAGACTAATTATGATGACGACATGGCCTCAGTCTTTTATTTTTTTGCGGCACGCGGGCCTCTCACTGCTGTGGCCTCTCCCGCCGCGGAGCACAGGCTCTGGACGCGCAGGCTCAGCGGCCATGGCTCACGGGCCCAGCTGCTCCGCGGCATGTGGGATCTTCCCGGACCGGGGCACGAACTCGTGTCCTCTGCATCGGCAGACGGACTCTCAACCACTGCGCCACGAGGGAAGCCCTAGATAGGTTCTTTGATGTGATGGGAGATCTGATATTTTCCTTTTAGGATCACAGTGATGGCTCTTCCCTAACAGTTCTCAGGACGATCAAAATACAAAACTGGAAGGAGCCTGCACAGTTAGCTAAGCCAGCCCTTTTTTTACAGAGGAGGTGTTATGCCTGCCTTCAGAGACATTAAATGACTTCTTCCTCAGATGCCAGCGGATAGAAACTGCAGTTTGAACCAGAATCTCATGCACGTTCAGTATCATTTTTGCCCTTCATGCTGTCTTCCAGTTCTTGAAAATGTTTCAGTCCTGTGAGAAAATTAAGAGGAAAACATCTTCTCAACTTCTCTGTAACTCCCAAATTACTGATCTTCTTCTTTTGGTAAATAAATAAGCACTGGAGCAAACACAGCTAATTTTTTTTAAACATTTAAAAAGTTCTAATTTAAATTGCTTGTAAATTTGAATGTGGATCCCTAGACAAAAATCAAAAACATATGAGTTGTAAGCTGTCATTTTATTTCATTTCTATATTTTATTACTAGTGATGTGGTTGATTTGAAGGTGAAAATATAGAAAATACATGGGCTTTAGAATTAGAAAACCTTCCTTTAAATTTAGGATTAAACACTTACGTCAGTGTTGGAATTCACATTCGATAATTCTAAACGTGTTTTCAGATCTGTATAGTGGAGATGATAGTAAGAAACAGTTGTGCTCTGAGGAATAAAGGAAGGTGATATATTAAAGAGCCTAGCACTCTGCTTTATAGAAGATACTTAGCAACTTTTAGTTCTCTAAGGATAATGGACGAGGGAGGTGCCAAAATCTTTTTACTAACAAGTCCGTCAGTGTGATTTAAAAAAGGCAAAATTAGGGCTTCCCTGGTGGCGCAGTGGTTGAGAGTCCGCCTGCCGATGCAGGAGACACGGGTTCGTGCCCCGGTCCAGGAGGATTCCGCGTGCCGCGGAGCGGCTGGGCCCGTGAGCCATGGCCGCTGAGCCTGCGCGTCCAGAGCCTGTGCTCCGCAACGGGAGAGGCCACAACAGGGAGAGGCCCGTGTACTGCAAAATAATAATAATAATAATAATAATAAAAAAGACAAAATTCCTTAACTGTGTATTTTTCCTCTTCAATATCCTATACTACTGACTCCTAAATCTTTCCCTTTGTCACTAACATGAGACGTTTTTTCTTATCTCACATTTCACTACTGACTTTTTGTTTTAAACTAGACTACTGTGCTTGACTGAAATCAAAAGGACATCATAGACAATGAATTACTGCATTTATTCCATTATATCTTCTAATATAAAGAAGGAAATAGCCAAAGAGATAAATAAATGGTGACTAAATGAAGATCCCAAGTTTTGGCCAATAATGTTTCACCTGTTTTTCAAGAGTTATAAGTTAAAGTAATGGACAATATTTTGCAAGTATTTAGCTTCCTTGATTTAAAAATCATTAATAGATCATTTCATTAAAGCCAATAGATGTTATACATAGTTAAAAAAATCCTGGTATCGTTAAAGAAAAATCATATATTTTCTCACTGAACCTTCCCAAGAATTCTGCAGTATGTGTGTTATTCCCATTTACAGATAAGGAAACTAAGGGTCAGAGAGGTTAACTATGTAACTTCTTTGATGTCACGTTTATAGCAAGAGGTGAAGCTAGGCATTGAACTGAAGTTGTCTGGCTCAGAACCCTGGGTTCTCCTCATTGTTCCTTGCTGACTTCTTTGATAGTACATGCAAAGGCCCTGTGGTGAAAGGAAGTGTGGTATATGAGATCCTCAGAAAGCTTCTGCCTTTTATGTGGTTAAATGTATAGGTGAGAAGAAGCTAGGTAGCTTTCTAGGAAGTGCTGAGGTAGCACTGGCTTTCTGTTTACTGCAAACTCAACACCTGGCCACATCATTCTTAAATCATCTTATTCCAGCCTGAGGGGAAACAACACTCAGTTTCCCCTGAAGGACTGAGATCTATGTCTATCCTTACCATTAATGTATTGTGTATTTCTTATATGCCTTACACTGTGCTGAGTACTTCACACCATTTTATCCATGTCATGCTCTATCCACTCTATGAGGTGTCTACTACAAATTTGAAGATTGGAAATAGATCTCTTAAATTTAGCCCATCCAAAGCAACTCTTGGTTTACATTCCTTTCCTCACCCAAGCCCTCACCTCTCTCTGGGTTCCTGGTTCCCATAAATATCATTCTCATTTACCCAGTTGCTCAGAGCAAAAACCTAGCAGTCATCCTTGATCCTTTCATTAGTAAATGATTATCTCCTCCTTCTAAAAAATGTCCTGTCTGTCCATCTCGCGTCACCTCCGCAGCTTGTCCAAGCTACCACCGTCTCTCTTCAGATACCTGATTCCTTTCTTACCCATGATCCACTCCATCCTCTCTCAGCTCCCCAGTGAATTCTTACATAGCAGCTGGAATGATCCTTTAAAGTCTAAGTCAGATCCTAGCATTCTCCTGTGTAACCAACTCCAGTGTGTTCCTGTCACGCTTAAAAAAGAAAAAGTCAGACACAGGACAAGCCCTACATGATACCGCACATACGAGGAATCTAAAATAGTAAAACTAATAGAAGCAGAGAGTAGGATGGTGGTTGCCAGAGGCTGACAGTGGGGGGTTGGGGGGGGAGGAAAGAGGAGTAACCTTACTAAAAGGTTACTAAGTTTCAATTTTACAAGGTGACTAAGTCGTAGTTATCTACTGTGCAACATAGTACCTATAGTTAACAATACTGTATTGTGTGCTTAAAGATTTGCTAAGATGGTGGACCTTATGTTAAGGGTTCTTGTCACACACAAATCCATACTATTGGCTACAGACCCCACGTGATCCAGCTCTACCCTCTTTTTCCCTTATGCATCTTGGCCATATTGGCCTTCTTGGTATTCCAACCGTTCCACACTCATTTCTGCCTCAGGACTTTTGCACTTGCTATTCCCTCTGGAAAGCTTTTTCCCGAAGTAGCCTCACGTCTTCATTTCACTCAGCTCTCTGCTCAAATATCAAAAAGGCCTTTACTACCTATTGTGTTTAAATATCACCTTCACCATCACCCATTTTATATTCCTACTACCCTGCTTTATTTTTCTTCACAAGATTGACATTACTTTATATATATATATATATATATAAAGTAATGTCAATTCCTCTGGAAAGTTTGTTCTATGAGATCATAGTATCATTCTTGTTCACTGTGTAAGCGATATTTGTAACATTTTTTGGTACATAATAGCCACTCAAAACATAATTGTTGGGACTTCCCTGGTGTTGCAGTGGTTAAGAATCTGCCTGCCAATGCAGGGGACACGGGTTCGAGCCGTGGTTCGGGAAGATCCCACATGCTGGGGAGCAACTAAGCCTGTGTGCCACAACTACTGAGCCTGCAGTCTAGAGCCCATGAGCCACAACTACTGAGCCCACATGCCACAGCTACTGAAGCCTGCACACCTAGAGCCGGTGCTCTGCAACAAGAGAAGCTACCACAATGAGAAGCCTGTGCACCACAACGAAGAGTAGCCCCCGCTCACCTCAACTAGAGAAAAGCCCACAGGCAGCAACGAAGACCCAACGCAGCCAAAAATAAATAAAATAAAATAAATAAATTTACTAAAAAACCCCATAATTGTTGAATGGATAAATCAGTGAACAAGGAAGTCCTACAGAGGGTAAGCTAATTGCCACATTTCAAAGAGCCTGTAAGTGACAGAGCCAGAATTTGAGCTCAGGCACAGAAAACTATGCAAATTCTATCCAAAATTCTGTCTACTGCCTTGATTCTGTGGAATTGTTCATGTCTTATGCTGTACCTTGATATGTGTACAAAAGGAGACATGGGAAATAGAAAGTGGAATCAGTGTTTTTTCCATCTCTTAACCTGCTTGTATGTGGGCTGATTACTCAGGGAAATAAAAGCCAGACTGAAACTTAGTGAAACACAGATGCTGGTTGAAAATATGCGCAGATTATTACTCAATTTACAATTACTCCAAACTTGAATGATCATAGAGCTCCAAGATTTTTTTTTTTCTTCCCTTAGTTTATCCTCTGTAAATTTTGGTGCCTTTAGACAGGATACAGACAAAACAACTTAGCCCCACAGGTCATTCTTCTCTGTTTGGCACTCAGACTTTTTTCCCTCTTTGCCTTCCTGTGTCCTACATTCCATTTGGGGGACTGTACTCCAAAGGCCAGACTTGTCACTTCCATTATAGCAAGAGCTCTGGTGGAAGAGAATGAAACATTGACTCAGGCTTGTTCTTTTTCCCAGAAAGGGTCACGATAACTCTGATGGCAGGCGGTGCTCCTGGGAGGAATGGTGCTGTAATTTCAAGGCTGGGACTGTTACAACACGGAGTGCTGGGCCTCACCCCCAGATATTCTAATCCATCTGGGGCAGAGCCCTTGAACTTATATTTCTAACAAATTCCTGGCGATGCCCATCCACTTGAACACAGAGTACAGTGATAAAGAAAGAAACTGCCCGTCGCAACTCTAGCAAAAGAACAACTTGGGAAAGGAATCTTGTTACTCATGCCATCAATTACTTAGTGTTTGCAACACAGGAAAACTAAAACAACTCCAAATGTAGACATGCACAGCCAGGCTTCCTGAGTCTTCAAGGCAGCTTGTTCGTTCTGAAGAGTACAGTCAGGATCCTTCAGGAAAATCAGAGGTTTTCAAAATGCAGATTTTCTGGTCATTGTAAAGCATCATGGCTCAGAGTTAGGGATACTCAGACACAACTTTGCTTCATTTTTCTTCTATTCATTGACTGACAGCTCTGGGAATAAATCAGTGGCCCTGTCCATCTAAGAGCTGGAAGGTATCATCTGTCATATTCTTGGCTGTGGAGTTCTTTCTCTGACATTCTCCTTGGGGCTCCCAGGAATCTTCTGGATGCTTTCCTACATAGCTCCAATATAAGTATGTTTTCTTCCCCATCACGCTGCAATTTCCTTTGCAGATAAATGGAAATTTAGTCGTGAAGCACCTCTACTGGTTTTCCAACATGTTTATTTTTAAATATGTATGTTGTATTCATGAGGCAGAGATGTAGTCATTCCTTTTAAAGTGTGTGGTAAGAGGTATGGGATCTGTGAAGAGTAGTCGTACCAAAATGAAAGCTTTCTGCTCTGCTCTGATTGTGACCAAAGGAGATGGAGTGTTCAAATGTTTACTTTTCGCGCTTATCACCCTGAAACGTAGGCATCCACCACACAATGAAGAGAGTGTCTTGACCCTGGAGGATCCAGTAGGATTAGAAAAGCCTTGTATTCCAATCTTGGACTACTCAAACTGAGCCAGTCACCGAATTTGAAAATCCATGGATTACACCATCTTGCCCCTTTTCGAAAACAGACAAACAAACAAAACACTGCAGGTAACTCCCAAAGCTGTCCACAGTTTGTTCAAACTAACCAGTGCCGATTGGTTCATAAGGTGATTGGTCGGGGCAAGAGAGATTGGTTGGGGAAGCGTGTATATGTGCTCTCAGATCTCAACTGCTTTTTACCACATTTAATGCTCAGTTTTGAGTATCAGGTTCAAGAATTCTTGGCATCAGTCCGGGAATCTAGGTCATGCTAGGTACACAACCTGAGGCCAGTCCTGAACAAGAGCTTCCCAGCAGGCTCAACATCAAAATTCTAAACTTATGTACATTGGGCTAGATTGGCCGAGACTAAGGCCACTAGGAGACTTAAAGTTTGTGATTTTTTTTTTCTCACAGCGTTTAAATATTGCTTCATAAGATAGTTTACCCTCCACAGATCTTTCTGAGTGCATTTCTCTTAGTTGTTTTTCTCTGTAATAGTTTACATTAAAATAAACAGTGGGTCTGGGTGTCTACTCAAAGATGAACTTTCTCAGAGACAAAACCACTACTGCATGTTCGTAGTGCATACCTGGGGTGACCCTCTTTCTTGTCCCTTTTGTCTTCTGTCATTAAGGGACGGGGAGGGGTTGGATAGAAATTCTTTACACTGCACTGAATTCTTTACACTGCACTGTTTGCACTGAATCTCTCTCTCCACTGCATCTTCCCTCACCTACATTGGCATAGACTCACACCTTGACCCCTTAAAATAATATTGCAGTAAGTCCCAGACAGACAGCTTGTGAAAGGAGCAGAGCCTGTCTTTTTGAATTGTCCCAGGAAAAGGCAGGTGATTTTGATCCTCTGCCGCTAACAACTCGATATTTTAAATAACTCTAGCGGAGTATGTTTTTCACATCTGCCCTCGCTGACCCCTTCTTTCTTACAAAATGACTTCTCCAAGGCTTAGGTCAGTTAGTTTCCCTGGACCTTTTCTCCCCTCTTATGGCTGGTCCACTAGGTTGACGTTGTACGTACCCTGTCTTCCTCATAAGATTGTGAAATTCCTGGGACCTCCATCCCTGTACCTGACCCAGGTACTGGCATGTAGTTGACCCTCAATTGATTATTGAATGGCTTTGTATGTTTGGGTCACCAACATTTCCATAATAAAAATGGAAAGGAATATTTCTGAGCTTCACCCAATCATGAGCAGAAGCTTAAGAGTTTTTCTTTGATTCCAAATGACAAGTAGAGTGGTCTGGAAACTCCCGAAGCAGTTTTCAAACTATATTTTCCATTCACATATTTCTTCAATCTGTTGTGAACCTCTTTACCCTTAATCAGTAATAAGCACAACTATAGAACTTATGGTATATTTGTATTTCATTTATAGAAATCGATGCCTTTGTTTTAAACCCTAGCCAGCTCTGCATAATTACCTGAACAATTTTGCATATGTAGGTATGCAATCCTATGGGCCCTAGTACATACCAGGTTGACGGTCACAGGCACCAGTGTTTTCACCTGATCTGAATGGGTTGATATTTCTTAAGTGAATAGAAGAGTTCCTGGAGAGTAATAAGTGCTATATAAATTTTAATGAAGTTATCTCAAGTGACCTTAGAGATGATTATTCTAGAATTTCCTAAACTGTTACTTAAAACTTGAGTTTAAAGTTCATAGGTGCTGTTTATAGGCATGTTCATAGGTGATGGACAAGAAAAGGTAGGGCAGGGCTTCCCTGGTGGCGCAGTGGTTGAGAGTCCGCCTGCCGATGCAGGGGACACGCGTTCGTGCCCCGGTCCGGGAAGATCCCACATGCCGCGGAGCGGCTGGGGCCCGTGAGCCATGGCCGCTGAGCCTGCGCGTCCGGAGCCTGTGCTCCGCAACGGGAGAGGCCACAACAGTGAAAGGCCCGCGGTAGTGCAAAAACAAACAAACAAACAAACAAACAAACAAACAAACGGTAGGGCAGAAGGGAGTTATCCTATGGCCAAACAGATCGAGGAAATGCATCACTGAACAGAATTTAAAAGGTTTATTTGCAGCTGAACTCTTTAAGAGAGTCTATTATATACTACTCTGACTCTTTTTAAGTAGGCGTTTCCCAGGTTTTACGTTGAATCATATATCTTTTGCCTTCCCTTTTTTGTGTTGAATATTTCACAGAGAAAGAGAGTCTTGATTTAGTCCAATATCTCCATAATTAGATGAGGTCTTGAAGGCTTAAGTCCTGAAAGTCCAAGCTTATGCAGAAATTACAGGATACAGCTGGAACTGGGCTTGCTATCTTTTAATGTATGTGGTGAGGACGTCTGTGTGGATACGTTTCATCCAGGTATAAATCTTAAAGTGGTGAGAACGTTTAGCACAGTGTCAGGGATACGGAATACTGTTCATATTTTAAGTGACTGATCTTTTAGTTACCCCCTAAACTCTCTGGGTTTCCATCAGCTCAGATATAAAGTGTAAGCGGATAGTAATGCACATTGAAGTTTATTCCATGAGAATTTAGAATCATCAAGTGCAACTGTGATAGTGTACATTCCAGTTATTAGAAGGAGCCACTTTTTAAGTAATTTCCCCAACTTACTTGTCACCATAAACCATATAACAGCACGTTGACCCCCAGGCGGAATACATAGAGAAGGCAAGTTTTAACATTTGTTCAATTGAAATATAGTTGATGTACGATATTGTGTTAGTTTCAGGTGTACAGCATAGCGATTCAGTATTTTTGCGGATTCTACTCCATTATAGTTTGTTACAAGATAATGGCTATAATTCCCTGTGCTATACAGTGTATCCTTGTTGTTTATCTATTTTATACATAGTAGTTAGTAGCTGTTAATTCCATTCCCCGATTTGCCCCTCCCCGCTTTCCTCTCCCTTTTGGTAACCACGAGTTTGTTTTCTGTGTCTGTGAAGCAGCTCCTGTTCTGCATAGACATTCATTTGTATTATTTTTTAGATTCCACGTGTAAGTGACATCATACAGTATTTTTAACTGAAATTTTCCAGAAACTCTTCATTTCCATCTAGCCATTCATCCATTTCTCTTCCCATTCATGTTCTATTACTCTCTTTTCCAGTATCAGGATACTGGAAAAATGTTGGGACCTCCACAACAACAAAATTTCTGTATCACAGTTAAAGCATGGTTTAAGAAAACTTAAAAACATGACTTACATACGTATAAAGAACGTGTCAAAAATTTATTCAACTTATTTATTAGTTAGGGATTCAGTAAGATCACAAGTCCAGTTTAAAGAGCCAAGTATGTATAGGCCATTTAATAAATGCTAGACTAAGATTGCTGTTCGAGATACAGAAGCGGTTAGTACATATCTACTGAGCAATACATTGCAACCTTTGGGGTTATCTTTTCTATCAGACATAAATTACTTATACCAGACAAAATTCTCCACGTTAACACAAAACTTCAGTAAGTCTTGGACCTTGAATCAATAACAAACAAACTGAACCAGCAAAACATACTTTCCCTAAATAATTAAATAACCCTTGGTTAGGTCTGTGCCCTCATATGATACTGAGAGGACATGCTATCCACCTTTTTGCCTTTTTCTAAGGTTAAAAATGTTTTTCCTTAATATCATAAGCAGTGTCCATACACTAGGCAGATAGGGTACATCATTTTAGAAGGATTTGCTAAATCTGCCTCAAGTGTGAGAATTCTGATCCTCCTTGGTGGTCCGTGCAGTGAGATTTGGCCCATTATCACCATTGCCCTGTGGGTGGCAGAAATGGAAGTCGTGCATAAAACCAATATTATTAATAATGTTTTTAAAATAACCTTATGGTTTAAAAGAGTCCATTCACACACACTTATATAGTCTTACAAACAATCTTGAGAACTAGGTGATATTAATTGTACACATAAGAAAGAGAAGCTTTTTTTTTTTTTTTTTTTTTTTGCACATAAGAAGGAGAAGCTCAGAGACGTTAGGAAACTTTCCTAAAGACATGATGTTAATATGTGCTGAAACCTAGGACTAGAATCCAGGTCCAAAACCATGATGTTTTAACTGGTTGTTGATATTTGCTGGAATCTCATAAGACCTGAAAGACACAATAGTTGGATTGGTTATGTATTTTGAAAACACTACAGCATTTTTGTTATTAAAAAAAATTTCTTAATTCATAGGACGTAAGCCAAGGAAGGACTTAGTTCATAGGAGGTAAGCTAGGGATCAGCAAAGCCATGGAAGGAACTCTCTTTCATTTTACAAAAAATGCCCAGAGCTTCCATCTCAGTTACTTGATTTAGACTCCAGAGTAATCTAAATGTGTTTTTGTGATGCGATGGTTCTAGTTAGAAGGGTAGTTAAGGCCAGCTGAGAGGACAACTGTTGACCACCACCACTTGCTTTGCTTTATTTATCCATCCAAATTTGCGACATGCATTTGAAAATCAAGCTAACCCTAGGGAAAAGCGCTTGCTAATGCTCTTTGAGCTCCTTCCTGAAGATGAATTAACCTGTTTTGGGGAAGGCAATGAATTGCTGATCTCACTTTTTCATATGTGAAAAAAAAAAAAGGCACGAAACACCAGAGAGCACACAAAGCAAAGCTAGTCCTGTATCAAACAAGGAAGTAGCCCAGGTTACTTCCCCTCCTCTGTAGACTCCACTCCTTTCTACTCTTGGGCATCAGCTCCTTTAAGAGCTTTCTCCCAAATGGAAAACATAAAATGACCCATAGTAGGTTATAAGATGGCTGACGATAGCCCAAACTGTGAACTTTTTCAGGAGAATTTGTATTTGTGCAGGAATCAAAGCCTTAAGCAAAAAGGAACAAAAACTCAAGCCTAGCTCTCTGGTGTGTTTTGGGCAGGGAGAGGGTGCTTTGCCCTCTCATTGTCTCTGAAATAACTCCCTCAGACTTCCTCCAGACCTCCACACCTATGAGGCTGACTTGCACGAAGAACTTGCATTTTCCTTGCTCTCACGCTGAGCTTGCAATTTAGCAAGAAATGGATTAGCCTGGGTCAGACTTAGGTATTAAACTCTGAAAACCCTGAGCACTGTGTGGTCCTTATGCTGGGTAGAGGATCACACAGCAAAACTCCTGAGCCTGAACTTGGGTTTCTCAAGGAGGAAACGGAGAGCTGTGTTTGACAAGCCCAGTCTCCCAATTGCCCTTTTGACCAATTTGCCCAATCAATTTGCAGAATGAGGACAGAGCATTTGAACCCGACACGGTCCTTATGGATAGCAAAGGTATATGTTGATCAGAATCATAGACCACCACTTCTAATGTCTAAAGAGTACCTAAAATATCTTGACTTTAAAACAGATTGGCCAAAATTTAACAGGGGTGCAGGCTACAGTGAGCACCGGGACCTTCTGTTCTCTGTATATGAACTTTTTTTTTTTTTTTTTTTTTGCGGTACGCGGGCCTCTCACTGTTGTGGCCTCCCCCGTTGCGGAGCACAGGCTCCGGACGCGCAGGCTCAGCGGCCATGGCTCACGGGCCCAGCCGCTCCGCGGCATGTGGGATCTTCCCGGACCGGGGCACGAACCCGTGTCCCCTGCATCGGCAGGCGGACTCTCAACCACTGCGCCACCAGGGAAGCCCTATATGAACATTTTTATTCTGCTTCACGTGACTATTTATTCTCAATAGGTATCCACAGTGCACATTAAAACCTCGAAAAAATCATGAAGTGATGAAATGTATTCCGCTTTATTGGCCTAGTATTTTTAACTGAATTTGTAAAGGTATGCACAATAGGTATACATAGGATATATTGTATTTTGATTATTTTTTGCATGATGTATGTTCATGATTTTTCGAATTACACAGTAGTATCTATCCATCTATCTATCTATACAACCACCTCGCTGTTTGGATACACCTTAGAAATTGAAAGTATTCCACAATACCTCATACTTCCTTACCCGGTTCATTGCTAATAATCGAGTACTTTCCAAATTTCCCTATGCACATGCCAAACATTCACTGGTTACATACAAAATGGCTAAAGGGGATCATAGATTGCATTCTATTCCATAACCTGCATTATTCACTTAAGAGTATATACTGGACAGTTTTTCATACCTGTGCATAACTTATTTACCTTGTACTTCAATTATTTTCTCTTTTGATCTGGTATTGTGAAAAAGGTAAAGGACATGGTTCTAAAACAAATTCCAAGACCAAGTATATATAAAAATGACGGAGTGAGTTGTGGCCCCACCTGACTTTAGAGGACCCTCAGCTTCTCTGTAACTGGATGGCCACAGCTCTTGCGAGAAGCTCAGAGCACGGCTGCCTCTACCTGTAGATGAAATGCAGCAAGAGAATGCACGTTCCCTTTACCTAATCACTGACCATCTTTAAACAGGATACTCTGATCTGCCGTGAGCATCACAGCCTACCAGACAGCAGTTGCTGCAGGTAATGGCATCTCGGGAATGAGGCACCCATTATTTGCATGCTTGCTAAGAACTAAACAAAGAAACCTGAAAGAAGATGCTGGAGGCAAATAGTGGGCATTTGTTTACTAATATATAAATCGTCTTGGTTTTTGAACTTCAGACAGATTCTGCGCTTGTGTGATCTGTGTTGAGGGTATTGAATTTTCTTTGCCTTGGGGGTACAAGAGCAGCCCATTCACTGAGACCAGCAGTCTGGTTTCCAGGAAAGCTCACCATCTGTGGCTTAACAGGTAGTTCTATCATAAGATCGTGTATTCGTTGGTAACTCAAATGCTAATTCCTGTTTATCATTTCAATTATATTTATGTTTCCTTATATTTCTAATGTGTAATATATTGTTTTCAAATATTTCAAGTCACAGCTATGTGTCGTTAGTCTAGCATTTTATTGGATTCCTCTAGTGTGTATGGTATAACTTTCAGTACCTGTTAGGAGATCTTAACAAGCAGAAAATCTAATTACTGAAGACATTCACCATCTAATTTCAGAGTAAGAATCATCACTAGTTTTTGTGATAGAAACATGTTATTGTGACTTATTGCTGGGAACACACCTGCAGTCTTGTTAGTTACACTTCTCAATAATCATTCACACATATTTATTGGGTACTTTCAATAGCGTCTGGTGCCAGATGAGGACATTTACACAGCAGGAGCAGAATCCAGGACCATGTTTTGTGGGCCAGGAGCCTTGATTTGTGTTGCATCCCATCCCAGGGTAAACTGCCACCAGCAGGTTCAGTGTTCTCAGAATAGCTGATGTTCCTTTCATATCATCCAGTTTGTAGAACACTGGCCTTCACATACACACACACGCTATTGTTTGTTTGTACAGGTTAGTATGCGTCACATTTACTTTTATGTGTGTCAGTATTTGCCTTACAGGCAGAATGGCCATGCCTCTCTATTGCAAATACTCACATGTCTCTGTCTTCGGGAAAGTTACCAGATGCTGCCCACTAAGATTACCCATTGGCTGGGTTTTAGCCTCATTGAAGGAGAGAGAGAGAGAGAGAGAGAGAGAGAGAGAGAGTTGAGACAGAGCACAGCTTCTGGACCCGCGTGTTTCCTGAGTTCATATGAGCTGGGTGAGGCTGCCTACGTCACTTTACCTCTCTGAGCCTTAGGGGTTCTTCCTTTCCAGCTGTAACTCATCCTAAAACGTGACTTTTTGACCCAAATACCAGTAAGACAGATTTAATTTAGGTGATGTAGGATTATTAAATGATAGAACTGACAGGTGAAAAAGAATCAAGGCATTTAATGGTCATGCAGTACTTTGGAAAACTTAAAATAATTGAAATAGGGAGATTTCCTGGAATCGTCAGGATGGTATATTTCTCCACACACAGAAAGATTGATTTTATATTTTCCTAGAAGCATAAATAGGAATATAGGAATATAACTAACAAGAAAAATAAATTGAGGAAACCAAGGGTAAAAAGTCTAGGAGACCATGGGGAAAGTATCTAGGGAAAGAGAAAAGTAAGAGATTAGTCCATACTGAATATTATCACTGAGTGCCCATTATTTGGATCGAATAACTACTGTTGCATTATTGAGGAAGGGCTGATGGAGATGAATAGTTTGCTGTATTTCTTGCTTTTTTACCTGACTTCCTTGATAGGCCATCTTTTGTCTTTTAAAGCTTAGAAAATTCAGAGTCATAAGGCAATAAAACAGGATGGACCTAGAGATTATCATACTAAGTGAAGTAAGTCAAAGAAAGACAAATATCATATGATATCACTTATATGTGGGATCTAAAAAAATGATACAAACAAATGAACTTAGAAAACAGAAATGGACTCACAGATACAGAAAACAAACTTACGATTACCAAAGGGGAAAGGTGGCGGGGGGAGGGATAAGTTAGGAGTTTGGGATTAACATATGCACAGTACTATATATAAAATAGATATACAACAAGGACCTACTGTATAGCACAGGGAACTACATTCAACATCTTGTGATAACCTGTAATGGAAAAGAATCTGAAAAAGAATATATATATGTGTGTATATATATATGTGTGTGTGTGTGTACACACATGTATGCATACGTGTATGTAGCACATACATATGTGTATGTTCACACACATATATGTATTATGTATGTACACATATATGTATATATACATGCACGTGTTTATATATGCACACACAACTGAATCACTTTGCTATACACCTGAAGCATTGTAAATCAACTATACATAAAAAAAACACTTCTGTATAAATCAGCTGACCATGACAGCATTATACTATTTATAAAACATTATCATTATTAGGATGCAACCTTTCCTGGAAAACCATTCCTAACAAAATATTGCAGTTCAGGTATAAATCTCAACATACCATTCTGTCGCAGTGAACTTATTTCCTTTTCCTCCTATTCTTCAAGTAAAAGGAATTTATTTTGCATTTTTAAAGCTACACAGCGGCTGCAAAATGTGCCCAGTATATTAATTAAGTAGCTAATGCAATCACCATGTTTGTATTTAAATAGAAGTAGCATTCGCCTTGTTTCCAGCCATCTTGAGAAAAAGTGGTTAGCTTTTGTGCATTACAAAAATGTTCTTATTTTCTTAGGCATCTTTAAAGCCACTATTTACTGAATGCCTGTTTGGTGCACTATCTCAGGTACGTCATATTTGATGCCCACTGCCTCCTAGGAAGTAAGTACTATTATCCCTGTTTCTTCAGGTAAGCAAACTGAGACTCAGGGAGTTAACTCACTCATGGTCCAACAGGAAGTGGCAAAGCCAAGATTCAAACTCAGATCTTTGTCACCAAATTCTATGATCTTTCCATGGATTTCATATTTTTAAAAAAGTTTTTTTTCATTTACAAAGGAAGCAGGAACAAAAATACTAAGGTACCCTGAAATGAAACATGCTGGCAGGACGCAGAGGTCTGTGCCTGTTTTGGTGGTGAACCAAAGTGAACCTAACAACCCGTAGCTATGATAGCATCTCCAGAAGTGGAGCCTAGACCAGTAGCTGGAGGAGTTGCAGGGGAAAGGGTCAGTTTAGATAACCTCCCTAAGGGATGTGAAGTTATTTTTCAGAGAAGTTTTAACTGAGATTGATCTGGAACTCCAAGGAGTCCTCTGGACTGGTTTAGACCTCTCAGGGGTACTCAGAACTGACTCAGTGTAACATGGGGCATTCTGAGCTTTTTTTAGTGAGCATCATTACAGACTGCAAGGGGCAAGAGTGGCCCCTGCAAGGCCTTTGCTGTCTTGGTTAAATCCTTACTCATTCATTGATTTGTTTAGTCATTTGAGAGTATAAATTTGTCAGCCACTGGTACAGTGTGATATAAATATGTTCCCCGCCTTCAAGTAGAGGAGACAGGGCAATCAGATAATTACAATGCAGTGTGATCATTGCTGTACTTGAGATGCTCCTGTGTCTTTAAAGTTCCAGCCAAACTGGTCCTAGGGAAACCAAAGTCTGCCTTATTATTGGAGTGAAGTGTAGAATCTCAGAGACCAGCCATTGGCCTTTAATCATAGGCAGAAATTTGGTTTGTAACCATGACATGACATCATAGGAAATGCAGTGCCCTATGTTCTCTGACTTGTAAATCCCAGTTTTTTTGAGATATAGCTCTAACATTACCCTCTCTGTGGGACATTTCCTTTCTTCCCACTCATTCTCAATCCCTTGATTGATATACCAACTAGTTGTGTTTTCCAAACTTCATTCATTTATCTTTCTTGACTTTTTCCCATAGGCCCATTCCACTTATACCGATAAGGTCAGATTCCTAAAGACCCAGATTCACACAGAGCCAGCTAATCATGTAAAAGACAGAGCTTCAAAACACATTCATTTCCCATTGAGAAGAGGATCACCTTATTTAAGACTACTTAAAATTCTGTGAACTGTGCAGTTTGTACTAAAGGGCTATTCCTGGGTTGCCCCTGGGGTCCATGGAAAATAGACATTCCTGTTCTTTTAGGGCTGTCACAGTTCTAAGTTTGGAGAAGAGACACTTTGGTATGATTCACATGATTTTTAAAAAAATACAGTTTAGGGAAAGAAGCTATGCTCATCATATTTCTTAAAAGAAGTTAGTTTGTTGTCAGGCATTCCTATCTTATTTTCCTATTCATAGACAGTATTATTTGCAAATTTAACTTGACAACATAACGTGTATTTAAATACAGTTATAGACCAACCACTTTTGCTTAGTCAGAGGGAGTATGTTTTCCAGATGAAGGCATTTGAAAGACATCAAGTATACAGTAGTCATTTGTTCTTTCAGTGGTTATTTATACTTTGATATTTTAAGAAATTAGAAAAATATACGAACATGCTGCTGAACTTTCTGGACATATGTCTGTTTATTTTGTCTTTACAACATTTAAATTTCTAAGATAGTAGGAATGAAAGCCACCTGCGCAGGAGGATGAATATATAGATATTGTATATATCTATATCACATCTCTATCTATCTACCTATCTACCTATCTACCTATCTTAGCTGGAAACTCGTTTGAGATTTAGAATATGGTTGTATACAAAACTGCAGCACTGGTCCCTCCCAGGAGGTTGAGATCTATGAGTTAATATGAATAGGGTTTTTGGCTTTGGGGCTATAGGATAGATGAGTAATTTTTACTGCAGGCCCTGGTAGAGGTCAGGGACAGAAAAGGATAGCGCAGGATGGCATGAAGTGTCTTTCCACTCCCTACCCCAACCCTGGCAGGTTAAGGGGTTGCTTTTAGGATGAGAATGAGAGAGCTGTAGGACTGAAGGCAGTTCGTTCTCATTATATTTATTTTAAATGTCCCAGACACAAATTGATATCTTTCCTCTTTGCTAATATGGTGTTATCTGCCTGAAAAGACGACATCATTTGATCCATGGTTTGAGAATTTTGTCATTATAACCCTCAACTTCAGTTATTCATATTTATGGCTGAATAAAAATGTTTTGGGGGACATTTTAAGAGCATCCTTTTTTAGAGTGATTCTTGCCCTTTGAGTGCATTGCAGAAGTTACCCTTTCTTCTCCTAGTAGAACCGCATATAATGCTCTTGTTACTGGTACCTATCAAATGAGCTTTTAAGAATGTTTATGCATATGTGTTGTTTGTTATAACCTAAATTGTATTCATAAATTTTATTTTCTAGTATTATTTCAAAAATATGCACAACGACTATAAAAAAATATTGTCATTGCCCAGATACGTGACCTTAAACTACACTTAGGACATCTATGGATAAAACAGAAATGACGATACGCATGATATTAAATTGTTGAGTGTGTCTGAATGGGGAAAAAGACATGAAAGCCTCATACAGTATTCAGTACATGGTAGTTTTACTTTCCTCCACGCACAGTATCACACTGGACTAGAACTTGGGGGGGCTGTGGGGAGGATCAGATACAAGCTTTTTTTGGAGAAATGACTAACCTCTCTGAGGCTCATTTTATTAACTTCTGAAATAAGGCAGCTGGATAATCTCTAAGCCTCCTTTTAACTCACTCTATCTAACATTCTGTGTTTCCCTGTATGTGCTGACGTTGGCACAAGAAAATGGGATATCCGTGATTTTGCATATAGATGTATTTATAATATGATGTTTATTGACTCCAAGCTAATAGGAGACAACTGATTATATGGTAAAATAATACTAAGTTAAGGAGGCCCTAAAAATCAAAACTGTTTTATTCATTCTTCTTTACACTCTTCAGAAAATAATGGTGATAGAAACATATATGTTTCCCATCACAAAGCAGGGAGAGCTCAGTGGGAGGCCTGGGTCTTGAATAAAATGAACAGACTTGAGATTCTTCTCCTTGACATTCTGATGAAAGTAATTCTGAAATGAAAGAGACTTTTTACGGGACACACCAAGAATTTTTGTTAAGGTTTCCCCCCCCCCGCAATTTAGCATCCTACTCAGCCAACCTTTAATCCAGTTTGAAGCCCTAAAATTCTCACATAATTTAGAAGCATTAATAAAAGAAGAGTTAGGAAAGGAGGCTGTACATTTGTTCCGGCTTGCATAGTATTGTGTTGAAAATTACATTCACGTGGCGAATTTGCTCTCTCTGTCTATGAAAAACCTTGGGCAGTCCCAGAGGGCATCTTTTCAGCTTCTTGTGCTCCCCCATGCCATTTTGGTCGAAAGTATTTATGTAAAATATATTGCTTTGTTTATCTGATAACACATAACCCTGGAAAGCTAATCTATCTAACTTTGCTCACAGAAATATCAGAATGATTCAGCCGGATGGTTAATTTTGGAAGTCTGGGAGTGTAAACTCACTTCAAAAGACTTTTAAACAGGTTTGACATTCTTTTCCCAGAAGAAAGCCTGTATATATTTGACCTTTGGATTTAAGCCAACCCTGTCCTTCTTTTCTGCAGCGTGGTAGAGAATTATGTTCCTAACCCATTTTTGACTCCCTAGCCTTTTTTCCCCCTAGTGTCACAACACAGCACTGAGACTTCAAGTTAAGAGAAGGGTCAGAATAAGGAATTTAGGGAATAGTGGAATCCTTTCGTTAGAATGGACTGGCTTGATAAAGATACATAAGAAAGCCCAAGGGGAAACCCATTCCTCAAGTCTTGGGGAGAGAGGATAATCACGTTGCTGTTTGAATTGAATTACGTAGTAATGTGAAGGGTACATCCAGAGTCAGGACTTGGCAGTGCCAAAGTTCAAAGCCACTTAATGAGAAGCAGAGCTCTTCACCATCTCAAAAAGGATTTCCTAAGCAACCGATTGCATGTGTTGCTGCAAAGAGAATTACATAGACCCAGCCCATGACCTTCAGAAAAGCATAAGAAGATTTAGAAATAAAATGCTTAGAGTATTGCCAAGTCACTACAGAAATCTTTTGGTAAATCTCTATTAGAAAAACCATCATCAAGGAAAATAATCGATAAGGTTCTATCCAAAGCCCGTTCCATTCAATGGAAATTCCACTAACATATAGGACATTTTCTGATTCTCCTGGGAGGTCTTCACTCTATGTGTCAAAATGGGCCGTGGAAGCAAATCGGAGAAATACCAAGCACAGTTGGGCACTGGGGGAAGTATTTTCATTTTGCGTGTGTGTTTGAACTAGATTGTTCTGTGAATTTCTTGTAGAATACGAAGTTAGAAGCACTGTCTTGACTGTTCAACTTTTTAGCCTCATTCATAATAATAGAAGGCACATTTATTGAGACTGTATCTTGTGTCAGACACTAAGCTTAGCGTGATACATGGCATCCCCTCAGTTAATTCTTACGACAATCCTGTAACATAGATATTATCACCCTCATTTTCTGAGAGAGGAAATGGGTGTGAAACGGTTAAGTAAATATCCTGAAATCCCAGGGCTACTAAGTGCTTTAGCAGAGTCAGGATTTGAACCCTTGTCTGTAGACCTAGGAAGCCAGGGCTACTGCTCTGCCCATGTACTGCTCCACACTATATAATAAGCACTCTATAACACTTGGAAAAAGAAATAATTTATGATTATCTTGAGACAGTTCTATTCATTCTGTTTTGTATGTGGTTCTTATTTGCAGATAAATTTATAATGCTGGATCAGATATTTAGCTATCGTTATAGGTTTATAGTTATGTAGCACATGTATCCATTAGATTCTACATTAGTGAATTCTGCTGTTTGTTCAAAGTGCCTTAGTTTACTGAATCATAATCAGTCAGTCATTTAACAGTCAGTGCAAAAAAAGGGAATATGTTTTCATTCTGTTTTCTTTCCTGAGCTAGTAATTGATGCATTCACCTTTGCAAAGAGAATCGACAGACTAAGAGTATGAGGCATTCTGTGTACAGACAGTCTTCTCTTTCTCAGATTGTAAGCTATTGGTATGCATATACCAGGTTGGAATAAGCATCAGGTGTCACTCTATGTCTTCTAGATTTCTATTTCATTTTAGTTTATCAAATCTAGTCAGACTTAGAGATTGCCTTTATTGTTCACTGGTTTTTTATTCTTTTCATACATGTAATCCAACAACATGTATAGTTTTTGAACAAGTAAAACAAAATACTGTGGGAATTTAGCCTGAAGAGTAATGGAGAACTGGTCTTGATGAGACACGACCATTTATCCTCATCATTTTACTGTGTTTCTTTTACCAGCCTCACTTCAGGCAAAAGCAGATACTATCATTAACTTGCCTCTGCTACGCAAATGGAAAAAATACAGTGCCACCTAAGGTCATGAACTCAGGAAGTCAGAAATAGGTCTTGGGAATAACCCTGAGTCCTAATAAACAGGGCTGTATGGTCCATTCAAAAATATCATTTAAAATCCAGTTTTCTTAAGATATGAAATCTACTTTAAAAAAGTCTCATGCTCTACACCCTTTTTTATTTAGAAACGTTAATGTTTCTGATGTTTTAGCTCCCGCTCTTTAAATAACTTGGCTTTCTTTTTTCCTTTTCTGTTAGCTCAGTACTTTCCCAGGGTAAGTGATAAATAAAGCGGGAGTGTTGGTTGCAAATTCCCTTCCTCTCTCTCGCCTCTGTCCTACCTCAGGTTTATCTGGGGATCAGGGCATCCCACAATGTGCTAGGACACCAGTCAGCATCACATGGAACAGCAAGGGATTGAGGAACAGTTAAGAGCCTGGGAGTCTTCTGAACTTAAAGCTCTCACTTTAAACCTAAGCAAGGGCCTTGAACCGGGGACAAAAGAGCCTAGCACAAGAACTTGAATTTGCAATGCCACATTTTTTATTAAGAACCCATCATGACAAGTGATTAGAGTTCTTGATATCTCATGTATCATTAAAGATATGTCATAGGGCTGATTGGAGAGGAAAATCTTTGGTAACTTCTCAGACTCTTTTTTCCTTCCTTCCCCTCCTCTCTCCATACCTATTGGATAAGAATTCTATTGAACACCTTCTTGAAGGCTTTTAGGTTTAGCTGGCAATCCTCTAATAGCCATTTATCAAGTAGCAGGGGGAAGCTCAGCCTTTGGCCAGAGAGATTAAAAAATTAGTCACACTTCAATTTATGGAATTTCTTAACTTGACCTTCAGACAAGGAACATTCTAGTCATGCGGACAGAAATGTAAGTGAACCACTCTGTGCTGCAGATTATAGGAAGTTAGAACATAGGAGTTCAAGTTGAGGAGACAGAGGTCTGGGAAGGCTTTTTGGAAGTGATGACATTTGGTTGGACCTAGAGTTTGTATTAGATTTCAGTAGACCAGAGCATGTGAGAGTATTCAATTCAAAGGAAACTGCAGAAGAAAAGGTTCAGCTGGGTTAAAGTCCATGTTTATTTTCAGTAAATTTTAAATGGTCCAAGGTTGTGTGTGTGTGTGTGTGTGTGTGTGTCTGTCTGTCTGTCTCTCTGTCTGTAGACAGGTGTAGCATGAGGAGATGAAATTAGAGAAGTATAATGGGTCCAAGTCATAAAGGATTAGTGGAGATGCATTAATGTATTTGGATTTGACTCTGCCTCTGACTAGATCTATTGGAAGTCCTCGTGTAGACAAGTCATACAATCTATTCTGTGCTTTAGGAAGGTACCTGGTAATGGTGTGGGGCGTAGATTGAAGTGGGTGAGGTTAGAGGCAAGCAGATCACATAGGAATCCTCACAATATTCTAGGTGAGAGATTTCGACGGCCTACAATAGGAGGAAATTGGGATTCACTGTGAAGCTGGGACCAGATTTGGAAACTTGATTGAACTGAGCCATGAGGATGAAAGAGGCATCAGAGATGATGGTGCTTCTGAACTGTGAGGCTTTCAGATGATCTGGAGAACACAGAAAGGGTTCAGTTTTGGACTTGTTGGATTTCAAATGCTGTCAGCTGCAGGTGGAAATGTATCAGACCAAAAAGGAGAATTGAGAGCTGGGAATAGAGATTGGGGAGTTAGTGGCAAGAAGTAATGGCTAGAGATGACAGATCAAGTGACATTACCTGCAGAAAATGTGGAAGGACTGGAAGAGAATGGGGAGAAATGCCTTATTTAAAGGGGTTGTTAGAAGAAGAACTTGAAAGAAAGAAGAGGACTGGTTAGAGGCAGAGGAGGTAAGCCTCTATAGCATCACATCAGATGTAACAAGCGAAGAGAAAGTTTCAAGGACAAGGGTGAATAACTATTACTAGCAATGGAACTACCCTTGGGGAGTTTACAATCTACGTGGATCAGACTGAGTTAAATTTATTCACATGGTGCTTTTGAGTCACAGGGAATTCCTCGGATTGCTTCATTTCCTTCCTTATCATACTGTTAACTGGCTGGATATTCTTCCATCTCAACTCAGTTGAGACTCAGTTAAGAGTCTAACTCTTCAGCCACTGCTGCTCACTAGGATCTTGTTCTTTTTTCTCTGAAACCCCATAGTCGATATAGTTCTCTTTTCACACGTGTATGTATTATTTCCCTAAACAGATTGCATGATTTTTCAGGGCAAAGACTGTATTTTAAGTGCATTCATTTCTGCCTCAAAATCTAGCAGACTGCTTTCCACGAGGAAGGTACTCAAAACTTTTTTCTTAAGGAAAAGCTATGATGTGAAATTTGGTAATATGTGTTAGGTGTCATAAAATGGTTACCTCCTGTGACACATTAATACCTCTTCTGGGATGATAGTCTATAAAAATAATCTGAAATGTGAAAATGTCATATGCACAAACATGCTTGCCAGTGTTCTATTCAAAACAGTTCAGAGGTTTAGTGTTGTAATAATAGAATGTGTGAACTATATAAATATTTCATTCAATGGACTCATACAATTTTTAAAAACTATGAAGACTATTTACCAACCTAGAAATGTGATTATTATTTTTTAAAAAAGCAGGGTGCAGGGCTTCCCTGGTGGCGCAGTGGTTGAGAGTCCGCCTGCCGATGCAGGGGACACGAGTTCGTGCCCCGGTCCGGGGGGATCACGCATGCCGCGGAGCGGCTGGGCCCGTGAGCCATGGCCGCTGAGCCTGCGCGTCCGGAGCCTGTGCTCCGCAACGGGAGAGGCCACAACAGTGAGAGGCCCGCGTACCGCAAAAAAAAAAAAAAAAGCAGGGTGCAAAAGTATTTGTGCATTATGGTTTCAAATGTATGTCTGGAAAATATTAAAGAAAATAGATTAAAGTGGTAAGTTTTAAGACAGAGTGGTAGAACTGCAAGTGGTTTCTTTACTTTTAAAAGTTGCCTTAAAAGTGTAGTATTGTTAGAAATCATCTTACATAAAAGCAATGTTTTGTTTCCTATGAAGGACCTAATGCTGTGCAGAGAACTTGGAAGGTGTCCTCTTTAAAAATACAAGTCATTACCAGGCCGTCAGAATCCATTCACCTACGGTGGTGACCATCACCATTGATGAATTTGTTTCGGCTCATAAGGGCGCCATCTTGTCCTTTAACTGTTGGCAGTGCTAAGGTTAAAAGAGAAAGGAAAAGTGAGAGGAGAGTTAAGAGTGTGAAAATCCAGGAAGAGGGGAGGGAGCAAATGAGTGGGCTGTGAAAGAAATAAGAGACAGGAAAAGACCAAGGGCAGAGAAGAAAGAATTTTAGCTGTGTGCCTGCCTCTCTCTGATGTTCTTTTGCTTCACCTTTTTTTCTCTTCCCTGCTGCTCAGGGGAGCCTTTCAAACAGAAGCACTGTATTTTCAAAGGCCATGACTATTTTTGATCTTGCCAATATTGTGAGCTGGTCTTGGCAAGAAAGAGACCTACTCTCTGGAATCACAAGTGGGAGGTTCAGCATCACAGGCAAAGACAAGTACAAAATAATGGGGTAAATAGAATACTGGTAGTAGAAGGGAAAGTGAGAGTGTAGACTCATCAAGAAACTATAGGATGCTTTCTCCGGGTACCTTTTAGCTCTGAGTTTGAAAAGGCTGGTGAAGATGAGCTGGTACTATATCTCTGCTACCTAGACCTGCCTACAAATTCCAGAACAAATGATTCTTTTTTTTTTTTTTTCCTCCAAGCGTATGAGAAATTTAAGCAGCTTTCATTTTCTAAGGGTAGAAAAGACAGTATTTGAAACAAAAATTCAGAGTTGCAATTCTTCAATTCATCACTCATCCTCAGTACTAGCAGATACTCCAAGTTTAGATTGGATAGCAAGGTCATATTTATATGTATTTGTAAAGTCCAATTAAGTATTTACATCTGCCCATGGTAGTAGTTTCCATCTGCATGATCATTGAGTTGGGGTATAAAAAGGAAAACTGGATAAATAAGCTTTGCAAATTTTTTTAAATTTATTTTTTAAATTGAAATATAGTTGGTTTACAATGTTGTGTTAGTTTCAAGTGTACAGCAAAGTGATTCAGTTATGTGTGTGTGTGTGTATATATATATATATATATATATATAATATACACATACATATTCTTTTTCAGATTCTTTTCCCTAATAGATTATTATAAGATACTGGGTATTGTTCCCTGTGTGCAAATTTTTTAAAAAATAAAATCATTAAGTCTGTGATGAAGCCAGTTAGAAGTTCAAGACCTCTGAGGCTGTTTTCTCATCTCTAAAGTGGGGATAATAATAGTAATTATTTCAGCTGGTTGTTTGATTAAATGAGACCATGTGTGTACAGAGCTTGAAAGTTAGTTAAAGGGTTTGGTTATAGACAAAGATTTGGTAATTTCTGATACTGGGGGAGAAGGTATAGAACAAATGATTCTTGATTCCAAAACCGCACACATTGGACAACTGCTTCTAGAGGGTGTGTTACATCTGCTTATGAATCGGTCCTGGATGGTTCAGAGTTGCAGACTTTCTCCTTTGGGCTATTGAAGAAGGCAACTCATGTTTCTTGACATTAGGCAGGCCCAGTAGAGTGCCCTAGCACAGACATTAATGTGTATTTTATTGGGTTGGCCAAAAAGTGCCTTTGGTTTTTAAATAAAAATAAAAGACACATTTTTTATTTTCACCAAGAACTTTATTGAACAACGTATTCACCCTTTTGTTTCACTACTTTCTGCCATTTTTCAGGTAACTTCATAATTCCATCTTCCCAAAACTTTTTATCTTTTTGAGCAAAGAACTGGCCCAGGTGCCTTTTACAGTCTTCCAGGGAATTGAAATTTTTTCCGCTAGGAAAATTTTTAAAGACCTAAATAAACAGAAATCCGAAGGTGCAATGTCTGGTGAATATGGAGGCTGAATTAGAACTTCCCAGCCAAGCTGTAACAATTTTTGTCAGGTCATCAAAGAAACAGGAGGTCTTACGTTATCCTGATGCAAGACTGCATTTTCTGTTGACTAATTTGGGATGCTTTTTGTCGAGTGCTGCTTGCAGTTGGTCTAATTGGGAGCAGTACTTGTTGGAATTAATCGTTTGATTTTCTGGAAGGAGCTCATAACAGAGGACTCCCTTCCAATCCCACCATATATACAGCATCACCTTCTTTGGATGAAGACCGACCTTTGGTGTGGTTGGTGATGGTTCATTTCTCTTGCCTCATGATCTCTTCTATTCCACATTATTGTACAGTACCCACTTTTCATCACCTGTCACAGTTTGTTTTAAAAACGGAACATTTTCATTACGTTTAAGTAGAGAATCACATGCAGAAAGACTGTCAAGAAGGTTTTTCCGCTGAACCCAGGTTTTTCACGGGTTTTACGTGAACCCAAATATCAAAGCGATTCACATAACCAAGCTGGTGCAAATGATTTTCAACACTTGATTTGGATATTTTGAGTATGTTGGCTGTCTCCCGAGTGGTATAACGTTGATTGTTCTCAATGAATGTCTCGATTTGGTTGCTATCAACTTCAACTGGTCTACATGACCGTGGAGCATCGTCCAGCGAGAAATCTCCAGCATGAAACTTCACGAACCACTTTTGACACATTCGATCGGGCACAGCACCTTCTCCATACACTGCACAGATCTTTTTTTGTTTCAGTTGCATTTTACCTTTCTTGAAATAATAAAGCATAATATGCCGAAAATGTTGCTTTTTTCTTCCATCTTGAATATTAAAATGGCTACACAAAAATTCACCAATTTTGATAAGTCTTTTTTTAAATGCACGCTGATATGACAGCTGTCATACACAGTCTAACAAAATTGTCTTGAATGAAGTTAAAGACAACTAAGTGCTACTAGAACCATCTTATGGGAAAAAACTAAAAAACCTTTTGGCCAACCCAATACCTTTTCACTCATTTTAAGTCTATAAAGGACAATGAAACTTAAAGAGATATCAATGTGAAGAGGTGCTTATTTTTTATGACAGCAAATCAAAAACCTCTTGATTCAGGTTTTAAGACTGGATCTGAAAGGCATTGAGCCAAGATTTTCTACTTTTTTATTATTTTTTTATGTATTCAGTACATCTTTATTAAGAACCTATTAGGTTGAATTACATGAAATTGTCAGCGGTCTCACATGGGTAATTTTATTTTTTATTTTTTTTAATTGAAGTATAGTTGATTTACAATGTTGTGTTAGTTTCAGGTGTACAGCACAGTGATTCAGTTATACATACATATATATCTCTTTTTTTTTCAGATTCTTTTCCCTTTTAGGTTATTACAAAATATTAAGTATAGTTCCCTGGGCTGAGCCAAGATATTTTAATATGACATTCTTAGAGTATAATATATATTATATATTACAACATATGAAATAGTAAATAGGTACAACCTTCTTATGTGCTTGCGTTGCTGGTAAATTGATTAATGGGTTTCTAGAAAAAATGCCTTTTTCAGGCATGTCATTAGCCAAATTATTGATCTGCACAGCTGGTTTGAAAGGGAAAAGCAGCATCTCTGGGGTAGACTAAGACTCCTCCCTGGCTCCAGGCTCTTGACAGTCCTCTTGAAAAACATTTTCTCTGGCCTGCCTCTAAAGGTCAAGGTTTTTCACCGCACTTAGCAGAAGGGGCAGAGTTGTGTTCTCCTGAAATCTCTGAGCATCACACCTAAAGCCTCACAAGTAAAACTGTCTGCTTTTTATCTGGTCATAAAACAGAAAACGTAAATCATTTTCTCTATAAAAGAAATACTTGTAGTTTTTCTCTGCAGAGTCTGGAGGGAGAAAGCAGGCCTTTAAATAAATAAATTGGGTCATTATTTATTAAGGAAAGAGTGGGAAGTGATGTGGCAGGGTTTTCCTGGGAATAAAGAAGGGGTGTTGCAGGAGAGCAGGAGAGTGTGCTGAGCACACGGTCAGGATCTGCAGAGAATCCTGGGAAGGAAACAAGCAGGGCCTGAAGATCGTGGCACAAACCGTGGGCCACATCTTTCCCATGTCATCTGTATAGCCATGCTGTCCTCACACGGCAGGAGGTGAGGTGGCGTCAACACCGTCACCTGACAACAGCTGTACTGTCAGAAGATGCTGTGGGTTGTGCTTCTATAACAAGACACACGGTGCTGTGGCATTTCCAGTAAAACCAAGAACTTGGCAAGATACTGCCTTTGTGAGTTATCCAAAGTCGTGTGTTTTTGATAACCTTTAGACCTGAGATATTTATGTTTCTACTTAAAAGAAAGGGAGGGACAGGGGGTGTGAGTCGGGGAAGGAAGGAAGGGAAGGAGGAAGGAAAGAAGGACGGAAAGTAAGAAGGGAAGAAAGGAAGGAGGGATGGCGGTCAACAGAATGGCTACTTTGTGGAGACTAAAACCTTATATTCTTAATAAGTGAATGAACGACTTCACTTTGAATCATATTTAGAACAAGAATTTATGATGTTTCCCCTTACAGTGACAACAAAGAGAAAGAACACTTCCCCAGAGTTAGAAGGGAAAAAACTTGCTGGTTTGATCCTTTTTAAGTGTAATATTTAAACAGGACATTTAAATAATCCTGCTATGTAGGTTTAGGAAGAGCCTCTGAAATAGCCTCGTCTTAACTTTTGATCCCATTTTATCACTGTCTGTTCAAAACCAGATGTAGCTCCCATTCCTTGATTTTTCTGAACATTTCCCCCTTCTTAAAATGTAAGCCCTTTCCTCCTTCTCACTTATAGTATCAATTCAGACCACCTCTTTCCTTTAAATCCAGAGTCTGTTTAAAAGTTAAATGCTCTTTACTAATTCTTTATTTTTAAAAAAATTTTATTGAAATATAGTTGAATTTACAATGTTGTGTTAGTTTCAGGTGTACAGCAAAGTGAAGCAGTTATACATATACATATATCTACTGTTTTTTAGATTCTTTTCCCATTTAGGTCATTACGGAGTATTGAGTAGAGTTCCCTGTGCTATACAGTAGGTCCTTACTAGTTATCCATTTTATATTAGTAGTGTGTATATGTCAATCCCAATCTCCCAGTTTATCCCTCCCCATGCCCCTTTCCCCCGCTGGTAACCATTGCAGCAACATGGATGGACCTAGAGATTGTCATAGGACCTAGAGATTGAGTGAAGTAAGTCAGACAGAGAAAGACAGATATCATATGATATCGCTTTTATGTGGAATCTAAAAAAATGGTACAAATGAACATATTTACAAAACAGAAATAGAGTCACAGACATAGAATACTAATGCTTTTAAACCCATCCTATTTCAGTCCTATAGATTTCTGTTTCGATATCTCCGTCTCTTCTTTATATGCTAATTTATAAATAGGGTGACTATATGTCCCAGTTTTCATAAGGCAGTCTTAGTTTACATGTACTATAATTATTAATAGTGCCCCTTTTATTCACCAAGTGTCCCAATTTGGAGTATAAATTGTATGGTGACTCTACTTATAAGTTAAGTATGCATGGAAATGAGCAAAATATTTTTACAAACTTCTTTCTATTCTAATCTTTCAAACAATTAACCTTATGAAATTAGACTCACCTCTCATAATTTTCTCGTGCGCATTCAAAAACAAAATAAGCACCAAAAAAAAGTTGAGACCTAACATTCTAATATCGTTTCAGATCACTTAAACATTTTGGAATGTTTCTAAATCCCTGCAATGCTCTTAAAGTTTAGTTAAACACTCCTGGAAGTTGCTTGGGTAGGAGAGTTTATCTTTGTTGTATTTTCCTCCCCCAAACCTGGGCAAGAAGACAAATAATCGTCAGGTTGCAGATGTTTTGGTCATATGGTCCCTTATAATGCCACTCTGTTAATTTTACATTATGCTGCTTTTTGGTACTTAAATTTTGCCTTACAAATATTGTGGAATGAGTGTTAACAGAGTTTTAAATTCAGGATTTTAAAAAGAGGATTTTGACAGGCAAGTAAGCCAGAAATCCAGATTTGTTTTACATCAAATAGATGAATCATTCAGAATTGTTTTTAGTCAAGGAAATTGACCTTTTAAAAAAAAAAAAAACAGGTAAAGAATTAATTTGCGACTCAGATAATTGAAGAAATAAATGATTATTCTATTTGTGAGACCTTTGGGCTTTTCGAGGGTAGCAGTTTCTTGTATGAGTCTACTAAAGTCTTAAGTTCCTCCTGTTTGTATTTCAAATCCTGAAAAAGAAATATTGATAAAAATCAGGATGATTAATTATCAAGTAGATACTGTGCTATGGGTGTCAATCTTTATAGCTTTTCAATAGAAATGATCATCAGCTTTGTAACTTGTCTATGAAAAAGACACTAGAAACTATTGGAAAAGAAAGCATGATAGTTGTCTATGTGATGTTGCTTTACAAAGAATTAAGATTATTTCTGTAAATATTCTTCTCTTAAGTCAATAACCTTTGAATCTATTGATCATTAGTTCATTTTAACTGTTATTTAATCAAATGAATTTTAAATTATAAAAGCTCTTGGACTAAAGTCTCAGTAGCAATGAAATGGAATGTGACCCTTCCTGAACAATGCTAAATGTCTTAATTTTTAATGTTTAAATATGGATTATAGAAACTAAAGGCATAAAGTGTTGTTCTAAGGACTAAATAATTATATATATTTATACAGTATATATTAATTAATGTAATGTAATTATATATATATATTACACAATGCCTGATACATGGAAGGCATTATATAAGTGGCATTTATACAATCATCATTGTTACTTATTTCATACTAAATTGATTAATTCAGTATTGTTCAAACTTGGCTTAATGGCAACCTGTGAAGGCCTTAAATGGGTGAAAATTATGGCTTCTTTTTCCTTCAACAAACATTTATGGATTGCTTATACCTACTATGGGATAGTTCCTTAAAAGTTAAAAAAAAAAGAATAAAATAGTTCTTACATTCAAGAAGCTTAGCTAGTAAACAAAGGAGTACTTTGAAAACTCTGCTCTTATATTCTGCAAAGCCACAGAGCAGCCTTCTGAAATCATTACGAATGCAGTCTTTTCCTAAACTCACTCAGTGGGGTGTAACAGGAGAAAAAAGAGTCAAAGAAATTGATTTACTTCTTAATATATGAATCACACAGGGAGGTGGAAGGGTAAGCTGGGATGAAGTGAGAGAGTGGCATGGGCAAATATACACTACCAAATGTAAAACCGATAGCTGGTGGGAAGCAGCCGCATAGCACAGGGAGATCAGCTCAGTGCTTTTTGTCCACCTAGAGGGTGGGATAGGGAGGGTGGGAGGGAGACGCAAAAGGGAGGCGATATGGGGATATACGTATATGTACAGCTGATTCACTTTGTTATACAGCAGAAACTAACACACCGTTGTAAAACAATTATACTCCAATAAAGATGTTAAAAAAAGAATATATGAATCTTATGAATAAATATTATATCAACTCTAGCGTCAGACGTCATGCGTGAGCCTTTCTATTTTCACAGCGATTCAGCAGCAGATCCTAAGGTGACAAATGAGTGACAAGATTACTCAGTTGCAGCAGATAGTAGAAGCTTAATAAATGCTTGTGAAGTGATGAGTAGGAAATACTTTATGTACCAGTGTCTCAGGGGATTCATAACTTGGAAGGTAACAACCCATAGGACCCACTTCTTTTTTTTTTTTTTTTGCGGTACGCGGGCCTCTCACTGTTGTGGCCTCTCCCGTTGCGGAGCACAGGCTCCGGACGCACAGGCTCAGCGGCCACGGCTCACGGGCCCAGCCGCTCCGCGGCATGTGGGATCTTCCCAGACGGGGGCATGAACCCGTGTCCCCTGCATCGGCAGGCGGACTCTCAACCCCTGCGCCACCAGGGAAGCCCCAGGCCCCACTTCTTAATGAGAGTCTTCTGGTCTGTTTTCAGATCACTGCCTGTTTGAGTATGTCAAACTTGAGGTTCACTTTCTTTTCTGATGAACAGAATCCCAATCAGAACTGATGTAAGTGGTCGTGAATGTCTTAGATAATTGACTTGTGCAAACCATACACCAGAAGAGCAGAAAAATCTATTACATTCCTTAACAGATGTTTTCTATGCAATGTTAAAGTAATTATTAGAAAGGCAAAAATCCAGCTGTTGGATTTCTATGACAGAAAGAGGTATGTATTGTGTTTTTGGGAAAAAAAGTTTCATATTCCCTTTAATTTGTAGATGAGGAAATTGAGGCAGTGGAACCATAAGTAGGTGTATGACCTTGAAAAACAGACTGAGACAGATGTAGCTCAGGGTTTCCAACTGTCAGACCAGGGATTTTATAGCCATTCACCTTTGGTTTGCATGCCTGTTTCTCACTCCCAATCCCTCCACCTGCATGATTACAATGGAAAGTGCAGGGGGACGGGCTATTAGGATGAAGAAATAAAAGATGCTGATGACTCACAGCCAAATAGGCTAGTTTTGTTCTGAGCAGTGACTGATAGAATGTTCTGAGAGCACAGGGAGAGAAGAGGTCATGATTTTAATGCATTTTCATTTCATCAAATGCTCTTTTGAGGAGACTCTTAAAAGATCAAGTTTTTAAAATATCGAAAATGGAAGAAAATGTCTCTTGTAAGTATGATCTCCTATGTTACATGATCCATTTAAGATCAAGCCATTCCTCACTCTTCTTAACCATGAGATACACATCAAAGTGATTCAAAGAGGAAATGTTAAGAGTTTAAAGAGACGTAACGTCGCTCAGCCAAAAGTGAGTTTCTTATTATTTAATAAATTTCTGAGTTTGGGCAGATCCCATTCTTTTTCATTTTTAACATCCAATTGTAGTTTCATGTGGATTTGTTGAGGGTTATCCGTAGCTTGAAACACACATGAAATGGCAAGAAAGCAGGCTATGTGTTCAGAAAGCTATCCCCTAATCCCAGGTAAAGCGGACCAGCCAACTCTCTGCAGAAGTGCTGTGGGACATAATGGTTTGGGGAATCATGTAATGTTGGAGGATAAGATTGACCCGTCTTCATCTGGCCAATATTTGAATCAGTATTTTGGCGAAGACATTGGATGTCTATTAAGTTTGCATTGAATTACAGAATAATTTTTCAAAAATTTTTTTCTGGTGAAAACTAAATATATATGTGTATATCTATAAATGTATGATGGGAGATTTTAGTTAAAAATAAAAAACACCTGCAACTATACAGGCTGTGACTTAGAGAATATGATGATGATGATGATGATGATGACAACAGTGACAATAAATGCTATGTTTATTAAGTCCCAACTCTATGCACGTTTCTGTCCTTGGCAGTTTATCTACATTCTGCCTTCTTTCAACAGCTTTACAAGGGAGGTACCATAATCTGCATGTAATAGATGGAGAAATCATCCACTTATTCAGGAAAACATTGATTGAATACTTCCTATTTGATCAAAAGTCACAAACCTCAATGTACCAAAGGTGAATAAGAGTTATTCCTAGATCCTAAGACTCCCCTTGTTTGTTCTGCACCATTTATCTTCATGGATTTTTCCCCCCCCATTTATTTATTTATTTATTTTTGGTTGTGTTGGGTCTTCATTGCTACGCGGGCTTTCTCTAGTTGTGGAGAGCGGGGGCTACTCTTTGTTGCGGTGCACGGGCTTCTCATTGCGGTGGCTTGTCTTGTCGTGGAGCACAGGCTCTAGGCACGTGGGCTTCAGTAGTTGTGGCATGCAGGCTCAGTAGTTGTGGCTCACGGGCCCTAGCACACAGGCTGAGTAGTTGTGGCACACGGGCTTAGTTGCTCTGCGGCATGTGGGATCTTCCCAGACCAGGGCTTGAACCCATGTCCCCTGCACTGGTAGGCGGATTCTTATCCACTGCGCCACCAGGGAAGCCCTTCATGGATGTTAAATGTACCTCATAGTACATGGCACGTGCTGATTGTTCAAATAATAGTATTTAATTCCCGTGTTTTTTAAGTGCTGCATATAGGGAAATAATAAGGCATTTTATAAATGCAAAAACCATTGCTCACCTAAAATACCACATAAACTCTTGAAATCTGTGCCAATAAAACACACTATTTTTGGAGGAGGCAGGAGTGTGGAGAAGAAGAAAGTTAAAGATTCACAGGAAACTGCAGTGTTGAGCTCACATCAGGAATACTGCGTTCAGTTCTTAGTGCCACTTTTTAAGTGGGACATGGGCAAACTCTCCCGAGAATGATGATCAAAATGGTGAAATATCTGAAAGTCGTGTTCTAAAAGAAACAATTGACAAGAATGTGGAAGATTTAGGATTCAGGTGTTCACAATCACTTCTTTCAGATGTTAAAGGCGTAGCCCTTGGGAGGAGTTGCTTCTAGATCCAGAAAGGCAGAATGAGGGCTACTGGAGGAAAGCTGAATGAAGGAGATTTCTGCCTGACATGGGGGGTTTATGGCAGGCAGAAATGCTCACACACGGGGCGATGGCATGGGCTGCTTCGTGAGGCATGCCTTCTTTCACTCGTTGAATTGTTTCCTTAGGAAACTTGTACTGAACCTCTCCAATAAAGAACCTATGGCCTGGAGAGTGATCGATATGGCCAAAGCTGGCTCAACCAGGTAACAAAGGAAGCTCCAAGAATTAATTGAATAGCAACTGGAAAGGGCTGTGCTGCAGAGAACTAAAGAATAAAACCCTGATGATGTGAAGTGAGGCATAGTGAGTCCCTTAATCCCGCCACCTCGGAGCAGAGTGAAGCAAAGCAAAATTAAATAGAGTTAATGTTGAGCAATTTGTGTCTTATTCCAAATGGTATGACCTGCCAGAGGCTTCATGAACACCTGCTAATTGTTCCACTCAGGAAATGGGAGATTCTTGTTGTAATTACATGCATCTTGTAAAATAATTTGTCACTTTGATTTCTCTCTGTTGTGAAATAAAGCCATTCTCATACCCTCCTGTAAACAGGAGTATGCCAGGAATTAAAGGTCTTCTCATTGTGTCTACCTATATGACGTATTCAGCTGGGCATTCATGTCTTACCCTTTCAAATCCAGTGTCCTGGAAGCTGAGAGCTTCCCAGTAGGTGTTTTTATAACAGTCACAGATCTATCAATTCATTGTTGAAATTCTGGTAACTTTAATGTCCATAGAAGTTTTTTACCCTGAGCACCAATTTTTCATTCAAACATCTCAATAAAACGTTGACGATAAAAAAGAACAACTTCCAAAAAATAACCTCCCCAAATGCTGAACAAAGAAGTCACTTAATACAGCAGTTAGGCTCATGTCTCAATTTATATATATATATTTTTTTCCTCATTGGTTATACTCAGTTGATAAAAATATTAGTGTTATTTTTGGACAGACTCATAAATATCTAGGTTTTACTTAGACAGCAATGGTCTACATTTACCCAACTGGGTTGGAAGCCATTGGTACAGCAGTTAAGGGTGTGAGATTCAGAGCCAGATAATTGTTGCGTCTTCACTTATGGGTCATGTGATCTTGGCAAAGGTAGCAAGTCTGGGTTTCCTTCTCTGCAAAATGGTGATAATAATAATACTTGCCTTGTAGAATTGTAGTGAAGATGATTAAATTATCTAAGATGGTCCATGGGGACGGTTTAGGACAGTCCTTAGTGCATAGTAAGTGTGAAGTCTAAGCCAGCAGTCCTCAAGTTGTGCTGAGTTTCAGAATCACCTGAAATGGGTTTCTAAAAATACAGACCTCTCCATGAGAGTCTTTAATTAGGTAGTTTGGAGATGAGGCTCAGATAATCATATTTTGAATCATTTCTCCAGGAAATTCTGATGCGTCCCAGAATTTGAAAATCACTTGTTGATGATTTTGAATTTTTCCTCCTTCCGAACTTAGCCCTGTTCCAGCAAGTTTACTTGGCCTGCTTAAGATGTAAAGAAAGGAAAAGGAAATTCAGTTTTCCATGTGAAAGCACTCGTTACTATGGATACATATTTAGCCCGTCTTTTTCAACCAAACCCTCTTCTGGTCCCTTGTTGCTCTCATGCTTTTCTCAGCCCTGACCACACCAGGAAATCCATGTTGTCAGTACGCTTTGAAGCAGTGACATCAAAAAACTTCAGATACCATGGTGAGGAGTAAAGCAAATGCCAGCATCAGTTTTCCAGTGTAATGAAGATAAAACACAACTTTTAAATATTGAGGAAACACCACAATTTACTGTCTTATTTACATGTTGCCATGATTTTTGGATTAAAAAATAGTTCTCTTAGGGGACTTCCCTGGTGGTCCAGTGGTTAAGACTGTGCTTCCACTGCAGGGGGTGCAGGTTCCATCCCTGGTTGGGAATTAAGATCCTGCGTGCCGCACAGCTGCAGGCAAAAACATAAATAGTTCTCTTAATTAAAAGCCACTTAAAGTAATAGACTTACAAGGTTTGAGGAATTCTATATTCAATTACAAATGGAGCATGATTCATTTTTCAATAGTTTCTATCTTTAAAAAAAAAGCACAATGCAGAATAACATTTTTGATAAGTATCCCATCTTTCCAATTATTCTGTTTTTTTCATGGTTGGCATATAGCTGTGTGTGTTTTTGTTTTAAAGGACATTGAGTCAACCCATAATTAACCGATAGTTGTGTAGAGTCGTTGTAGGTTTTCACTAATAAAAGTTGTTTTCAGTCTTTTATTTTTATCAGTGTCTAGTTTGTCAGTGATTTGTTGATATGAGTTAGAATTCTACTCCTGCCTAAACCCAATCAGCTATTTTCCCTAACTCAGAAAAATATGAATCACAAAACCAATGCGATAATATGGTGTAGGTAGCTTATTTTATGACCACTGCCTTCTCTCAATCTGAGAAGTGATGGATACTGTCTGTTTCCAGCCTGGAGTAAATATCAGAGAGAAATTGAACAAGAGAAGTTAGAAAATGGTATCCACTTGAGTCAGGGAGAATTAACCTAGCCTCTGCCAAAAATATCTTCAGAGAAGCTGAACTTCTAAATAACTGAAAAACTTAATGCTGGAAGAATTTATGTTCAGTGTTACTGATACTACTAAAATAAGTGTTATCGGTTTAAGAAAAATTGTGAACATTTACTGCAAGCCAGGAAACAAAATAAGCAAATTCTCTACCCTCATGGAGCTTATATTTGAGTAGAAGAAGGCATAAATAAATTAGGGAGCGACAACGTAAGACAGGATAAGAAAGACATAGAGAGCTTTAGGGATAGCAAAGGCCCTGAAACCTGGTTGTTTTTTCTTATCCTGATGAGACAAATTAGATGTTGCCCACTCTGAGATGCTGGACTACTACTGGGTAATATACGAAGAGAAACCACAAAGTAGGGCTGGAAGGTGTTTTGGATGGCAGCTGCGTAGGGCCCCCTGCATGTAAATAAGGTTCCCATTTGAAACTGTGCTCAGGAAAGATGTGAGAAGAAGCAGAGGTGAGGAGGGTTGCGTAAGAATTCTATCAGGCAAAATCTGCAGGAGGGAATTGGCATTGGCCTAATGTATCACTGTGCTCATTTTGTAGTAGCTTCCTCTTGTGACTTATATTCTTATCAGGGGAACTCATTAGAAAGGCGAATCCCAGACCCCATCCCAGACCTATTGAATCAGGAACTGGGGCCCTGCAATTTGTGTCTAATTCGACCACCAGGTCACCAGTGGGAGTGAGGCTCCCACTCTGTGAAGGAACTTGATTCTGTCTTCCCGCTTCTTCACTAAGAACAATTTCATTCAACAGGGTTGTTGACCAGCTCCCAAGGACCGCCTGTTAAGGTAGGGGAGCTCTGGAAGTTATCTGTAGGATCTCTGATCTGATGGGACAGAAACATCTCTCTTTTTTTTAAACTTTATTTTATTGGAGTATAGTTGATTTACAGTGTTCTGTTAGTTTCTGGTGTACAGCAAAGTGATTCAGTTTAAATATATATAATATTGTTTGCATTTGCGAATCCCAAACTCCCAATCCATTCCTCCCCCACTCCCTTCCCCCTTTGGTAAACGTAAGTTTGTTTTCTATATCTGTGAGTCTGTTTCTGTTTTGTAGATAAGTTCATTTGTGTCATATTTTAGATTCCACATACAAGTGATATCATATGGTATTTGTCTTTCTCTCTCTGATTTACTTCACTTAGTATGATCATCTCTAGGTCCATCCATGTTGCTGTAAATGGCATTATTTCATTCTTTTTTATGGCTGAGTAGTATTCCACTGTATATCTACACCACATCTTCTTTATCCATTCCTCTGTCGATGGACATTTAGGTTGTTTCCATGTCTTGGCTATAGCAGCCAAATTGTGCTGCTATGAACACAGGGGTGCATGTATCTTTTTGTTTTATAGTTTTGTCTGGATATATGCCCAGGAGTGGGATTGCTAGATCATATGGCAATTCTATTTTTAGTTTCTTAAGGAACCCTCCAAACTGTTCTCCATAGTTTTTTAAGGAACCCTCCAAACTGTTCTCCATAGTGGCTGTACCAATTTACATTCATACATTAACAGTGCAAGAGGGTTCCCTTTTCTCCACACCCTCTGGCGCATTTGTTATTTGTAGACTTTTGAATCATGGCCATTCTGACTGGTGTGAGGTGGGACCTCACTGCAGTTTTGATTTGCACAGAAAAGTCTCTCTTGCATGGAGTCTTGCTACACCATTTCTTGTTCTCCACCCCACAGCATCACAAAACCTACTCAAATGATAATAAAATGATGTAATGCCATTAAGGGCAGCCTAGAATTTACTAAATAAAGATTTAAAAACTGGCTCACAATCCAGTGATCTAACATGGAAAACACCTGTGTAGGGAGGTGAAGCTGGGTTGAAGTTCACAGGGCTCCTTGGCTCTTAGGCACATCATATGATGCCAGCAGCCAGATGTGTTGAGAATATGTTAGAGTGTGGCTGTCCTGCCCACCGGCTCCAGCCTCAAATTGCCTAGGTTGAAATCCTAATTTGACAGTAGCACTTGAAAGTTAATACTTTTATCCACTATATTTTACAGGTTAGGAAATGGGGTCGCTATGGCCCTATTTTATCATCTATAAGATGAGGATAATGTTAATAATAATAGTTAACGTTCATTCAGTGCTTACCAGGTACCAGGCACTGTACTAAACACTTTAAATGTATGTGCCGTTTCATCCTCCCAACATCACTATAAGTTAGGTACTATTATTATCCCCATTTTGCTGATAAGGGAAACTGAGGCCCAGGAAAATTGAATAACATGCCCCAAAGCATACTACGAATTTAGTGGAAGAACTGGTATACAGAACCAGGCAGTCTGGCTTAACTACTATTACACATTAATGTTATAGTGTTCAAATTCTAATTTTAGATCCACCATTATTCAAAGGTAGTACAAACACATCTTAAAGTCAGATATCAATGACTTCTGAATTATCTGCCTGGCAACCCCCTTTTCATTTTTCCGGTTACCACTTTAGCGCTACCCTCTCTGTGAAGCCTTCTCCTAACTCTCCCTTGAGAGTTCGACGTCACGTACTTGCACCAGTTGTGTGCCTCTCTCTGACCAATAAAATGAGAGATCCTGAAGCATAGGGATGGCTTTCTTTACGTGTCTGTTTCTAGCTCTGGTACATGTTCCCTTCTTTCCCATTGCCACGTCTTTGCATCGGTGCATGTCACTGAGGGTTATATTTTAAGGTGCAAACAATCCATCAGAACATGACTTGACACACAGGCCTTGTGTGTGCAACAGATGGAACCATTTAGCGGAAAATCTCATCGGCGCTTTGTGAAAGACTCTCCAAAATGTCAACAAATGGTATTCTGAGAATCCGTTGTTGTCACTGGCATTGCAGCATCATTTTTCACACTCCCATTATGTTACCCTTCTGCACAGTGGTTATCTTTATGTTTCATATTTCACTTAACTATCTTTAAGAAGAGTTATCTGGGTTTTTCGTTGAATTAGGATATGAAAACCAACAAACCCACATGTTATTACAAACATCTGAAGACTGCATTCAAATACCCAAATCATGACTGCTGAGGGGGCAGGATGGAATCAGAAGTCAATAATCTCAAATTTGGTAATTTTTGAAATCTCAGCTGTTAATGGAAGTCCCCAAGGCCCTCAAGAGACACTAGCCTTGGAATTACAAATGCACCTGCTCAACCCAGCGCATTTCGTTCATAAATATATTTGAAGATGCCGGGAGCAGATTCTGAGAAAACTGTAATCCAGTCCCTAGATAGACCATACTGACCACATCCACCAGCTTCATCCTTTTTGATATTCCTGACAAGGTCGTCTAGTTTTTTGTTTTCTAAATTTATTTTATGTTTGTGCAGAAAAGTGTTTATGGAGCTTTTTCCTTGACTCTGAGTTTTTGTTCAGATTGACTAAACTCATTGAAGTTCACAAGTGATTTAGGAATGGTATATGGAAGTATTCAGGTTCTAAAGATTCTGTGCCAAATAATAAGGAAAACGTACTTCCCCCTCAAAAAAAAAAACTGAGTGAAATAAGTTGACTTAATGAACTACATCTCCTCTTCATGTTAATCTGTAATTGTATGTTGATTTCACAATCATTTTATTTGGCCCTTGTAATGATTTCATTATTAGCATTCTTGATTGCCGTATATGTCGTTGACATCTATGTAATCACTTGGTTAACCTTGGCTTCTACATCACCAGTAACCAGTCAGTTTATGGAAATATCAGTGCAGTTGGTAATTTTATCAAAAGCAATTTTTTCTCAATTAATAATTACTTGGGTAAACTTGGCCTCTATAATTCTATAAAAGTACAGTCTGAGATCAATAGATATTTAATTTTTATTAAGCAGTTGAATATCAATGAACATTTAAATGGATATAGGTAGCCCTGGAACTTTTAGTTTATATTATTATGGATATTACTATTATATTATTTTTTGTAATTCCCATATGACCTATGTTCAGACTTTTTGTTATAGGTCAACTTAGAAATGCTATTTAGTCATTAAAAATGGTGGAGAAATTTTTTCTACAAGCTGATGTTGTTGAATTCATGCTTACAGCTATTTTAAAAGGGAAACAAACTTTGAGAATGGAAAAATTATTGTGGTATAAAAGTTCATGATTTCAGCTAAATTTTTATCATGCTTATACAAAGAAAATATGCTCCTATTTTTAATTTCTATAATGAACTAAGAAGACTTTTTATACAAGACTTATTTATTAATGTTTAACCAAATTCTGTGTTCATACACAGCACTCAAATAGGAAAAAATTATTCTTATCCCTTAAGCTCTTTGAATGTCTCTAGGTTTTTTCCAATGAAGTGAACGCATTGCTTTGCAGAAGTATCTAAACTCATTCAAGTGGTGTTCCTTTTAGTAAATTACTTGTTTTCCCCCAACACCCGAATGGCAAGTCTACTTACTTCTCAGTCTCCTAGTGCTCCTTAGACTGCAAAAGGAAGTGCAGTCTAGTGCACAATAGCGCCAGTCTGAATGGATCGTGGCTCACAGACCAAATATGTTTTTATTGACCATGATGAGCACAAACCAACACTTTTCTTTCCATCGTGCATACCATGTCAAGGAATTCTACATACTCAGAGAGGTTGTCTCAACAATGGAGACTCAGATACTGCTTAGAGAACAAAAGACTTTAATATGATGTTTTTTCCATGAAACTTTTGAATACAAAACCTATAAACCTTTTTTACATAGAAGGTTTCTAATATACAATTTAAATTGGCCTGAGACCAGTGCAATTACTTGTCTTGGTTGTATGTCAGGTTCATTTCTTTCTTTTTTTTTTTTTTTGCGGTACGCGGGCCTCTCACTGTTGTGGCCTCTCCCGTTGTGGAGCGCAGGCTCAGCGGCCATGGCTCACGGGCCCAGCCACTCCGCGGCATTTGGGATCTTCCCAGACCGGGGCACAAACCCGTGTCCCCTGCATCGGCAGGCAAACTCTCAACCACTGTGCCACCAGGGAAGCTCTCAGGTTCATTTCTTGATACAACCATTCTCAATTGCAAAAAACTTTTGAGTATTTCCTCACTTTCGTTTCTTAATGAAGTATACCCATGTGCCAAAGGCTACATAGAACGAAGGTGAAATTTAGATAAATTCATATCTCCGGGACCCCGTTACTGGAATATAGTTTTCTAATATGACTGGTACTCTAGCTTCGTGAAAAGATAAATGTTCCAAAAGGTTTATTTTGAATAAGAGAGTGTCATTAAAGACACGCAATCCATTTTTATTTGTATTTATCTATTTTGACCAATTCTTCAGTCAGAGATCATGATTTGGGGCCACACTTAAAGCTTCACATCTACGTTAAAATTCACTCTTTCTCTTTTCTAAAGCTAATTCAGAACTAACACAATTGCATCTCACAAATGTAGACAGAAAGGCAGTTGAAACAGATTTAGACAATTGAAATTCAAAGGAGCGTTGCTAGTTATTTGTTTATCTCACTCAGGCCAAGCCAATGGCATGGAGGCAGCAACCTTGACCAACCTTCTGCTTTTTCAGAAATTGGTTTGTTTTGGAATTTAACATTAGCAAAAATAATGAAGTGTTAATCATATTATTAAGCTGATGAGCATCATATTAATAAACTCAAAAAGGAAAAATCATATGATCATCCCAATAGTGGAAAAAGCAATGACTAAATCCAACATCCGTTCCTAATAAAAACTCTCAGAAAAACTAGGAATTAAAGGAAAGGTCTTCAACCTAGTAAAGGAAATTCATGAGAAACTTAAAACTAACATCGTACTTAACAATGAAAGGCTGAATGCTTTTTCCTTAAGATCAGGAACAAGGCAAAAATATCTGTTTCACTAATTTTATTTAATGTTATCCTGGAAATTCTAGCCAGGGCAATAAAGGAAGGAAAAGAAAGGCATCCAGATTAGAAAGGCAGAAGGAAAACCCTGTATTCACAGACAACATGATTGTCTATGTTGAAAATCCAATGGAACCTACAAAAGTAAAACTCCTAAAATTAGTAAAGGAATTTTAAAAGTTTGCAGGGTACAAGATCAATATGCAAAAATTAATTGTATTTCTATATACTAGCAGTAAATGCCAATTAACATTAGAAAGTCAGTACCATCAAAAATATAAAATGCACTTTAAAATGTTCAGTTTATTATATGTTAATGGTACCTCAAAAACTGGAACAATAGACCTTGAGAGTATGGGAATAATTGTGAAAAGTTATTAGATATAAAAGTAACCTATATTTGCAACAAGTGATAAAGTCTAACACTATATCTAACAAACCATTATTCCAAATCTCAAAGTAAGAGCTTCGATTCTGTTCATGGGATCAGCTGGGTATCCAGTACTATCTTGTATTTTTCAATGAATGTGGTCCACTGGTTTTGGAACTAGAAGTCCATTCTTAAAAGTACTTGTGAAATTTACAGGAGACCTAAGGAGAATCTGTCTCTCTATGGTGAAAATGGTGCCTGTCACTAATGTTCATTATGATGACCCTGGTAGTCTGATCCCTTGTAAAGTGGACATGATCTATTCTTGTAGCTTTCAACCTCATGAATAAGCAAATGGAGTGATTCAAAGTGCCCTATTAATAGGACTTTCCTATGAGATGAAGGTGGGTAGAAACAAACTCAGCAAATATGCCCCTTGAAGGGATGCTTTCTGTAAACTTTGCAACAAGGCAGAGGTGATTTGTAAGTTTTAGATATCAAGTAGATGACCTAAAGCCTGAAGGTAAATTCTAAACCATGAATTCTATGCTTAACCTAGACAGAAGATTCTGATTTAAGAAATCAAAAGGAGTGAAAAGGAGCTGCACCTCTTCGAGAGAGAGAAGGGCCTAGAAGCAAGAGGGGAAGAGAGGAGATAGGTCATGACCCCACGCATTTGTTTCTTTTCACAAGCTTCCTTTTGTATTGATTCATATTTGATGCAGAAGATTTGAGCACTTTCTGAGTTTCTGAAGATGGTAAAAGCACTTCGGTTTTATTTTTGTTACAGATTCTAAAAGATATTTTTGTAGGAAAAATAATAAGGAACCTGTTTTGCAATCACAATATTCAAAATAAGGTCTGTTTTTAGCATTTTAATTATATAAGTAATCTGTGTTCATTTTAGAAAAAATAGAAGATAAAGAGAACAAAAACAAAACAAAACAAAAATTCAAATCCTCTTATAATTCCACTCTTTGGGGATGTAATTCTCAATACTTTGTGGATGTCCTTCCAGATGTCTTCTTTGTGTGTGTGGGTGTGGGTGTGTGTGTGTGTGTGTATGATATACAGAGATCAAACTTTAAATATTCTTATGTAACCATTTTTCTATTAACAACAAGTTATCAAACTCTTTTTGCCAGTAAGGATACATCTATACCACCATCTTATTGCCTTCAGTTGCTTCATTCTGTGAATGCACCAAAATAATTTTAACCAATCTCAAAGCTGTTAAGGTCTATTTATTTTTAATTTCCTTTCTGTTTTTCTGAAGGAACAAAGATTTCCTCTGTAGCATGATCCTAGCAGAAATTGATTAAAAAGCTGTAGTTCTGGATTTTAAATGACAAAGTGCTTTTGGAGTCATAGCTTTTGAACTGTTAATTTTATAATACTGTTGAACACTGAGCACTGTTTAGTGGTCCTTACATGATATTTATGTGTGTATTCTGGGCATGACTGTAATAATCACTGTACAGAATTAGGCCTTTTCCACTGGCTGACTTCTTAGGGAACCTCATTCATTTCTTTCAGTTTCTAAACCTACAGATTGATCCTAATTTGTGAAATTTATTTAAAATATAAAGGAACCCCCTATGTTTAGACAACCAGTAAGGCTGAGGTCAAAAGACACCAAACTTTTTTTGAAGCTAATGTAAAAATCTCTTAAGACCTTCAGCTGGCTCTTACATAGCATGACATTGTGTGAATATGTGCCTGCTAGGCTGTATTTTGACACCAGCATATGACTAAATCCAACTGCTAGGACTTTGGCAGCGAGCTATCATAGAAAATACATCCTACTGAGAGGAAGGAGACTAAGGAGATAGTCTTTATGGTTTGTGAACTTGGGGAGGTCTCTTAGCCTCTCTGGGATTCAGATTGTTCAATTTTAAAATGATGGAGTTGGAGAAGACAGCTCTAAGTTTTCCTCCAGTGCAAATATTCTGTGGTTCTGTGACAGAGAACTCTGGAGCCCAAGCCCTAAGTCAGGGCTGCTGCTACAGACCCAGATACTACAGATCCCTGGCTGCTTGGCCTACATCCTTGGCCACTGACCTCATCTCACACACTGCTCTTTCTCTCTTATTTGGCCTCTCACTCTGTACTCAGATCTTAACGGTGCCCCTTGGCCTCCTTTATCTTGTACTTTCTTTCCTCATTCCCCAGTTATGTCCTGCCTCTTGCTTATGTTCTGTGAAATCTGCCATGTCCCATTGGGTTACCCCAACTCTTATTCGGTCCTGGTTACCCTTGGCCTGCATTAGAACCATGCTGCCTGGGACCATGGCATCTAGAGTTGGTAATGAGGGTGAGTTGAGTCTGTTCCAACTCCCTACAGCTGAAAGAAAAGGAGAACTTTAATATCTAGCTGCCTTGTAATTGCTTAAAAAATATTAGTGCTGATGTATGATATGAACTTGAAAACGTTATGCTAAGTGAAACAAGCCAGCCACAAAAGACCACATATTGTATGATTCCATGTATATGAAATATCCAGAATAGGCCATTATGTAGAGACTGAAAGTAGGTTAGTGATTGTCAGGGGCTGGAGGAAGGGGAAAATAGGAGTGACTTGTAATTGGTACAAGGTTTCTTCTTTAGGTGATTAAAATATTCTGGAATTAGAGAGTGATGATGGTTGCACAACCTTGCGAATATACTAAAAGCCACTGAATTATATACTTCAGTAGGGTGGATTTTATGGTATGTAAATTGCATCTCAAAAAATATTTGTTTACTAAGTAACACATTCAGGTAATCATTTATTTACACAGTATGAACTGCTTAGACATTTGGGAATATTTCAATAACCGATTTCATGGAGAGGGTTGGGACCATGTAGGTACAGCCAAAAACACAGGTGCATTTTATCTGTGTGCTCCCAGAGCCGGAAGTCCTCCCTAGGGAGGAGTTTCCCTTGATCACTGCAGAGAACAGCAGGAACAGATATCTGCAGACTTTATTCCTGTGTTGTTGAAAATGTAGTGCTTGTCATTAAAACACATTAAAAACACACCTTGACTAAGAAGGTAAATAGGGAAGAAGTGAGATTTTTGCCTGAAGCACTACCACTTTGGTATCTGTTCCCTCAAAAGCTAAACTGAGCTTTTAAAAAAATGAAAAATCAACAATAACAAAAGCAAGTTGGATTTCACAATCAGAGGGTTTTTTTTCCTCCAAAATAGTGATTCAACTTGATATTTCACCGCGTTTAGTAGGAGTTTCAGGTTGAATAAACATCATCTCAATATCTCCAGTTAGCTTTGGAGTCCAACTGTCCACAGGACCCAGTGCCCTAAATATTTGGAGAAATATATTTTCCTATCCAATTCCCCAGGCAGGTTTATATCACATCAACTTACCTGCTGAGAGCCTGTCCTATTTTTAAAGGCCTCCAGGGAAGATGCATCTTCAAAGAGATGGGATGACAGAGCTTTGCCCTGTGTAGCATTCCCAGTGGAGCTAATCAGCCAGGTGCCTGATCTCCACGGCATCTACCTGGCTCCCTCCTCCCCAGCAGGACTGAACCGCTATCGGAAATTATCGGAAATAATTGTGAACCCAGCACACCTTTGGGGGTTTGTGTTTATTCCGTTTTGATTTTTTTTTTCCAGCAGAGAAATTCCTTCTGCTTCCTGAGTGAAGTTCAGCACTAAAATATTAGCCATGATTCCCAGAAGTCCTGGTGGCTCAGAGCCTTATAGCATCACTTCCCAGGTTCTTCCTATTTGCTGCTCAGCAGGAATGATCCAGGTTCCCTCAAACCAAGGAGTCACTGGTTACTTTCCATCACATGTGGCATCAAAGTATTTTGATGTGACTCTTCCGCCCTACCCTCTCTGCGTCTCCACGGCAGGTCTGAAAGATGTCTAGCTTAGTCTTGTCACTTTGCAGAAGAAGAAACCAGGTGAGGTCTAGACTTGTCCAGCGTGATCCAGGAAGGTAGTGATTGATGGAGAATCCAGACATTGAGGCTCCAGTTAGGTGATTCCATACAATGGCCATGCTGCCCTATTGTTAGGGTCCTATCATTCCACTTAGATTCTTGCTCCTTTCACCACAGGAAGAATTATTAATAATGAATAATTATTAAAAATTATTGTTACTACAGCAAATCATGAAGCAGTTTCTACTACTCAGAAGCTAGCAAAAGGCAGGTGACCACAAAAGAACCACTCCGTGCTTTAGTAGTTCATCTTCTGGGACCCAAATGGGTTTCTTAGGCTTGAGAAAAGAAACTCTCTTGAATAGTGTTGAATAGTGCTTGTTTAATTGGTATTATTTCTTTTACTGAATCTCTTATTGGTTTTGGTTTTGGTTTTGGTTTTGGTTTAATGACCCAGGACTGACTACTGTCTTTCGAGTTGGTTGCTTAGGACGTTACATGATCACAACCCAGCCTGCAGTACAAACTGTCCATTTTCCCTTCTGGATGGTTCCAGAGCCTTTGCTGTTATCCCATGCCACTGAAAGGCACAAACTCAATAGAACGGGGGCCGATACTCCTAAATTGACATTTGCAGATTTGTTTCCTTTATGTGAACAAAGTGTGTTACTAATCAGACACCTCTGGTAACCAGGGGTCTTGGCTTCCCATGCAAAGAAATCTGACCAGAGACTGTACCCCTCTAGGAAATTTCTAATATTCAAACCAACAAGGGAGTATTATTAAAGGGGTTTTGGTTTTCTCTGGTTGAATTATTTGTGTCATGATTGTTTCAATTTATGGACTAAATGAGCCTTTACTACAGTAAATGTGGGAACAGTCTTTATTTTAAAAAAAATCAGAGATTTGTCTTCTGACTCATCACAATATTTCTTCAGCATAGTTTGGTGGAAAGTATTAGCTTCCCCATTCTCTGGATAGGAAAATTGGATCCAAAATGTTGTTTCACATAGCCAACTAGCCATGGAGCCTGGCTTCGACTTCAGATCTGCTGATTTCCACTTCTGTTCAGGAAAGGACATTGAGGCTTAAATTAAGAAACCGTATTCTGAAAGGAAAGGTTTGCCATTATTTGGGCAAAGGCTTATTATAGACTTTGGCAATGGGACTGAGTGTCACACTTTCCTTTGGCAACTGTGGGTATTCCAGTCCAATCGGTATATATTTCCAAGAACTTTCCCCGTGGGCCTATTTTTGGCTTCCATTTGCACAATGTTAAGGGATAATAACATCTACCAAGTTGATGTCTAAAAGTTTGCACAGAAATGTTCCATGCTACACACTCCCTTCTCCTCCATTCTTCTTCTTACATGTCCTCAAATGCCCTTGCACCTCTGGATTCTCCTGCCACAGATTTATTATTCCACTTCACACTCATACTCTTCTCTATTCCTGCCTCCATATCAGAATATAATCTAAACTCCTTCAATTGTGACCTTGTTATGTGAGCCCAAATGCTGACAAAATTCATCTTCACTCTACCATCGGGCACCAGGAATGCTACCCTACAGCTGTCCTTCTCATCTCCTCCACCCCAGGAATGTGGGCTCTCCCTGGCTTCCCTCTTACTTGGGTTCCCCAAGCTTATCTGCTTGCTGGCTTGCCATCCTGTTTATGCGTGGTCAGATGTCAGATGCATTTGTGTAGAAGCATAAGCATCTCAGAATAGACAGGGCCTTGGAAATGCATTCATACTCACAAAACTTGGAGGGGAAAAGACGCAGCTGCTTAAGAGTGTACGTTAAGGTGAGCCAAGCTACAAAATGCACCATTCTGCTTGAATTCATTTACAGAGTTACATGTCCACACACTCTTTTCTGTCATTTTCTAATATGAGAGTTCATATAATGCCAAAAAAGCAGTACAAACTTCCTATTTTAAAAAACTGTTATTTATTATTGTAAAAACCTCATTTTCTTAGAAATCTGTACTCCATCTGAATTATTCTGAAAGGTAAGCTTGCTTTCTTCCCCTGTCATGCACCTGGTAAATATATCCATGGAAATTCATTATGTCAGTGAAGTAGTTAGATGTTTATCTTTGGAATGTGCAAGGATCATTTCCACTAGGTGAGGTCAGAAGGGTAAATTGTTTTAGTCACCAGGGAATGTGAGGACATTGGCAGTACATTCATTTATCTAACACATTTTCTTGAGCACTTACTATGTGCCAAATGCTCATCACATGCTCTGATGTTAGTGATACTTTTTCCCCTGAACAGTGTACACCCAGCTCTGTAATTTGATCCCTATTTCAATTCTTAATTTACATGTCTGTCTCTTTCCTTAGACCAGTGATTCTCAACAAGGGGCAGTTTTGACCCCCAGGGGACATTTAGCAATGCCGGGAGACATCTTTATTGCCACAACTGGGGAGGTGCTACTGATATTTAGTGGATAGAGGCCAGGGATGCTGATAGACGTAATTCACAAGACAGCCCTACCACAACCAAAAATGATCAGCCCAAAATGTGACTAAGAAAGGGTTAAGAAACCCTGCCCCAGATTACATGCCTGGAGGGCAGGGACTAGGTCCTGATCATCTTTGTATGTCCACTGCGGGCATATGTAGAAGGGCCTCACCAAGTGGTGGCAGTGATAATAAGGTTGACATTTCAGGAATGCAAGGATGAATAGAACAAAGCCCCTTTCTTCGAGCCTTGCTCTACTCCTATGTGATTCTGGACCAGCAGAGTTGCAGCCACCTAGGAAGTTGTTAGAAAGGCAGAATCTCAAGCCCAACTCCAGATCTACTGAAGCAGAATCTGCATTTCTTTTTTGGCATTGGCCAAGGCTTTTTATTTTATTTATTTTATTTTTTCTTAACATCTTTATTGGAGTATAATTGCTTTACAATGGTGTGTTAGTTTCTGCTGTATAACAAAGGGAATCAGCTATACATATCCACATAGCCCCATATCTCCTCTCCCTCTTGTGTCTCCCTCCCACCCGCCCTATCCCTAACAAAACCCTCAGGTGATTCACACACACGTGAAAGTTGAAAAGTACTGACCCCAAGGTCTTTAGAGTTAAATGGGTGGAGCGGATAGGCTGAAGATGCTCCAAAGGAACGGTCCAAGTTTACCTGGCAGCGAGAGCACAGCAGCACCGCCTGGACTCATCTCTGGAGCACACCGTCTAGGCGGGCAGGGCTGTAGCCCAGAAAACAGCTGGAGTTGGAGACCCCAGAACCGTAGCTGGTAACCCAGGCGAAACCACGCAGAACACACGGACTAGAAGGCAGTGGTGGTGATGAACCAGCAGACACTGTAGCATAAGCGGCAGCGGCGGCGGCTGGGTCAAGGAAAGGGGTGGGACAAGACTCTGGGCAGTCCACATGGAAGAGGAAGGCTGCCAGGCGGCGCCAAGGGGGCTGACAGTGGGAAAGGACAGGCCACGTGCCAAACCCGGGGGAGGCCAAGGCTCTGAGACTGCAGGGGCGAGAGGCAGCAGCCCAGGCTGGCTACAGGCTGTCATTCCATTGTCTGGGTGGCTGGAGTTCATTAGGGGAATCGAGTTACTCATAATCTTTCTACAATAGCTCATAGTCCTTCCAGGACTTGATAATGTGGTAATTAACATGGGGATTCCAGGAATGCCTTGGATTTGAGTTCTGTCTGTAGCAGGCTGATATGTCTGGAATCTGGATATTGAAAGTTGCTCTTCCAACATCCTCCTTATTTCCTTCACAAAGGATCAAGCGGACTAAAAATCACAGCAAAGGGGCAAATAGGAACTAGAGGAAGGAAATCTCTGAGGGATCCGTGTCCCGGCGGCCCTTCTGTATTTGCCTGTGGTCAAAATGCTACCATGGTGTTTGAACATGTGGCATTATCCAAGTTTATGAGCACTGTTAAAGGTCTTTGTTTCATGTGTTTGTTCAAAAGCTACCAGAACCCTTTTTAAGGAGCTGTAGACTTAACCAAGATGTCTTGGTAAACGACATCTTGTTGTCCCAGGTTCCTGTGACTTCTAACCATGACCTGGAACGTTTCACTTGCTCTGGGAATGAGCGAGAGGTGTCCACTGCCCAGATTTGGCTGGGTGAAGAGCCACGTCCCTTAGGAGAGGAACCGTTCTTCCTCTCTCTTCCCCAGATTAGCTTCAGCAATGGTCTGTGTCTCATACTTAGCTCAGACTTGAACAACAGGAGGTCTGGAAAACCCAGAATCCCCCATCCTGTTATCAGAAGGACAGGTTGCTTAATCTTCGGGAAACCCACCAATGCTTCCTCTGAGTATGTTTTTATAGCAAATGGTACTTCTGAATTGTGTCCCTAATTTGATTTCAGATTATGAGTAGGCCTTGACATCAAGTCCTTGCCATCTGTGCTTTTCTTTTCCTCCGGTACTTCAGGAGCACACAGGAGGGCAAGCAACCAGACTTCTAGAGGTCCCCCAAGCTCGAGACGGTCCAAGAAAAGCAAAGTGAGTTAGTGCAGCGTCTTGTCCTTGCCATGGGTTACGCTTGCCACAACTCCCTGTACTCTGCCCATGTATCCATTTTGGAGTGAAGGTACCAGTGGGTACCTAGACAGTATCTCCTCCTTCCACTCTCCACCCCCCCAACCCCCAGTGTTGACCCCAGGAGACCTTGGGCCACTGATTAGACTTAGAATGTGATGCATATGTTTGCAGTTAAGCAGGAGATCATACTTGAAGTAAAATTTCCTCCTCTTTGGGAAAGATTCTTTCCTGCTCTTGAGAGCATGGGGGAACCTAGAATAGTATAAAGTTTTTAAACTGAAGGAACATAGCATCATAGGGTCAGCTGAGAATTATACTTCTGGAAACAGTCACTTGTCCAAAATAAATCCGATTCTGGCAGGGTGTAGACACAGTATACAGAATCAATTCATTTTGCTAGTGTTTACAGTCCGCAAGAGAGGGAGAATGTGAAAATGCCATATTGGGTTTTTTTGCCTATTTTAGGTGTTGAGATCTCCGTGGACCCCAGAGCTAGGCATGCAAGCGCTTTTCAGATCCTGTGGCCCACGGTCAGAATTTTATGGATAAGGATACAGACTCTGAAGGGCAGAGTAGCCTAAATTTGAGTGTTGGATTCATATTTATGTTCTACTAGTAGCTTGGCCACCCACTAACTTTATGGCCTTGGGCAAGTTACATCGACTCCTCCAGCCTTAGTTTCTTTAACTCTAAGAAGGGGCCTTATAACACCTAGTTTAGAGGGTTGTTCTAAATCTTAAAGGAAATAATACATATAAAGCACTTAGCCGAATTATCAAAACGTAGCATACAGTGAACAAAAATTGTTATCGCTATTTTTGTTTTTGTTATTGTGGAGCTAGTTGGTACAAGAGGCAGGATGGAAAGCTAGACTCTCTTGACTCCCCACCAGATGAAATTCCTTAACCTCCTTCCCCCGCTTTGTTCCTACAAGATTGTAGGGCCCAATCACACTTTCCTGTTTCTCTTCACCTTGAAAAATTCCTGTCCTCAGAAAGGATGCTTGAATATTGATTCTTCCTGAATAGGAACTGAGTTGCCTTAACCTACCCGTGTAAGACACGCGTTGGTTACTCCTTCCTAGTGCTTGGGTCTACTTGTTGGGCTCCAACAAAACTCAAAGCTCAGGGGCCTGCAGCTCGGAGCTTGTGTCTGAGGTTTGAACCGCAGAGAATTCCTGGGCTCACAGGGGCACAGTGGGACTCGGAAGGATTCTGGTCTATTATACACATCTTGTTCCAGTTTTATTCTGAGGAGCTGAAGCAATGCTTTATCATGACTCAGCCAAGGAAATAAATAGGAAATGTACACTGTCTTCTCTGTGGGATAGAACATTCTAGATTTCATGCACTCAGCTTTCGAAAGAAGTGGGACATAAAGGCTTTGGAATCATCCAGAGCTGGCTGGGAATCCTGGCTCCACGGTTTACTAGTTGTGTGACCTTCTGTTAGCTATGTGACCTCTCCAAGCCTGTTTTCTCATGTGTAAAATGGATGTAATACCAATAGCGACTTCATAGGATTGCTCGGGGGATAAAAGGAGGTAGTACCTAATGCCTGCCTGGTATGTATTAGAGGAACTTAAGTGACCTAGATCTTATTGAGAGGCTAATTGGTGCATGGGAAATTAAAAACCACACTTGTTTTCCTCGTTTGTCACCAAAGCAAGTAGAAGGTATGACGCCTTTCCCCTTTGGAGGTATTGGCGCAATGCACTCACTTCCTTTCCCGAGGGCCAGGACTGCGATGGGGGTATCTACGTGAGCGTGGGGTGCAGGGGTTCAGGAAGGCTCAGGGATGCTCACAGGGAGATTCTTCCGGGGATTTTGCCACTACTGTGTCACCACTGCCCTAGACTGATTAGTATGAACAAAGGACTACTCCTTGGCAAGTTACTCAGTTTATTTTTCTCATGAGCATAGAATATGGTCCAGGGCTTACACTTCCACCCAACTGCATTTCCATTGGGAGGATGTTTGGGCAGAGGCACATGGGAAGCTCTTTCAGGTGCAGTAGAGTGATGGAATTGAAGGTGAGAGAGGATGCAGGCAAGAAGCCGATTCCCCAGTCCCCTGGATCATCACCCTCGTGAGTCCAAATGTTTCCAGACCGTTTCTGCAGTGCCCCTTCCTGAGAAGTGAGCCAGCAATTTGTAACTTTCCTACATCTCCCTTCCCTTCTCCCATCTTCAGAACAGGCTTGACAGATGTTCCAGGGCTCTTGAATTAGAGATGAACAGTCCAAGCAGGGAATGAGTTTACCTACAATTTCTATTAGAGAATGAGGGAAGGAGAGAGGAAGAAAGGAGGAGAGCCTGACTGCTGACAGTGCAATCTTGTGGCTTAAAGTGTCTTTAACAGGTTTTCCCCACTCTGCGGAGAGCAGGCAAATCACTTAGGCAATCAACTCCTTTCCTGGATAATGAGTATGGACATCTTTCCCAGGATCCTGATGGCAGAAGATGTAGAAACAAATTGTGACACAGAGCCACAGAAACCTTAGCTGGTAGGGGCAGCACAACAATCTCACTTGGTTTTGATGCCCAGAGAGGTGGGTCGTGCAATGCCCTGCAGCCTTGAATCCTGGTCACTTGGTGAGAGATGCCTCCAGTAATTATCATGCTGGAGAATTAAGAGTCTGGAACTTTGTTTTTTCTTACTCTTTGAGTAGCTTACACCTCTGCCCCCAGTGGATCCAGATACATTGCCACCCTCCTTATTCCCTATATGTGGCCGGCGGTGGGGAGTGCAGGAGGGATGAAGTCCAGGGCAGAGTATGGACCGACTAGTTGCTGTAGACATATAAATCGTTCATTCTGAATGTTCTGGAAAAACATTTCTAAATTCTAAATAAACAGTCATTTATTTGATTTCACCATCAATAATAGTACTCTGCAATTATATTTAACATTCATATAAGCTTTTATGGTTTTCAGCATGCTTTCCTGTGCCCTTTCTCACATCATCCTTACAATAGTGCTCTAGAGTATGTAATTTACTACCACTTTACGAGCTACACGTTGACCACAATGTTGAAACCTTAGCCTTTTAAATTCTTTCAAAATAGAGGAAATGTGGTAGGACTTATCTGGAACTCATCTAAAAAGATTAAACTCATTCATCACCTTGTGGGACAGCAAAAGTTGGTGAATATTGTCTATGTATGTTTTTCCCCTAAAATTACCACCTCCACTATTCCCCATTTCTCATCCACCCCCCAAAAAAATGCCTTAGTAAATTGTTCTTTTTAATAAAAACAGCAGATTTCATTCATAAATCCTTTTTTTAGCATAAAGCTGCTAAAAACACAGTATACCCTGTTTTCCTATCCTATAACCTAATCCATTTATGGGAAGAAAACGGCCAAGAAATCAGTATGATTCCCAGTAGGAGGCAGGTGGAAGCAATATGCAGGACAAAGTAGCCAATTTGTGTTTGATGTGTGTGCCCCATTTCTATGACCCACACACTAATTAGCCACAGTAAACAGAGACACTAGGGTTTTTTAGAATAGGTATTTCCTAATTCTCTTAGTCTGTATGAAACTCACACTTAAGCCATGCATCTTTCTCTTAGTTTGTGGACAGAATTCTTCAGTTTACCATATTAAAATAGTAGCCCCTCCTCTTGGAAGAACCCACTGCAGATGAGTCAGTAAAGGTTCACTCATTCCCTGGAATTGTCCGTCTCCTAATGCTAAGATCACTACCCTTCCAATAATGCACTTTAGGGTTTCTGAGTTCATATTTACAGATGTTAAACAGCTGGATGAAAAATCCAGTCTGCATTATTTTTTCCAAGCTTCCAAATGATGGGCATCACATTGAGTCTTTAGAGTCAACATTAAATTAAATATGATTAATTTAATATAATCATATTTAATTAAATATGATTAAATATTTGATTTACACAATGTGGAGACAACACACTGATTTTGTCTCAGGATGTATTTTATTTATTTATTTTTGGCTGCATTGGGCCTTTGTTGCTGCGTGCAGGCTTCCTCTAGTTGTGGCGTGCGGAGGCTACTCTTTATTGCGGTGCACGGGCTTCTCATTGCGGTGGCTTCTCTTGTTGTGGAGCGTGGGCTCGAGGCGCGCGGGCTTCAGTAGTTGTGGCTTGCAGGCTCTAGAGTGCAGGCCCAGTAGTTGTGGCTCACGGGCTTAGTTGCTCTGCGGCATGGGGGATCTTTCTGGACCAGGGGTCAAACCCGTGTCCCCTGCATTGGCAGGCGGATTCTTAACCACTGCGCCACCAGGGAAGCCCATCAGGTTGTACTGACACAAAAATATACGTATTTTTAACTTCTTTCAGAAAACTAGATAGGGTTAGGGGAGATGGGTCATCATCCCATTTTGTTACAAGGTAAGCAGTGGTCACTCCAGGTAGAATTTTATACCTGAAAAAGATATTAGAACATTTTAGCACTTTTTTGTTTCAGATGTAGAACCCAGATTCTTAGAGACTGAGTCACACGATAAGAAAGCGGCATCTCTAGGACCACTAAGCAACTTCTTCAAACATCTGAGAATCTCCCAATAAACGATTATTGAGCATATATTGACATATCATGCAGTTAATGGGGCTGAACCTGGAAACTCGGGCATGGGTAGGGTACAGTGCCTGCCCTCAAGCAACTCACTTTCTATCTCTCTGTCTTTTGACATAGTTCCTAGTGATAAGACCAGAAAAATACCACAAGTACCAGGTGTGTTCACTCCAACAAGACTTTGATGAAAAGCTTTCATTATAGTCCTGTGAGCAAGACAGAAATATGAGATCAGAGTTGCATAAATAGCTCATAAAAAGGTAGTAACGGGCTTCCCTGGTGGTGCAGTGGTTGAGAGTCCGCCTGCCGATGCAGGGGACACGGTTTGTGTCCCGGTCCGGGAAGATCCCACATGCCGCGGAGCGGCTGGGCCCGTGAGCCATGGCCGCTGAGCCTGCGTGTCCCGAGCCTGTGCTCCGCAGCGGGAGAGGCCATAACAGTGAGAGGCCCGCGTACCACAAAAAAAAAAAAAAAAAAAAAAAAAAAAAAAAGGTAGTAACTTACATACAGCACTATTGTAAGGATGATGTGAGCAAGGGCACAAGAAAGCGTGCTGCAAACCATAAAAGCTTATATGAATGCATAATAGTTGCTGATTATGCAACTAATAAGTAACAACCACCAAAGTGTGGTGCTCAATGCCAGCTTGGTCAAAGGGAGCCTCTAATTGAGTGGTACAGAATAGTCCTTGATCAGTCTGACACTTCGTCAACTATTTGGGTGAAAATACAGGATAATTAACGAACCTGATGATGACATAAAGGAAGGAGCAAAGGCACTATGTGACAGTTTCAGTATCAACAAACAGTTCTCAAAGGATGTAAAATGAGTCAAAAATAAAATAAGGACAATTAATAGGAATAAATATAAAACACTGCCCGGAGCTAACCAGCTTGACAACAAATACAATGAATTAAAATGACTTAGCTGTTTTGGTTTTTTTTTCCATTGAATACTTTTAACAGAGTTTTGTCCTTAATTTTGTTTTATTTGGTAAAAAGAGAAATAAAAAGGAATCAAAGGAGAATTTAGGAAATTGTACTGTGAAGGCATATTAAGGGGTGTATTTTTTACAGATGAAAAAAAATGAAAATTTTGGCTTTAAATGACTTCAGTTTTGTCCAGTTCTCCGTGACTTACCTTATTCCTTAAAAGTATTCTGTAGAGAGGCAAATCTTCACTTTTTCTGCTTGCCTTAAAGCGGCAGTTTGAGTTTTGTACATTAGATAACAAATCTTTTATATTCAGTATTTTGTTTCAACACATTTGCAGGAGAAATGATGGATGTTTAAGTACATAGTAGCTACTCCTGATACTGACCAGGGTTCTTGGCCTTCCCCAATCAATAGAAATTGACTAGAGACCAGACAAGAAATTCAAGCAAGTGTTTGTTTATTGGGGCCCCTGCGCTGCAGAAGGGAGCAAAAGCAAGTAACAGGTTCCCTTGCTTGCTCCCCAAGGGGGCAGTGAGCGTGTTGCTTATATAGGGTGAGTGTAGGGGTGTATCCAGTGGTCGGGCCAGAGCTTAGATGGCTTAGGTGTTCTGCCCACCCCTTTGTGGTGGTGTGTGCAGGAGGCATGCGCAGTACCCAGCTTTTGCTCCTGACACCCAGTTTTTGCTGCCGACTCTTCAGATGTGGCAGTCGGGTTTTTTTGGGTGTTTTTGTATCCTTTGGTCCAGCATTTGCCCCCACTGCGCATGCCCGCAGTCAGTTATTTTTAGCCCCATGTAGTTTCTTTGTATTTTGTTGCTGGAGGAGAGGTGTGTCCAGGTGCGAGCACTGCAGCCCTACAGCAAAGGGTCCCAAGTCCCAGCCTGTCTCACTCCTAGTGTGTCTCTTCATTAGCATGCATTTACGTATAGAAAACACATAATTTGGCATTCAGTTGCAATTTTAAATGTCCACTTACCAAAAGTCCCTTAGTTAATGGAGAGTTTGAAGAGATCATCTGCTAGTTTATCCCACCCATATAGTTAACGGCAGAAAATAGGAAAATGTTTCAAAAAGTCATAGAAGGTAGCAAAATCTTGCTTTACCTGGAAGTTGAATAGATCTCCTAAATGAGGCATAACACCCTCTTGAAAAAGAAATCAGTTTACTGCTATTGCTTGGCCGGCATCCTCACTCTGTCGCGTTAAACAACTAAAAGTTCTTAGGAGTTGAGCCGCAGCATCTGCATATTTTAGGTGGCTCTCCACAAGGAGATGTCACTCCTAGAAATTTGGGGACCTCGTCATTCTTGGGCTGTCCTAGTTAAGAAAAAAATACCTGAAGCACTTTCTAGCCTGAGAATCACTTTTAATATTCTTCACCTGCCACCAAGGGAGTACTAATGCACAATGCAAATCAGATCTGACTAAATGGATTAAGGAAAGTGGATTGAGGCTTGTTCCTCATTTCTTTGCAAAACTGAGTAAATTATTAGGTTATCTTGCCAAAGCCCAAGAGCGGTGACACGTTTTCTAGCAGTAAGGGCAACTCTCAGCTTTCAAGATGGCGCTTGGATGCTGGGACTGTCTTTCAGCCTCCACCACCCACAGCCTCCTTTCCTCAGGCACACCCTCACTCTTCCTCTCCCCTCCTTCTCCTGCTGTCCGGAGTGAGCTGTTAGAGAAGCAGGAAAGAGGAACGTTGCCCTAGAGCCTTAAGATAGCTGTGTCTCTAGATGTAGTATATTCCAAAAGTCGGTTGTTCGTGGAGGGATTAAGGGTAAAGTTCTTGTGTTCACAGGAGCTTATTAAATTGAATTTAACTTACAGGATTAATCATCTTTGATCACATTCTCACTATAGAGGATTTACCAAAATTCCTTGTCAATAATGTCATGACTGACAGGCCTTTCTTGCACCACATTTCCATCTTGTGATCGAAATCTGATGGACTCTTATCCTGCCTTTGGTCATTCATCACATAGAAGAATTTCATAGCCTAACACTAAATCAATAAAATGATTATCAGGACAAAGAATTTTCTCATTTCTTTAGTCATATTTATAGACAGCTATTTTTGGAAAGATACGTGAATCCTTTTAGAATGACTGCATTAAACACCAACTCGTCACAAATTCCATTATGATTTTTCTGTTGAGTGTATTCCTCTTCAGTTCATTCCTTGTTAAGTAATTTTGTTATCTTTATGAATTCACTGTAGTCATCATTTTTCTTGGAAATACTGTGTGTCTAAAGAAATTTGGGGAAGGTCTGGACTTAGTAGTCTGGCATTCCTTCTGTTCTTTTTTTTCCTCAGTGGGAGTCATCTCTTCAGAATGGTAGATTTGCTACATACAGAGTATATGTACATGTGAATTTAGGCTATATAAAATTAGATTCTTTCATTACATCTTTTCATTATTAGGAAACAAAAATATGACCATTAAGCATTATACCTTTTCACTGGTTGCTTTTAGGGCAGGGTTGGGAATGGGAATTAAATTACATTTAATTTTATTTTAATAACCCAAGAAATATATCTTTTCTTTGCCATTTAAAACATAAAATTAAAATTATTCAGAAGTTTAAAAAAAGTAAAAGATGAAAGTCCACTTTAAACCTCTGCTTACAAATAAGACATAATTGCTGATTGGTTTGGACAGAAACTTCTAGACCTTTTCTAGGCACGCATATGCATATGTAGATATACATAAATAGTGCTATTTAATTAGAACTGTATTTGTAATTATGCAACTTGCTTCTTCTCTTAACCTAAAAATATTTCCTGGATATTTTATCAGAAAATTTAGGTCCACCTCATTTTTAAAAATTCTTCCTTGGATTCAAACCATAGCTTGGCCTCTTAATATCTCTATGGCCTCCCATAAGCTACTTTACCTCATCTTTAAGGATTGAAGATTGCTGTTGTTATGAAAATTAACTGAGTAATTGTGTGAAATGCTTAGAACAATTTCTAGCAGATAGCAAGCAATGTATGTCAGGAAGAAGAAAATCCCATACTGATGGACATTTAAGTTGTTTCTAGGTTTTTTTTTTAACCAAAATGCTACATTAAGAATTTTTATGCACTTGCGAAAAAATCTGTAAAATAAGCTCTTTGAGGTAAAATTGCTGGATTAAAGGGAATGCACAAATAATCTTCTTGTATAAATAATCTCCTTGTTAATTTTGACCATAAAGATATCTCGTTGCAGTTTGAGGTGTAAGCAGCAGATTCTAGTTGATTTCCCACTTGCCCTTCAGCACTTTATTGAAAATATTAAATAGATTGTCATGGATTCTGTTGATCCCCACACTTTACATACACAAAGCTTACTAAACCTGCCACATAAACCTTCATATAATAATTGAAATGCCTTGAACTCTGTACCAGTTAACACCGTTTCTAAAGTAACATCTGGATACTTTATTTTACAACTTGATTAAATGACATCAAGATTTTGACCTTTTTTATGACAAAAAATTATATAAATGAATATACCATAGATAAGTCTGTAGAACATACTCCATCTGTATGGCTCTGGATAGCAGTGGAATAGCCACCCAGAAATTGTACCCAGTTGAGAACTTTTCAATTGCCTTGAAGAAACCAGAGAGAAGCTAGGTCAAAAGCTTAATAGAATTGCTTTCTCTGCCTTTCACTTAGCATCAATACAGTGATTTTTCTTGAAGTTACGAAGCCCAATAATGCTAGATATTAAAAAGATTCTGATATTATGGGAAGCATGAAGTGTTTAAATTTCACCTGGAGGACATGCTCCTATTGAGAAAAATGTGATTTTAAAATATGAATGATTGAAAAAACTCTCACCGATTTGTGTAAAACTCAAAAACTCCAAGTTTAAAGTTTATTTAATTGGACACAATAACATCAGTACAACTTTATTTAAAATTCAATACGGCTATCAGGTTTGTTTTTTTTTCAGAGACTCCATTTAGTCACCATTTTAAAAAATTCCTTGATACAGCAGATATTTGTTTAGTTCCTACTGCGTGTTACATATATGTTCCCTGCCTTTGTGAGGCTCTCATGCTGGTAGGAATCACAGAAATAAGAAAGGAGACAAACCAAAGTGTAAATGCAGATTGTGAAAAAAAAAATGTAAAAATGAAAGGGTTCAATAAAAGACTGAAAGGGGGTACCTGATTTAGATTAGGTGGTCAGGCAAATTCTTTGCTAAGGAAGTAGTGTTTGGACAGAGACCTGAAGTACAAAGTAAGATTTAGAAAAAGGAATTCAAGACAGAAGAAAGAGCATGTGCAAAGATTTTGAGGCAGGAAAAAAAAATGTGATCTACTCAAGGGAAAGAAGGCACTGAACAAACCGAGGGGGGAAGTAACCCAGGATGAAGGTGGACAAGTCCACAGGCCCTCCTCTAACATGATCTGTGGTCTCTCAAAGTCAGTTGAAGATGAATTTCTAAATGCCTATTCTCTCTGCCCTTCCTGAAAGTCCACTAGATGGATGAAGGAATAGATGCTCTTCTTACTGAGTTTGGAAAGATAATAGACAGGATAACAGAACATTCTTTTATCCCCTGTTGGCACTATTCAAGGTCTAAAATCCCCAGGTTCAGCCCTTTCCTCAGAATGACTTAACAAAAGACAAGTCGAAAAGTACAGTGGTATGTTGAGAAGGGAACTGTTATTTTCTGAAGTCGGTTTACAGAAGGCTTCCAAGATTCTGTTGATTTAAAAGATCACAATCACTCCTCTGGGTGTATTTCTCTCTATTAGGTCTTGAATCCACACCATATTATATCCTGAGATGAGTTTTCCTGGGATAGATTTGTCCTCATGATGGATAATCATGTAAATCGTGACAAGTGACAAGGGATATCTCCAAAGGGCGGGGTGGGGGGGGTCTCTGGAAGCAGCTATTCCACAGCAGCTTGGCCCCAAGTCCAGCTCAGATACTGGAGAAAAAGCCCAAAGCCCCACATGAGATTCCTTGTCTGTTTAGCAGTTTTATTGCCAAATCCTCCAAAAAGGCTATCACGTTATGAGGCGGGGAAATAAAAACGAGAGAAAGGACAGATCAATAGTCTGATTGTCAGCAGTAAGCACTTGGAGACTCCTCTCGTATGTGTTAACATCATAGGTAGAAAAGTTTTGGAAAAAAAAAACTATTTTCTTTTGTCACTGCCCCGATGAGGACACAAATGTCCTAGAAAGAAAAAACCCCGTATGTTGATCTCATCGCTTAATTTTTCCTCCTTCTTTTCTTGCTTTCCTTCCACGGTATCACATGTAAAAACTCTTTATATAGTTTATATTTAACTCACCACGTACATGTAAAGACTAAAAATAAAATAATTACACGGCTAAGTATGTGGTACTACAAGTTAATGTGATATTAGATCTCTGACGTGTGTTGCATGTACAAGTGTTTTTTTGTTTGTTTTAACATTTTTATTGGAGTATAACTGCTTTACAATGGTGTGTTAGTTTCTGCTGTATAACAAAGGGAATCAGCTATACATATACGGATATCCCCATACCATCTCCCTTTTGCGTCTCCCTCCCACCCCTCTAGGTGGACGCAAAGCACCAAGCTGTGCTATGCAGCTGCTTCCCACTAGCTAGCTATTTTACATTTGGTAGTATATATTAGTCCATTCCACTCTCTCACTTCGTCCCGCCTTACCCTTCCCCCTCCCCGTGTCCTCAAGTCCATTCTCTACATCTGCGTCTTTATTCCTGTACAGGTGTTTTTAATGATTTGTAACTTACAAGAATTTCAAAGTGATCTGGTGGGTGCTGAAAGAGACAAAGGTGTTTTTCCAATAATCGCTGTGCTGTTGTGACTGAGTTTGACATCAACCTCCCAGTAGAAGTTGAGAGTGAATCCATTTTAGCTTGTTTTACGAAAATATGATAAAAACTTTACATTAACTGAAAAATCCAGTGGGTCAAATACATTAATAAAAATAACAAAGGGCTTTTTGAGGGACATGGGAAGTTGTTCTTTATTTGAGGTCATGTGGTCCTTTCAGAGACGTTAGAGGCAGTGGGGCTCTGGAGTGACAGGAGAGAGAGTAACCACGAGGACTTTTCAAAATGCAAAGCCCCATTATGCCATTGATAGACGTCTCCCCCACTTGCCTGTTTCTTTGAGAAAAAATACCCCAGTGGCTCATTTCCAAATGGGGGTGGGTCAGGTTGTGACAGTGGAGCCCTGGGTTTTATCAAGAGACTCCTAGTGTGAGATCCAGGTAACTTCTAGAATTTCAGCAGCAAAACTTATCCCCCCCCACTGATAATATGCAGACTTTGTTTTCATTTTTTAGATTTTGTTGAATGGAGTAAGGAACTCAGATGTAAAGTCATGGAATCATAAATTCTTAAAGCCACAGATTAATACTTTGGACATGTCTTCCCTTTGTTTCAGCTGTGGCTTTACATTGGAGGCTGGCAAGTGTGCTTGAGAAAACACTTCTACTAATCAAGAACGCAGATGTTCAGTGGCATAAACTTTGCCTGCTGTGTGTTGCATTGAATCTTTGCGCCTAGAAAACATGCCCATTGCTTATACATTTCTGTCATGGGCACAAACCATGGGGAAAATGTCAGAGTTGCCAGAGGAGTTGCTTAGAGTTTAACCAAGTTGCTTGAAACATTTTTGGTTTTGTTGGACTGCTTGAAAGTACCTGTGAAAAAAGAGAAAAGTAATTATTCATTATTAGATGCAATGGAATCTTTATGGTCCTTTGAATCCTGATGCCTGAAACACAAAACTTACCTACAGCAGCTATAATATTCTTTGTTTTCTGGTTTCAACAAATGCGTTGTTGTTTTTTAGAGACACAATTTCCCTTTGCTGTAATTCTTTTACTTTTGAGCATCTAACAAAGACTCCTAGGACAGTTAAGCTGGATGAGAAAGCAGCAAGTTATCGCAGGAAATTCATTACTGTACATCTGGCCCTGATTCTGCCACAGTCTTTTTCTTTGAAAACTTATCAACTTGGATTTCCCATCTATAGGAGGAGATGAAATAATTGTTGTGAAAGGAACATAAGTTTAATATCTGATGTTATCTCCACACTTTGTGAGAATTGATGCTATATGTGGATTAAATAGAAGATGTAGAATTGGCCCAAACTATGCTATCTCATTTACATTCTAAACTAAGAGAAAAACACAGAAAAACTTTTGAAAAGCAGTAAGTTTTTGCCTTTTATGCTACATTCTTCATTATGTCAACAGCTGTTTATTGAACTTAAAATGACACAGGTACCATCAAGGCACAGCAGTGAGGAAGATGGAGGCCTTGATTTAGTGGAGCCAACTGTCCAGCTCCCAGACTTGAGACCAAATCATGGGCAAAAATTCTGTATCCTGCAAGTGTCCTTATATTTCCGCAAATTCACTATTCCAGACCTCTTATTCCTCCAATAGAACCCTTGCTCAAGACTTCTTCTAGGTCCAACTACCTACCAAAATAGGTTTGTCCTTCGCTCCACTCCTTCAAATCCTATCTGTTTACTAATCTGATTATATCTATATCTATATCTGTATCTATATATGATAATCTTTCATTTCCATGTTACCTTTCCAGGGAACCAATTGGTATCTTAAGAAGATTTTCTGAAGATAGTAGTAGCTCAATGCCAAAGATAGACTACAAATCAGGCGTTTAGGGCTCTAAAGCAAGCTGGTGAGAAAGTTGTTAGAGGCCATTTCGGACTCCCTCATCACCCCCAAATGTGAAATTATGTTTGTAACCGGAAAAGGGGAAATTTTGCTCTTTGTACGGTAACATAAACCATACTAATATATGTTCTAAATAGAAACATTATTACAAATAATTTAACATTTCTATCAGATTCTATCAAAGCAAATTATTCTTTGAAAATAAAGATTTGGTTAATCTATCTACTTTTTTATTCTTTCATAGCTTACATCCTCATATTTTCCCCAAAGGAAAAAATGCTATTATTTATGATTTTATAGCACATGTGAATGGAAAAAAAAAGAATCATTGCATTTTAGCATTAAATTTAGCTCTTAAACTATATGTTTTCATAAAATGTTTAATTTTTTTACTTTTTTTACTTTAATTTTTTTATTTTATATTGAAGTATAGTTGATTTACAATATCGTGTTTGTTTTAGGTGTACAGCAAAGTGATTCAGTTTAACATACATACATCCATTCTTTTTCAGATTCTTTTCCCATATAGTTTGTTACAGAATATTGAGTAGAGTTCCCTGTGCTCTGCAGTAGGTCCTTGTTGATTATCTGTTTTATATATAGTAATGTGCATACGTTAATATTCTCTAGTCATTTAATAGAAACATCTTAACAGTCAAGTACTTTCTGAGCTTCTCTGAAAAAAACTCTTTGCTGGTAAACTGGCCCTCCTCAAAGAAAAGTCCTGATTTGTAGCATTTGCCTATTCCCATGATGCTAATATTTCCACCGTGGATGATTGCAAGCTACTAACATGAGTTCCCGGAACATAGAGTTGGGAAGAGATATGCACACTTGATTCCCAACAGCCAGGATAAACTGGCTACAACACAACACATGGGCTATACAGGCACACCTGAGAGGTATTGTCAGTTTGGTTCCAGGCCACCGCAATAAAGCAAATGTCACAATAAAGCTAGTCACAGATTTTTTGGTTTCCCAGTGCATGTAAAAGTTATGTCTACGCTATACTGTAGTCTGTCATGCATGCAATAGCATTATGTCTAACAAGCACAATGTACACACCTTAATTAAAAAATACTTTATTGAGGGGCTTCCCTGGTGGCGCAGTGAGAGTGAGAGTCCGCCTGCCGATGCAGGGGACACGGGTTCGTGCCCCGGTCCAGGAGGATCCCACATGCCGTGGAGCGGCTGGGCCCGTGAGCCATGGCCGCTGAGCCCGCGCGTCCGGAGCCTGTGCTCCGGAATGGGAGAGGCCACAACAGTGAGAGGCCCGCGTACCGCAAAAAAACTTTATTGCTACAAAGAGCTAAGCGTTCAGCAAGTTGTAATCTTGTCTTTTTTTGTTGGTGGAGGGTCTTACCTTCATGTGGACGGCTGCTGATGAACAGAGTGGTGGTTGCCGAAGTCTGGGTTGGCTGTGGCAATTTCATAAAAAAAGACAATGAAGTCGGCCTCATTGATTGACTCTTCCTTTCACTTGAGCACCCAGAAGCCATTGCAGGGTTATTAATTGGTCTAATTTCAACATTGTTGTGGCTCAGGGAATAGGGAGCCCTAAGGAGGGACAGAGAGATGGGGGCACAGCTGGTCATTGGAACAGTCAAAACACACAATTTCATTAATTAAGTTTGCTGTCTTATATGACCACTGTTGATGACATCCCAAAACAGTTACAGTAGTAACATCAAAGATCGTTGATCATGGATCACCATGACAAATATAATAATGAAAAAGTTTGAGAGAGAATTACCAAATTATTGGTAATTACCGTTATAATTCGGTAATTACCGAATTATCGTGAGAATTACCAAAATGTGACACAGAGACAGGAAGTGAGCAAATGCTGTTAGAAAAATGGAGCTGAAGGACTTGCTCAACACTGGGTTACTACAAACCTTTAATTTGTAAAAAAAAAAACAAAAAAACCCCACAGTATCTGCAAAGCACAATAAAGTGAAGTGCGATAAAATGAGGATATGCCTCTGCTCACTTTAAAGTTACCCTTAGCTTGAGTATTTTAGCTGAGGTAGAGGTGGAAGTCAGGGGGCAGGAGATGGGAGGAATTTTGGCCAAGTCGTGGCCAGCAAAATCAAAAGACCAACTCATCTCATTCTACAGAGCCTCGCTGAAGCCAGAACTTCCCTGGTAGAACTTCTGTAGTTTCTCTTTTTCTTCAGAAGAACATACATTCCCTTTGAAGCCCATTTTTTAAAAATCCTTATCTTTGTTTCAGATTCTTTAATGACAGATGATTAACTTTCCGAAAATGTGATTCTGTTAAACAAAAGCAAAGCAGATGAGAAGTTCATTTCGTGTGTGAGGCCCTAGGAACAGTTCTCCATGGGTGTATGTATTTGTTTTTCAGATGAAAATTCATGAAAACACTGTCATGAGTCCAGGCCCCAGGGTAGGTTTATTTGCAGATCAGACCACCTTGCCTTAAACACTGCGTATGGTTTGCAGAGCGTCTGCAGGGAACAGTGTGGATAAGGACAGCAGAAGGGGAAAGCAGAAGTGGTTTCTAAGCCAAAAGACTTTTTTTTGTGCTTTCACACAAAAATACACTTCTTTTTCTTTTCCTTGTTGCTTCAGACCACTGCCCATTAAAGTTTCATAAGCTCTTGTGTGCTCGTCTCCTTTCCTGAATCCCTGCAGGAACCATGATCAGCTTGGCAGGGCCGAGCGGTATTCGTGATGAGCAAGGGCCTTCTGTTTCCATCCTTCCTCTCTGCCCTGTAGAGCTAGCCAGGAGTGAAAGAAGTAAACAGAAGTTTACTCTTTACCACTACACCATCCTGTCTTTTTAAAAAAATTATTTTGAAATATAGTTGATTTACAATATCATGTTAGTTTCAGGTGTATTCAGTTATGTATCTATTCAGTTATGTATCTATTCTTTTTCAGGTTCTTTTCCCTTATAGGTTATTACAGTAGGTCCTTGTTGGTTATCTATTTTATATATAGTAGTGTGTATGTGTTAATCCCAGCCTCCCAATTTGTCCCTCCTCTACCACCCTTTCCCCTTTGGCAACCAGAAGGTTTTTTTTCTACATCTGTGAATCTCTTTCTGTTTTGGAAATAAGTTCATTTGTATCTCTTTTTGTTTTAGATTCCACATATAAGCGATATTATATCATATTTGTCCTTCTCTGTCTGGCTTACTTCACTTAGTATGATAATCTCTAGGTCCATCCATGTTGCTGTAAATGGCATTATTTCATTCTTTTTTATGACTGAGTAGTATTCCATTGTATATACCACATCTCTTTATCCATTCATCTGTCGATGGTGTTTAGGTTGTTTCCACGTCTTGGCTATTGTAAATAGTGCTGCTATGAACATAGGGGTGCACGTGTCTTTTTGAATTATAGTTTTGTCCAGATATATGCCCAGGAGTGGGATCGCTGGATCATGTGGTAGCTCTATTCTTTTAGCTTTTTAAGGGACCTCCATACGCTATTCTGTCTTGATATAGAGGAAGAAAGTGCCTGACTTATACTCCCACGGTGAGTTCATGAAGAGCAGGTGGGGGGAGAAGAGACAAGCTTGCATGCTCCCACTTGCCAGGATGGTTCTTCATTATCAGTCCCTGCAGAGCCCCCATTCCAGTTTCCCATCCTTCAAGTCTCCATCTGTTATCCTCCCCTGTCCCTTCCTCCAGCCTTCATGACCCCATCATCTTGCTATAGTGAGCTGGAGCTAAGACCCCCCTTGTCCTTGCCCATATGCCCCCACACACATATATTTACAATCTTTCTCGGCTTGGTTGGCTGAGAGACTCAGGAATAGGATAACCCTTTGCAGGGAACTTCTGGGCAATTACATTCCCAGCATCCCAGATACTGTTCCTCTTGAAACAATAGAGCATCCTGAATTTATATCCCTAAGTCTCTGGTTCAGGGGCGTTATGGATCACGTAAGCTTTTGTGAGTGGCTCACTCCCCTTATTTTTCTGAGAACATACATAGACTGCTGCCAACTTACAAACACGTTTTGGGAATGCAGGTGTTTTATAGACCCTTGATCACTGACATCTCAAGCAACCACTTAATTCCACACCTATAGAATTGTATTGCCCCTTAATTATTACATTCGTGTTTGTCTTTTCTAGTCAACTAGACACCACAATACTCCATGTTATACTTTACATTTGTCTCAGGGTGGTATTAATAAATATTTACTGACAGACCACCTTATCTGGAAGCTCAGTAAAGCATCACTTATTGAACTCCAAATTACTTAAAATGCTTTTTTTAGGAAGTGTGTGGTGTGTGTATGGGGTGTGTGTGTGTGTGTGTGTGTGTGTGTGTGTTTTGGAGGGGCTAGGGAGTTGATGATCTGTTACTCCTCTGGAAGAGGGTAGATATTACTTAAGGACCCTAGGAGGTCACTTTTTTGAAGTCTGACTCCATAATGGCCTGATGGTATGATTCCATCCTGCCCACCATCACATCCACCTTCCACTTCACTGGGTCTAAGTTGAAAGTGCAAGGAAGAATGCATGTACAGAGCTGGTTCAATCATGACTTTGGTCAGACCAATTTAACACATGTGACTTAGAAGATAACATGATCCATTGCACATGGAATCATCAGTTGCTCCAAGTTCCACATGGTAGGCCCCTGGTTGTTTAGTTTCAACTGAAAGCTATTTTAAGAATGGTTCTGAATGGACACCGTTTGAACATAATTGTCCATCTTAGCTCAGGACTCTGAAGACAGTCATAAGTGGAACAGAGACACCAGTATAAGTTGCTTAGCACAAAGCTCATTAGACTGGCACCTTAGCCCAGCTGACTTAGAAGGTAAACTTCCCATCTTATAGACTGGTAATTAAGGGGTAGCCAAGTCTTTCCTCTTTTGGCCATCAAAGGTATCCCCAAGGAGTTTATTGGTCACAAAACCCTCTTCTATAATCAATGACTGCATTTTACAGAAAGCTCATATATTAGTTTTAACATAAGCATGTTTCCAGCATGGTTACCTCTCAAAATAAACACACTTGAGGTAATGGCAAACTACAGGAGGTGTCACCTATCTTTCGTGTCCTGCTCTGAGTTCGCTGCTTAGATTACCGCGTAGAAGCTTGGCTCAGAAACAAATAAAAAGAAGATGCCCCTTGTGAACCTAGGATTATTCCTATAATGAAGTCTCTTCTCTTGGAAGATAAAATGGAGTTTAAAAAATGGAATGAAAGAGTCCTCCTCTAGGAGCTGCAGGAGGCACCATAGTAGATTTCGTTCATTCGTTGAAGAGACATCTATTAGCTACCGTTGTCTACTACGTGCCTAGACACTATTCTAGGCACTGTGTACTGAGCAGTAAACAGCAAAGAGAACTAGCTCAGACTTACAATCTCTGCTTCTTAGACAGCATTTCTGGTTCTCAAATTTTTCTCTTAGAGATTTTCTGCAATATTTCTAGCGTCTCGAACATTGTTTTGGCATTTAATCTCCAGTCAGATTATGTAAAAGACTTCAGGCAAAATATTCCATTATTAAAAACCATGAAGAAAAGCCAAATGAAAAGTAAAGAATTCCATCCTTTTTTGATGCCTGGGGGCCAATGGGACTGATTTTCCTTTCTGTCTCAATTGATTGGACTAACAAGTTATTTTGTTGTGAAAACTGCATTGTGAATATCTGGTGAAGAGAAATGAGCAAAATCAAAAGCACTGCCAGTGCCCTTACCTTGTATTAGCAAAATAATTATACTTTGTTTAACTGAGAGTGATTATTTAAGTTGGCATACAGCCTCAGAAGAAAAGCCAATTATATCATGTGCAAACACTGTGATCGCCCTCTTTCTGTTTGTGACACAGGGCTTCTCTACTGTTGTCATTCCATAGGTTTAGACGAATCACACTCAACACTGATGGGATGACATAAAACAAAGCTCAATTCTTAAACCAATTGTTGTTATATTTTATTTGAGACAGTGGATATGGAATATTAGGCGACCTTTTTTAAAAAACTACAAAAAACTAGAAATTGACTCCCGAACCCAAGCTCACAGTTGATGAAGCTATTCTTTTACACAGTATTACTGAAAGCACGTATCTGTCATTATATAGAACCTTCTTCCTACGGTTGTGAAAAAGTTAAAGAGAATGGCCATCAGAGATGTATATTAGAGTGGATCAAAAATACAGGCTTTGCGGGGTGGTGTGGGGATAAACTGGGAGATTGAGATTGACAAATACGCACTACTATATATAAAATAGATAACTAGTAAGAGCCCGCTGTATTGCACAGGGAACTCTACTCAATACTCTAATGACCATATGGGAAAAGAATCTAAAAAAGAGTGGATATATGTATATGTATAACTGATTCACTTTGTTGTACAACTGAAACTAACACAATATTGTAAATAAACTATACTCCAGTAAAAATTAATTTAAAAAAATGTAGGCTCTGGGATCAGACCTGGGTTCAAGATCTCATTTTATCTCTTACCAGTTGTGAACATCTTGAGTTTCCATTTCCTGATTTGTAAAATCAAGATAATAAGACCCAATTCACAGAGTTGTTGATAAAGCCTTAATAAATATCTCCTGAAGGAAAAAATTCCGCCATCTCTCGGTTCCCAGGGTCTGGTGGACCATTTTGCAAAGACGATTTTGTGCAACGTTGTACTCTATGGCTTAGAAGGCTTATAATCATGTTTCTACCTCTGACATTCTCTGGTTATAAAACTAGACTATCAACATGCATGAAAGTGAGAACTGAGGAAGGCCCAGAGCCTGCCCGTATAACCACCCATACGAACATGAAGCTTGCTCCTTCCCAGGGGTACAGGAATCTGCCCCTTTTAGCTCCTGAAGAATTGCTGGTAGCGTCCTCTCCTGCTCAGCTGCATAGAGCAGCACATCGTTGGTGAGCAGTTGTCAGCAGGGCTGACATGCACTAGCAAAACTTCATGGGAAAGGAGATTGAGGGAGCAAACTTCATTAACCATTCAGTATAAGACTAAGCAATAACCCAAGAAAATGTAGAAAAGTATATTTTTAACCAAAAAAATACATATATATTTTTTTCATTGAAATCTTTTGGGAAAAATGGAAACAAGATTCACATGCAAGACTTAATACAGATGAGAAATTTGTTTTCCAGCTTAACCTCCCAAGGGTCTGGGATTCATATTTGTAGATATTCTATACTATGGCCAAGATCACTGCTTCTCTTAAACCACTAGAAGTACACAATTACAAACCTGATTTTCTTCAACTCTACCAAAATCCCTGGGTGAACAGCCATACAGCTTTGCTTTTCAGAAAAAAAAAGTAGGGGGGGGCGATAAATATGCCAAACCACTGACTTTGCCTATTATTTTCTTTCTGCCTGATCACAGATCTCTGTTTTCAAAGCCTTCCTTGTCAGTGAAAGTCTAGCTCTATCGCATCTTCAGTGTCTGTTGTTGGGAAGACTGTTAAGGATATACTCGGGCATCCAGATTCTTCTGTGTGTATGGCAGAAAGGACAGCTGAAGTGAAGCCCACATAAAGAGCTGTGCTTTGGTGTTTTCAAGGACTGGGGGCAAGAGAAAATGAAGAGACATCCGATTTTGCTGTTTGCGCTTTGCCTTTGCTTTCTTTTGTGATTTTGGAAAGGTCTGTCACAGAGGTGTGTGTTGGGAAGATGTAATCTTCCTTGGAATCATTGGCAGCTGAGGGCTCTTGTGTAGGTGTCTCTGAGAGGGAGGTTCTGAGCAAACACCTTTAAAATGGTCCCTGCTGAACCATATAACACTCTCCAATTAACTGTTTGCTATTCTCTTTTACGAGTCATTGCCTGCCAGAAATCCACGTTTTACCATTTGTTTAACTTGTGTTTCAGGTTTATCAAAAAATCAAAGATAATAATAGCATCTCACCCTTACTATGACACCAGTTTAACTGGATGAGAAGTCATGAAATCAGTCAAGATACTAACTTCATTATATTTTCACTTTCACATCCTCTCCTCCCATTGTGGGGGGAAGAAAGGAAAACGTTGAAAGTGTTTGGATTTTATTTTGTTTTGTTTGCGCTGAGCGGGCCAGTTCTGACACCATGTTGCAAACTCAGCAGCTCCTGCATTTTCTTGAGATCTGGTGGAAGAGTCAGCTTGATAAGGTAAAACTAGTGACTTGATAAAGAATCAAGGCTTTTTTGAGAAGAAGTGAATGAGAGAGAAAACTAATGAAAATCAGATCCATCCAGTAAGAACATTTAATCAGGCAGGGCCAACTGGGTATAAGCATAGGTCATCACTGTACTGACAAAAGAGTAGGGCTAATTCTAGGGTTTTCAAGATTCCTGGTGGTGGTTGGGGCCGGGGGGGTGGGGGGGAGTGTCAGAGATGTGGAAGGGCTGATGGGAAGTGTGTCTGCATCTGTTGGACGTACACTGTATCAGAGGTCAAGTTCCCCTTGCAGCCAGTGTTTGGATACTTTTAATAGCTGTTCTCTTTTCCTGGGCAGGACTGTACACAGGGGCAATGATGATCCTTTAAAAAACCACTAGTGGGGCATCCCTGGTGGCGCAGTGGTTGGGAGACCGCCTGCCGATGCAGGGGCCGCAGGTTCGTGCCCCGGTCCGGGAGGATACCACGTGTCGCGGAGCGGCTGGGCCCATGAGCCATGGCTGCTGAGCCTGCGCGTCCAGAGCCTGTGCTCCGCGATGGGAGAGGCCACAACAGTGAGAGGCCCGCGTACCGCATAAAAATAATAATAACAAATAAATAAAAATAAAATAAAATAAAATAAAAACCACTAGTGGGACTTCCCTGGTGGCTCAGTGGTTAAGAATCCGCCTGCCAATGCAAGGGACGCGGGTTAAATCCCTGAAGATCCCACATGCCGCGGAGCAACTAAGCCCATGTGTCACAACTACTGAGCCTGCGCTGTGGAGCCCGCGTGCCACAACTACTGAAGCCCGCGTGCCTAGAGCCCGTGCTCCGCGACAAGAGAAGCCACCGTAGTGAGTGGCCCGCACACTGTAATGAAGAGTAGCCCCCGCTCACCACAACTAGAGAAAGCCCTCGCGCAGCAACGAAGACCCAACGCAGCCCTAAATAAATAAATAAATTTAAAGAAAAAAAATTTAAAAAGTAAAAACTGCTAGCAATGAATTCCAGCAAGAACAGGGTCTCACCCTTCCTTTAAAAGCTATGGCGTGTTTTCCTTTTCGTACTTGACCAAATCGAGCAGTGAAGTGTGTGAAAATGAGACAGATGCATCTCACCTGGCATTGCAGTTGGGCGAAGGAAGGGCTTTTGAAAGCAGAGTCTTTTAGCTTGCATTTATGATCTTGGATAATAATAATAAGCTAACTGTATGTGCCTGAGTGCAATAATGAATGTACACATGCAGACTTCAAAACTAGACCGCCTTTGCATTTCAGTAAGCATTATACATGCCCTCAATATGATACTCAATATTCTGGCTACTGTAAAGATACAGAAGTCTTTACCCTCTGCTGGGTGTTTAAAGATACTTTATTGGGTAACTGTAACATCCGTTCTTTTTTCTCCCAAATGTTGGTTAGTTTTATTGTGTTGTACCTGGGATGAGAAAGCTGATTAGAGGAGCTTATCCCGGATCAGAAATTATTCCCTACTACAACTCCAGTCTTAAGGCCTTCCAGAAGGTTTTCCTTTAAGATTTAGTTAAGTTTCCCAGCACGCCGCTGAATTAGGTGAGGAAAATAAATGCTGTAGAAGAAGGGAAAAGAAAAAAAACAGGAAAAGTGGCATTTCCCTGCATTTTCTTATTTTGCTGTTAAAAGGAGGAGAGAAGGGGGCAGCTGATGCAGAGCTCTTGTCATAAAGCTGTGCTCTTCTGGTGGAGCTGAATGGAGAAATTAGAAGACAGAGCTAATCCACTGTTATCACACTTTTTAGAAGAATAAACAGACTCCTGTGAATCACCAGTTTTGACTATTTGATTAGGATGAATCCAGGACGGATTTCTTCCACCCAAGATTCAAGTGAAGACAAAGCTTCAAAAGCACCAGGATGAAGAGTCACTTCCTGAGGCTCAGGGAACGTTTACCTTTAATAACCATCATTAGCTGATTCCGGCTTATAGATATTACCCTGAAAGCTGCTGGTGAAATAATCGCTGCTCTCTGCTCTACTTCTTTAAGAAAGAAATCCATTTTAGAAGATGGGCCTTTACCTTTCCAGAACTTCCTGCCTCCATATACTTAAAGCTTTCCTTTGTAAGTTGCTGAAAGGGAGCAGAGCCCCCTCCGGCTCTGAAAGGAAACTCTTTTTCTGTGGATCTGGCTCGGGCCCCGGGCTGAGCCGAGGAAGGGGGCTCTGTCTTCAGAGCGAACTTCACAAGTGCTGGATGGGACTCCACAGGGTCCTGAGACAGAGCCCACAAGCCCTGGTGGGTTTGCCCTGCTGCTCAGCTATTCTCGGCAAGGCCCTGGGTAGGAATGGGTATGGGACATTTCTGCATTACAGTACCTTTCAACTCCGGCACTGAGAATGCTGACCAACACAGATGCTTTTTCTGTTCTCACTGCCTTTTCCAGAAACTGTGTAGAAGGCAAAATAGTTCCCATTCCTCATTCCAGCCATGCCATCCGAGAGCACATTTCCCAGACCCTTTTCCACATGACCACAAAAATGTCTTGGGGATCAGATGCTTTGAAAAGATGAGAAGATTTTCTCCTGCCCTGTCCCTGGGAATGGGGCCATGTTTGCAAAAACCGAAGGGCTCCTCTTGTGAATGAGAGTTTCAGTGAGTGTTTTGGTGAAGAATATATTTCACAGGTGACTCTTGCGAAATCTCACTGTAATTTAGTAATTAATTCTGTCAAACCTACGTGGGAAAGTATAAGTGCAGGACAAAACGGGACATGCAAAGATGGATCGACCTGCTTCTAGGAGGTGGTTGTTCGCCGAGAGAGCCATGCAGGTCCATAAGAATATGCATAATATTCATGCTAACAGAAATATAGGTGACATGATAAGGTGCTGTATATGAGATTAATTCTGTCTGAGATATTACAGTTCCTTTTCTACCCATCTCTGCTTTTGCACACACCATTCCTCCTGCCTTTCCCTGGCTATCTTTACAGGCCCTTAAAGACATCATTCAGATGTCACCTCTACTAAGGAGCCTTTCCTGATACTGCTGATCTGATTCGTTGCTTCTCCTCGACTTGCTCCTGTATTTCTCTCTATCACAGAGCTAATCACATCATATTTTAATGATTTGGTGTTTGACTTCCTGGCTAAAGTGTGAACTCCCGTAGGCAGGGATGAAATGTTCTATTTCAGCATTCCCAGTGTCTGGATGTCACTCTGTTTACAAAGGGAGAGGATGCATAAATCAACGTCAAGTTAATTAAGCATGATGTTGCAACTTTTTGTGCTTATCAGAGTTTCAGGATTGAAACAAATGTGATATTTGTGTTTTTGGACCACTGGCTTTTTTACATCAAGAAAGAGTAGTTATCTAAAAATGGAATCCATATTTCCATCTACTCATGTGAAAAATTCTCTGTGGAGCTTTTCAGAAATGGATTTTTGTTGTTTTTCCATTAGAACAGATGTTTTATCCTGTGACTGTGTATGGTGAAATTAAATTTCAGGACTTTTAAGGAAGAGGAGATAACCTGCTATTTTCTAATGTTTATTTCCTCAGGTTTTATCATCATTAGATTCTTTTATAATAGCTGACATTCATATTTTAGAGTCATATTTTAGTCGGGTTTACAGTGTCAGAGTTCATGTCTGCTTTTGCAATTTACATGGGCCAGAGATAATCCTAAAAAGCTGCAATCAGTATATAAGAGGCTGGGATTTTCCATTCTTTATTGCCCTTATCTAACTTTTCAATGTGGCACTCACTGCTTTTCATATCTTGCAATTCCAAAATGCTTTCTTCTTACGAAAAAAGAAAGTGGGTCCCATGATTTTAAATACCATATGGTCTATCACATACAGATGCACTTGTATATTAAGGATTTATTTTATCAGAATGGAAAAGAGGCAGGGAAGAGGTTTTTTTACATCAAACGTTTATATAGTGTTTTCTCTTTGCCTGACATAATTCTCACCGGTCACAAATACGAATGAGCTTAACATTTAAAACAATCCTATGATATTGTTATTACCCCTATCTTATAGATAAGGAAACTCAGGAATAAAATGTTAATGTAGGCAAGTTGAAGAATAAGCAGTCAAAGACTAAATAAACAATAGGAGGACAAGGGCTAGAGATCTTCAGGGAAAATTTCAATTTTTCACCCTGGTAATAGATTTTATTTTGTATGCCAGTGTACTTTAAGTTTGTCGGATTTTCAAGGCTGATATATTGACTTCTTCCCTTAAAAGAAGGGCCAGAATAGGATTTCCAATGCACACTTGGGAAGAGAGGTGTCAGACCCTATCAAACATGGAATCAGATACAGCACTTCCCAAATCATGTTCATGTGCACTAAAAGTTGGTTAATTTACCCTAAAGAGTATCGCCTGGTTCCTTACAACGTTAGGAATTGTTCCATTGTGTTTCCGATATCACAGTGCCCCGAATTGATATTATAATAATCCCTTCTTCTTATACTAAAGAAGTTACCTAGCCCCGGTCTTAGTTTAAGTAATTTTTTCCCCTCAGTTTCTGGTACTTGCTTTTTTATTCAGGAGTCATTTTCTGTTTCACCAGCATTTGAAAAAGTTGCCTGTTTTAAAAGCCTGTATTATTGATAAATTGTCCAAGCGCCCTGTGAATGCCTTAATGCCGTGAGGCTACAGTGTAGTATAACGGAGCCAGGAAATTGCTAGTTGAAGGAAACGCTGTCTAAAATGAGAGTGAAATTAATAGCATTCCCTGGAGGGTCACCTCTTGGACTCTCCGTGATCTTGGGCACAAAGAGACAACAGCTGTAAACTACTCGTAAATAGCTATGGACCACACATTTCAAAATGTGTGCATCAATGGGAAAACAGTTTTGAGTCTTAAAATTACAGGCTTGATTCAGGGTTTGGGCCTTGTAAAATCATCAAGCTGTCACGTCTTAAAAGTCTAAGATCAAATTTAAAATTCCATGGCTCTGGAGTAACCGTTAAGATCTAGTGCAACCAATATTTAAGCATCTGGGCTTTGAAGACAAATCAAAAAATGTAGAGGAAATCATTACAAAATAAGAATGGGAGAAAAAGCTATAAAAAGTGAATATTGATTAAATTGTACAAGATTTTTAAGAGCTCAGATGTCAAGTGGGGCGTTCTGTTTTCTTGTACAGGCATTAGTTACAGAATCAGGGCTAGATGTACAGAAATAGAAGAGAGATAAAGGGCCTCCTGGTCGTGAGTCCAGACATCCTATCAGTGTGTACCTTGTAAGAAAAAAATGAAAGAGAGATCAAAGTGCCCTTAATCTCCAGATCTCACTCTCTAACGCTTAAGTATATTGTTTTGTCCACATTTCACATTAGGTACTATTTTTTTTGCATGTATGAGTGAATAATACACAATGTCACTCTAATTTCCCCATGTCATCCCTTTGTGATACCTTTATTTTCAGCGATCCAAGTGAATAAATTATAGAGTTAATGCCTCCTATAAAATAACCATTGCATATTTTAAAAAGAAACCAGTGATGTTATAAACAAGTTATAAAAACCAAGAGTTTGTTAAATCACCTCAGGAAACACTGAGATACCTGCAGATCGCCTGGTCAAATTCTAGCTTCATCACGTAGACAGGTAAGTTACTTTGCCTTTCTGTGCCTTCCTTGGTTTCCCTGTCTGTACAATGGGGGTAATAGCATAGCTACCTTATGAAATTGGTATTAGGATTAAATATGTTAATAAATATAATGATGATATGTATTTAGGACAATGCCCAGCACATAGCAAGCAACTATATACCTATTTATTGTTGTCCTTATTCTTTGTTTTTTAAATTTACTTTTGCAGTCAAATAATAAATATTGTTGACTTTATAACAGCTAATGTTTGTTGGGTGTTTACAATATTTCAGACACTGTGCTGAACACTTTGCAATGATTATGTCATTTAATTTTTATGACAATCTTATGAGGTGGCTACTATTACTATCCCTATTTTAAAGATGAGAAAACTGAGGCACAAACAGTGTAAGTAACTTGTCAGAGTAATAAAGCTAGCGAGTGGTAGAACCAGAATATGTCAGTATGTGTTATTGTTACTATCAGCATAAACCATATATATTTTTGTTATGTTAACTTCCTCTTCCTTTATCCTTGCTCATTATACTGTGATGTTCATGTAGCAGGATTTGGTCATTGGTTTTTAATTTACCTGTGACATTATTTTTAGTTGAATAATTCTGCTAGGTAGCATCTCACTGTCCTATTCAGACTTTTCTAACCTACATCATTTAACTGAAAGTAACCTTTCTAAGCTGAACCACCACAAAAAGTGGTTTTCCCCATAATTCCCAATGTAAATTGGACATTGCCAATGTCCAGAATAAATCCTCCGATGTGAATCGTTTCAACCCTGAGGAAGCCTAGTACAGGTGTCAACAAAGCAGAGGAATAAAAAATTCTTCTGATCTGGAATAACGATGTCCAATAAAAACGATGGCCTCTTTAAAGTGCATTTGGAAGGATTAAAGTAGTAGTTTCCTGGAATTATCAACACGCTGAATAAGACAAAGGAAGAAAAGTACTGTCCTTCACTGCACCCCCTTCCTGATATTTTATATCATCCACTTTGCTGGCCTTGATATGATTAGAAATCACTAGATTCCTTTGATAGCTGAGAGTCTCTGTCCTTTAAAACCATAGTCCATGAAGAAAGAATGAGCTGGGCACCTTGCTTTTGCTGGCTAGAGAATAATACATACAAATAGACATTCTCTGAAATGAGGAAAACACATCAAATCTGTTTAAGGCTCTTTTGTTTTCAGCCATTGTTCTCATTAAGCCTCAGAGATTCAAATGGAAACATAATCTCAGGGCTTATTTCCTCAGTCTTTGCCACACACTGAAACAATTTAACCAACTTTTTTTATAAAGGCATCCATTTAAGGAACATACAGTCACAAAGAGAGGCAGTGAGTCTGATGACCTCTGCTTTCTCTAACAGGTGGGGGACAGAAAGGGAAGGGAAAGCAGCTCTTCATTAGCTCCAAAACTCAAACTTTCCAAACAGTTCCCTAATTTGCCAATATAAAGACATCAAACTGGCAATACTCAGACCAGAAGATTTCCTGTGTTGGATTTTTACAGCTCGCCATATAGATCTGTTCACAAGTTAGAGTGTAAACATCTTGGGCTCAGTCAGCTCTCAGGACAGATTACAAGAGCTGTGGCAGTTACTTGTAGTGAGGTGGATGGACCTAGAGTCTGTCGTACAGAGTGAAGTAAGTCAGAAAGAGAAAAACAAATACCATATGCTAACACATATACATGGAATATAAAAAAATTAAAAAAAAGGTCATGAAGAACCTAGGGGCAGGACAGGAATAAACACGCAGATGCAGACGTAGAGAATGGACTTGAGGACATGGGGAGGGGGAAGAGTAAGCTGGGACGAAGTGAGAGAGTGGCATGGACATATATACACTACCAAATGTAAAATAGATAGCTAGTGGGAAGCAGCCGCATAGCTCAGGGAGATCAGCTCGGTGCTTTGTGACCACCTACAGCGGTGGGATAGGGAGGGTGGGAGGGAGACGCAAGAGGGAAGAGATATGAGGATATATGTATATGTATAGCTGATTCACTTTGTTATACAGCAGAAACGAATACACCATTGTAAAGCAATTATACTCCAATAAAGATGTTAAAAAAAAAAGAGCCAGGGCATGGAACTTTCAGAGTCCACTTGTACTGCGGTGTGTATATAGAGATCCCCCCCCCCCCCCCCCGCCTTGAATGAGGTCACCATCCTGCAGAGAGAAGTTACTGAGTCCCTCCCTGCACCACCTTGCCCCCGGCACCTCCCAGGCTGACCTCCCAGAAGAGCCTTGCAAATCAATGGACATGCCCAAGGCCCTGCCTTATTAGAGTATTTCTGAGTTTACGAAGCACCTTGCACATAATTATCCCATGTGACCTCCCACCTTTGAGGTCGACAGGGCTAGAATCCTTATCTTCATTTTAAAGCCAGGGGAAACCAGGCGACAGAGGACCATGGCTTACTCAAGCTTATGTAAGGGCCAAGTAAAAGAGAAAGGCCTCAGACGTGGGCCTTCTGGCTTTAAGTCCAGTTCTCCTTCCAGACAACCTGCTACTGTGGATGAAAGCGGGTTCCACTCCAAGCCACAGAGAATACGTTGCTTTTGCAGATTAACCTTAATTTTCTCCATAGGTAGAGTGGTTCATTTGCAAAAACTAGTACACTTGTTCAAGGTTCGAGTGACATTTGTATCCAAGCTAACTCTGGATCCTTCACATAAGACAATTTCCTCCTTTGTTCAGATAGAATTGATTTGAGTCTCATGGGCCCTCTGTCCTGTAGGTGCCTTGTGGTGAGAATTAGTGACTTAACTGTGATGCTGTATACAGATTCTTCAGTCTTCTCTCTATACCACTATTGCTTGTTCCAGGATAACAAAAACTATAATACAATAATTTCGATTCAATTTCAAAGTGTTTTACTTGTAAAACACAAGTATGTACTCCTTATTCCATTCATTTAAAATAAGGGGGAGTTGGAAAATTTAACTATTTGTCAAATATTTTGGTTCTAATTTGATTAATCTTAAAATCTTATATTAAATAAAAATGCTTAACTCTGATGCACTTTTGCATTAGAGGAAGGAATTAATTCATGTATTTGTAGTCTACTTACTGCTTGTGGAAAATAGGCACTTTGTGCCATTATAATTTCATATTTCTACATGACCTCAATTTAATATAAGGGAAGAACCAACCACAGCTTCAACCCTTGTCCATTTACAGAACCTTCTGGGAGCCAGTCTCCATTTGTAACAACCAGATTCTAAGACGCACTTTGAGTTTTATAAGCATTTGTTCTTTTCTCTGGGGATATATAACTTTTAGTCATTTATAATGATTTAGGTGGCCATAGAACATTTTGATTTACTGTCAGCAATGAAATTAGCTTTCCAATGAAAAAAGCAAGAATTTCTATATCTGGATTTCCTACGGCACAAATAGAAGCTGTTGGTATGCACGTATCATTACCTAATCTTTTGCAAAGTTTCTATTCCTGAGCATTGATGTCAAATGATCAAGAGAGTTTCACATCTCTTGTTCATGTACCCCCACATAGAGTCGAATGGTCTCTCCGCCAGTCTCATTTTCAGGACTTCCCCACTCCCTGACTTTTGACCTGGCTGTGGTTGAAAAGTCTTGGGACACAGTTTCCATTGCCCTTTGGTATTGGGCTGGACAGCCAAGCTTTGCTGTTACTAGTTTATTTTTAATCCTAGAAATTATGTGTTTATTTCCACAATGAGCAAATGTGGATAAATCAATACACAGAGGCAGAGCTAGCAACATGGTAAGATGTGGTGCCCCAGGTTTCCTTAGTTGAAGACAATTATGTGAATGTCACCCCAGGAGGCAAACAGCTGGGAAAGCTTCAGCGCCCTGAGCATTTCATTCAGAAGGGCTAATCCACATCTCCCTGTGGCCCTCTGACCCCCAACTAGTCAGAGAAGGAAATGAGCAACTGGGACTAAATGACCTAAAAGCAGCGATGTGATCCTTTCTTTCTATGGGGGCGGAGAGCTGAAGGGCAGGACCGTCAGAGAAGTGCACAGCCCTCTGCCTGCATACCAACACCCTGCAGTCCTGGGAGTACCAGAGCCCCCCAGAGAAGTAGGACCACCTCATCGTGCTCTGGCCAAGACAGGTGACTGACAGCCCAACCGAGCTAAAATGGAGAGAGGAACATGGCATATTAACTGTTTCTTCTTCCTTCTCCTCTTTGCTGGGCAAGTGCCCTTGTGAATCACTTGTCAGGAATTTCACCCCATCCTGAGGCATTAAACCAGAGAGAGGAAAAGTTCAGACTGACCTATAAATGCTGTGGTATCATTTAACAACCTTATTTAGTGAATTACTGATTACTGGACCTCGCTTTCAAAGTATAGAGTTATGCTTAGACCGTATTAGCCCTTATTAGAGTGAATAAATGACATCTAATTTTGGACACCCTATAGAGTACTTCGGGGCTTTCCATATGGCTTATACTTTAAATAAAGTTTCTGACATCAAGCTTTTTCCGCACAAATCGGTGAGCAGTACCAGGATTTGTACACCTTATGGAGCTTCTTCTTGGCTTATCCATTCCCAGGAAGTATCTCTTTATACTTCCTGATTACTAAGAGTATTTAAAGTGTGTGCATCTTCTCACAGAGAGCGCAAACTAACTGCACCACGCATCCTGTAGTACAGGCGGGGCATGTGTCAGTGCTCCATCTGATTTGCCATAGGCTATGGTAGCAGAGTGAGCTCAAAGGTGAAATTAGCTCAGGCTAATTTAGAAACATTTGTTTAGCATATGTTCTCTAAGTAAAACATGGAATTGCAAGCACAATGGTGAACAAGAAGTGGAACATGTTAAAATGGCGTTGCCTGGTATAGCGCCACCTAGGCTGGGCTGGGAATTCGGATTGCATGCCTATTCTAAGTTGGCTGGGGGATCAGCTAGTGTGACCTCTAGACCCATGTGGCAAGGTCTGCAGGGGCCTCACCCAGTCCATATGGCACAATCTCTGCATTGTTGATGCTGGGACCATGTCTCCTGACTCCGCCATTACCGAAATCCTTTGATTATTTTAGGGAGCTTCTGTTATTACGTGAAGATGCTTTCATCTTTGCAGATGAATTCGGATGAGAAAAAGAAGAGGTGTGTAGGATTAGAGGCGGGAATCTTCGTAGAAACTTCCTACCCCTTATCTGCTTCTCATCATGGCCACCAGCAAAAGAAACCTCCCAAACATGATGTTCTTGTTTCAGGGAGAGGGACCTATTATGGATCTAGGTTAGGTGCTCAATAAATATAAGTTGACTGAATGAGAACAGGGGAGAGCCATGAGAGGGAAATGGGAATTAAAAAGTAAACTTTGGGCATCAGTAAAAGTTGACTCTGGATAGGAAAACCAATCAATCAGTGGGACACTTGAGGGAAAAGGGCAGGCTGTATGTCCTTTTCACTGCTGTATCTCAGTGTCTTTTACATATTGGTGCTCGACAAATATGTGTTGAATTAAATCTTTATGTAATACACAGATATTTAATGTGTAAGGCACTGTTCTTGGCTCATTGGGAATCCCCTGCCTTCAGGTAACTTCTGCATTCTAGTGGCAGAAACAAATAATCAACAAAGAAATACAACGTCAAGCAGTGATAAGGAACTTGAAAAATAAATATATACATCAGCTAGGGAGATAGAGAGTGAAGGAAGGGCTTGGTGTTTTAATGAGGTTGGTCAGAGAAGTTCTCTGAGGAGATGATGTCTCATCTGGTTCAGGAAAGAGAGGAGGGAACACATCATGCAAAGATCTGGAGTCAACATTCCAGGTGCAGCAGAGGCCTAGGAGAGAGCTGGCCTGGGGAGATTGAGGAACAGCAGAGAGGCAGTGTTGCTGGAGCCCAGTGACCAGGGGAAGGAGGGTGAGAGCAGATCAAAGAAGAGTCCTGGGCCAGGCCAGGTAGGGTTCTGTCAGCCATGGTGAGGGGCTTGGGAGGCTTGTTCTAAGTGTAAGAGAAAGACATTAAAGGGTTTTGAACATGGGAGTGGCATAATATGACTGTGTTTTTAAAAATTACTCTCACTGCTACATGGAGAATTAGCCTGGAGCAGGGCAGGTTTGGACGTAGGACTCTAGGGGACCAGTGAGGAACGATGAGTATATAATCCAGGTGAGAGGGGATGGGCCGGAACGATGGTGGTAGCGGTGAGGGTGATAAAGAAAAGGGGATCTTTAGAAAACCAGCCTGGCGGTCCAGTGGTTAGGACTCTGTGCTTTCCCTGCCGAGGGTGCGGGTTCGGTCCCTGGTCGGGGAACTAAGATCCTGCGCAGCCAAAAAAAAAACAAACCAAGAAGAAAAGAAAAGTAAACCAGCCTGAACTACTTAAAAGGTCCTGGAAAGATAGCACCAACCTGAAGGCTCATAAAGATAGCCTCCTCCTAGCTTCCTATCTGGGCTCCTTCGAACCTCTGAGAACCTCCCTCTTCACCACCTCTTACCCTGTGTGGTCGGCAGAATAATGCCCAACACACACACACACGCACGCACGCACGCACGCACGCGCACACACACACACACACACACACACACACACACACACACACACGTCCATGTCCCAATTCTCAGAACCTCTGAATATGTTACCTTACTTGGCAAAGTGGATTTGGAAGATGTGATTAAGTTAAGGACCTTGAGATGGGAAAATAATCCTAGATTTCCCAGTGGGTCCAGTCTAATCATGTGGCTTCTTAAAAGCAGAGAACCTTTGCTGTCTGGAATCAGAGGCAGATGTAACTATGGAAGAATAGTCAGAGAGATACGACATTGCTGGGTTTGAAGATAGAGGAAGGGGCTGTGAGCCAGGGAATGTGGGTGGACACTAGAAGGTGGAGAAGGCAACAGAACAGATTCTCCCTTACCGGCTTCGGAAAGGAACACAGCCCTGTGGACACTGACATAGGACTTCTGATCTACTGAACTATAAGAGCCCAGGACCCACTGGCCCTCCTGGCCCTTGTAATCAATAGCTTCCTGCTCCGAGACTTGACAGAGCTCAAGTTCATACCCAGACTGAGCTCAATAAATCCTCTTCTTGCTTTAAACTTCTTCGCACAGTTCTATAACATCTCTCCTATAATAGAAATAGTCAGTAATAGAATTGAGTTCTCAAAGGCTTGTGAAGGCTGCCTGACTCTCTTCCTGGTCATAGACCCATCATCATCGTGGTTTTCCCAGGAACTTGAGTGTCTGTAAGTTTCGTGGACAACCTGAGTTCATATTTGGAGCTCTCATGCTCTCTAAATTGTGTTTCTTAATCTCATGCTTCTCCTTAAGCAGCAAGCGAGGTTATTTTGGAGTAGAAATGTGTTATTTGGAGAGGTTAATAGTTTGTAACAAGTTTATTCCATACTTTTATCTTTAGGGGATGATTTGCTTTTGTTTTCTTGCTATTGAAACTCTTTTTCCTTAAAGTTTGCGCTCTCTCTGACCTTCCTTGGCTCTGGGACTGTCACCCACTGAGGGAGGCAGGAGAGCAGGAACCCTCTCAGGACTTTGGAGCTTGTTGATACAATGGAATAGTTTGCAGAAAGTAGCTTACTAACTGTGACCTATTTTTTGCCCTTACACATGTGCATAGGAATCCAGATGGTTTGATTAAATATAGCCTCTCCTGGTTCTAAAGGGAACACTTTTCAGCATGGAGTATAGAGAATTAGCCACATGATTCCCATTAACATTAATGGGGGCTACCAAGGCATTCCCTGTATTCTGAATTGCAAATGCAACCCCAATGTTTGCTAAAGGGGTGGTTCTATTTATAGACCATCTGGCTGCTAGTATTGTGCAAATGCATGAAAAATTTCTTGCCCCAAGAATGTACGTTTAGAGGCAGATGGACATAGTACAGCACTTCTCAAACTTTAGTTTGTATTAAGGACTATTTATTGAGTTGCAAAAATGGAGATTCCAGATTCCTGGGCCCATTTTTCAGGAATTCCACCTTAGTGAGTCTGGGACAGGGCCCAGGAACCTTCATCTTTAGTACCTACACCATATGCACCACGGCCTGGAGTTTGGAGAAAGTCATTTCTCTCTCCTAATTTTTTTTAGTTGAAGTATAGTTAATTTACAATGTTATGTTAGTTTCTGGTGTACAGCAAAGTGATTCAGTTATACACATATATATAAATTCTTTTTCATATTCTTTTCCATTATAGGTTATTACAAGATATTGAATATAGTTCCCTGTGCTATACATAGGACCTTGTTGTTTATCTATTTAATATATAGTAGTTTGTATCTGCTAACTCCAAACTCCTAACTTATCTTTCCTGCACCCCCTTTCCCCTTTGGTAACCATAAGTTTGTTTTCTATGTCTGTGAGTCTGTTTCTGTTTTGTAAATAAGTTCATTTGTATCATATTTTAGATCCACATATAAGTGATACTATATGATATCTCCTAACTTTTGATTACTCATTTGATTATAAGACTGGTAATGTCAGCATGATGAGTTCATTTTCAGGATTCAATGTGATAAAGTATGTGAAACAACAATTCCCTAATTTCGTTTTCCTTCTCCCTCCCATCCCATTGACCAAGAGATAAGCACTCAGTGGGAAAGTGTCATTCACGAGTCTCCTCCTGACATCCTGCTGACTGGTCCCAGGACACTCATAGGAAACTATGTGGGAAGGGCCCTGATTGTCACAGAGGAGGGAATCGCTGCAGCACAGTCCCCCGTGTGCTGGACACATGCCTGAAACTCACTGAAGCTGTTTCTTCTCCTATAATATGAGAAAAATAATATCTACTTTTCGAGCTGTTATGAGAATTCAAAATATGATTAGTGAAATGCCTAGCACCACTACCCCATAGTAGGTGCTTAATAAACGACAGATTCTATCATTTTTTCTCATTCATTCAATAAAAAGTTGCTGAATACCTTCTGCACGCCAGGTACTACAATGGCGGCTGGGACAGACAGTCAAGGTACATGTTTCCCACTTTCACAGCACTTACAACTGAGAGGGGCCAAGCAGACAATTACAATACAGTGTGCTGAGTGAGAACTTAGTGTCTTCCTCTGGATTGGTGTTTCTTAGAAACAACTATAGGACTCAAGAAGAAGAAAAGTACACAGAATAGTGGCATGGTAGGAAAATGTTAATGAAAAAAATGGTCATTTGTCTGTGTTACAAGCCCACTTACTAAGTAAATGTTATTAAGTTTCTGGGATAGCAGTCCATATATTCTTCCTGCCTCCATCCCTTTACTTCTGTCACTTACAAATGATAAGGGTTATGGCTGAAGTTATCTGGAGACATAAGACTCATCTAAGTGACTTAAGCAAATGCAGTCTTTCTCCTGCAAGGGAAGGATCCAGGATCTTGTTAATACATCAGCAAAGCCCTTACTCGTTTGTTTTCTTGTCTTATATTCCAGTTAATAAGTGTAAGTGTTTCAATATTTGATGGTGGTAGAAGAATCCTCTTTTTTTTTTACTCTATTTTAGATAGTGTTGCCCACATTTTTACCCTGCAAACCTAATGAACTGGGCTTCCCAAAGTTTGCTAATGAATGATGAATCCGATACACAAAACAAACTAAAAACAGGAAGGAAAGCCCTCAGCCTCTGCCCTTAATAAATAACTTGTATTGACAGGATGTTTTATCCTTAGTCATACCAGTTCAAGCCATTGACTGATGAGCTAGCATGCTTTTAAACCATCCAAGTTAGTGAGAGCGAAGCAGAGTACTGATTTCATTCACAACCCACTGGAGGGATATGGCCATACTTAATGATGCAGGAAATGGTGATCTATAGGCACCAACCTGCAGCTTAACCAACATCATTAGCCCAATGAGGAGAGAATGTGCAGTGAACTGTGGAGACAGATGTGGTACCAAATGTACACACATCCATGAATGGTCTGCAATATGGAGCTGGTAATTGACCAAGCTGAGTTCTCCTAACTCTTCCCTTGGGAAATTTTGTCCTAGACAATGGTAGAAGATAAAATGGCAGGTACCCTTCTCCACAGCCTTCTAACTTTTCTAGTGTCGAGAAGCAATGGGCAAACTTCTTTCCACTGGTCTCAGAGTAGTTCCTAATCTCCCTCCATGCTATTCAGGGTCTTTACCCCAAACCTAAAGATCACCAGGTGCAAAGGACATACTCAGTAGCCCCTTATTATCAAATTACTGTGAGCCCTGACCTAGAGGAGTTTTAGGGTTGATATGGTTGATGAGAAAAATGTGAACCTTGTCCTAGGTAGAGGTGGTCCTCAGGGACTAATAGACTGAGTAATAGTAATATTGGGTTCAGGCTGGCAAGCTGAAGAGTAGGTAGCCTGGAAATATAGTTGTTCTGCAGTTTTGAAAGAAAGAAATACCTGCATGTCGTGGCCCAGAAGAGGCATACTTGTAGCAATTTTTTCAAATGCACACATTTCAAATGAAGTTGAAATAAGCTTCATGCACCAAATTCTAGAAACTTTCTGAATTCAGTCTTCTGGAGGAGCAAAACCCATAGGAATTCTAAACTCTTTATCCTCTCATTGTTAAAGTTAGTGGTAATATGATTTGATACAAGAATGACTCTTCTTGGGAAGCTGTTTTGGGCTGCTTATGTTAAATACGTTAAACCAGATAGATGGGAAGATTTGGCCTTGAAAATTTTTCAGAATGATTATTTCAGTGCATGCTGAGATCTTTGGTTTTTAGTAGATTTTTTTTCTCTTTGCCTGGGACTTCCCTCAGTTAATAATTTAATGCTATAGAAATGCTATGCTCTCAAAGCTTGTTTCCAGTGATATATGAGGGGAGGCACACTGTAAATAAAAATTAATCATTTTTCAACATCTAAGTGGCAGCTGAGTGCCACAGGGAGAATGAGTTACTGCCTTCGGTCCTAAAGAACATAACATAAATCATTTAAAAATTGATTTTGTAGCTACCAAGTTGCAGGATTTTGATAAGGGCCTCCCTTCATCCCATGTAATCTTCAGGTCATGAACCTATGGGAGATAAAGTGTTCTGCAAAAATAATAGAGCTTTTCAACCAGTTTTATTATCTGCCTACCTCTCTCCAACTTTTCAGTTACCTTCCATTAACCTTTGCTCAGAGAATTTTCTTTCTATGTCCATAGAAAAAAATTAATTTTATTCCAAGTCAAGGATAAGAGCAACAGGAAAGTCAGTTTTCTCCTGAAGACCTTACATCTACTGGGTGTTTTATTTCTAAGAAGCAGTGAGGATATCTGTAAGCCGTGGCTCACGGGCCTAGGCGCTCCGCGGCATGCAGGATCTTCCCGGACCGGGGCACGAACCTGTGTCCCCTGCATCGGCAGGCGGACTCTCAACCACTGCGCCACCAGGAAAGCCCTGCACTGTATTATTTTCTTTTGTATTCACAACAACCTTGTAACCTAGGCATTGTTACCACCCTACAGGTGAAACTGATGCTTAGAAAGGTTAAGGAACTTTCTCATGAATCAACCAGAAAATAGTAACGCCATGACTTAAATTATCCTTGTCAACCAACTCCTCGGCCTATGCTTTGAGCCTGCTCTTAGGTTGTTCAAACTTCAGATCATTCGTTGAAGGGATATTCACATGGTAGAACCACTTTGGATTTGGCATTACCATATCATGAAGCCATTTCAATGCTTAAACATCTTACCTTCTTGGGAATTATAGGAGGGCCATTTGCTAAGAACAATGTCACTGCGTGATCCCTGGACACCTCTTTCCCCACTTCATTCTGTGCTTCTAGATTCACCTCACCCCACCTTAGTTGGTGAGCGAGGTGACAGGAAAACTAAATATGAACAAAATTTTAGCTCGCCTCTCTGGTCTCTTATTATTTGTTTAGAGCAGTTTGGCCTAAAACTGCTACTTTGGCCTCTGTGCCCACCAGTTCAATCACAGATGCATCACTACAGTGAAAGCGCCATGAGCAGCCCATCTGCCGTATTCACCATGAATCTAGGACCATTCCTGGCACAGTGTAGGGACTCAGAAAATAGTTCTTGAATGAACAAATGGATGCTATTATATTTTTCTTTAAAATAAGACAGTTTTTCTATTTATAGCTTAAAATGGTTTATAAACCAGTTACACCAAAATGGTCTAGGACATAATAGAATTATACTCATTTGATATCAAAGTCAGATATTACTGGAATTCCCAATAGATCAAAGACCACCTTTACCAGGTAATCTCCATTCCACCACTGGCTTTGGTCATTGTCAAGCCTCAAGAAAATCCTTACCAACTTCTCACTTGGAGAAGAATGCGAACCGTTGGTTTAAAGGAGACAAAGTATTTATTTGTCCTTTCTTGCTGTGTGCCAAGAACTATAGTAGCCTGTATTCATGGAGCTTACAATTTATTTGTGGAGAAAGCACTAAACAGACACTATACAAAGGAATTTGAAATTGTAAACTCTGATAAGAGTCATAAAGGACTGTTCTCTTATCTATCCCAAAACTTCCCTTGGTATCAATGGTATCCCTTCTCCATCATCATTTTCTCTTCGTCTTAGGCAGGAAGACATGAGAGGAAAATGTTCGTACTTATTGAAAAACCCAGTGCAAAGACTGAGCTGAATTACTATGCAGTGCTCACTCCCACATTTTCCTCTTTAAATAATTCATTCACATGAATTTATTCATGCACGTAAATGAAGGCATAGTATCTTGTCATCCAGGATAGCATGGGATCTTCCTCAAATGGCTGATGTAAAAGCTGCCTCGTATTCAGGGTCTACCAGACCTCCCATCCCAAACTAGCATTGCCTACATCTCTGAGAGCAGGAAATCGAGTCCACCAAGTGGGACCTTGGGATTAAAGTCACCCAAAACACTCTCAAACTTTTATCACATTTTGTTTGAGCACTTCAACCCCAGTAGAACTCCAGTGAAATACCAATAGATCAGTTTCTAATACACTCTGTTAGATTGGTGCCCATGCTTAGTACCAAGGAGAAACCTTTTCAGCCAAAGGGGAAAATAACCAATAAATAGAATCTGAAGGGAGCTGAAAAATTATCGCCTCTGCAAGCACAGGCTGTTAGTGCACGTGCAGAATACTGGTGGCTTGGGCTTCCCCTGTTTCCTAAAGAAGAGAAGCTCCACAGAGATTTTTGGGTAATTGCTCTTGGCACATGCAGTGAGCACATCCCAGACTGGCCTTCCAGTCAGTGTGATAGAAGAACCCACCATTTTACGGCAAAAGGTCCTCATAGTCAAGATTTCCCAAAGTACAGCAAGGGCCATTTTGACCTGTCTCTGTTGTAATCTTTATATATTCTACATATTTAGATGGTAAAGGAAAGTTTATAGGAGTCCTTCATCTCTCTCCCTTCCTGTCTCTTCCACAAACTGTATTCCCAGCTGTGGCTACATTAAGATATCCACCCGCCCCCCCTTTTTATTTTGTGGATGGAAACAAGATGAAAAGTTCTTGAAAAAACTTTGATTTCTGAAATGTTTGCCACACACTCTCAGGTCTGACTATGAGGGAGAGAAAATGGTATGACTCTCTTTCTTGCCTGAAGGGATCCAGATGTGTAAAATGAGCCACTGTGTTTCAGAGACTGTGCTCACATGTGGGAAATTTAAAAAAAAAAACAAAACTTCTTATCTCAGAAATGAAAATGGGGTTAAAAGGATCCCAAAGTTATCATTTCAACATCTGTTTTACTGGAAGTGTGAATTCCTATTACCTTATCTCTCGTGACTGTTGGTATAATTGATATAAATCTGACTGTCCCTGAATTTATTCAGTCATCAACTTTGGCAAGAGAGAAGAATTCTAAAAGGAAGTTCATTTATTTTGGTCTTTACGGCTAATGCTTTTGTTTTTTATCAGCCTAGGTCTATGAAAGTAGGTTGGAAGCTCATGGGACAGAAGTGTTAAAAATTGATTTGGTGAGGTTGGTTAAGAAGCTGTTCTTTACCTTCAAAGTTGACACCATGGACTTGCCTTCCACAGGCTGTAGACCTTTGAGTTGTTCATTCTGTAGCTGAGGTGGGTTTTCAGTGAGCTCTGTACATCCCTTACCTGATCCTCCTTTATGGTTTGCCTTTGAGAAATAACTTTCAGAGTTAGATGAGCAGGTGGTGGGGATAATTCACATTTGTATATAAAGAAGAATGAGAGAGAGAAAGAGAATCAAACCTTTGTTCACTTTCTTGAGCTAAGGAAATGAGTCATTGTTGATGTATAAATGGTTCGTTGGATTTCAGTAAATTAAAGTGTTCAAATATAAGATGGGAATACCCTGGTTTAAATTAGTCCATTGAGTTCTCTATCAGCTTTCTTAGGTATGAGACATGAGACATTTTGGTGGGAAATATGGTTGGAAAAGGTCCTAAGTGCCATCCAATTGGGATTAATCTAGTGTAAGAGGGTCCCTTGGCAGCCACCAATCATCATGGAGGTATTGAATGCTGTGTGAAAAAATTAATGAAAGAAGATACATGGGCAAGAGGAAATTAGAGCTCATTTACTCTGTGTGCTAACCTACATGATTTGCCATATTTCGAGTAAAATGACTATTGGCTGTTTCTAAAAATTGAAATCTGCCTGAGTAAAATGAAGATCTGATGATACTCAATGACTGTCCAAACTCTAACAAAAGAGGATCACGAGAAGAAAAGGTACTCTTGTGGGTGTAAAGATGGAAAAAAAAAAAAAAGGTGAAAAAAAAAAAAGGTGAAAAAAGAAGTGGGAACGAATTCTTCCAATACAGTGGAAAGAAATGGCTATTCAAGCAAGGCATTATTTAGAGCAGGGGTTCCCAACTCCCGGGCCACGGACCAGTAGCGGTCCATAGCCTGTTAGGAACCGGGCTGCACAGCAGGAGGTGAGCAGCAGGGCCAGGGAGCGAAGCTTCGTCTGTATTTACAGCTGCTCCCCATCACTTGCCTAACCGCCTGAGCTCCGCCTCCTGTCAGATCAGCGGCGGCTTTAGATTCTCATAGGAGCACGAACCCTACTGTGAACTGCGCATGCGAGGGATCTAGGTTGCACGCTCCTCATGAGAATCTAATGCCTGATGATCTGAGGTGGTGATGCTAGTGCTGGGGAGCGGCTGCAAATACAGATTGTCATTAGCAGAGAGGTTTGACTGCACAGAGACCATAATAAATCAGTTGCTTGCAGATTCATGTCAAAACCCTGTCAGTAAGTGGCAAGTGAAAACAAGTCAGGGCTCCCACTGATTCTGCATCATGATGAGTTGTATAATTATTTCATTGCATATTATTACAATGTAATAGTTATAGAAATAAAGTGCACAATAAAGGTAATGCGCTTAAATCATCTCAAAACCATCCCTCCCCCAACCCCAGTCCATGGAAAAATTGCCTTCCACGAAACCAGTCCCTGGTGCCAAAAAGGTAGGGGACTGCTGATTTAAAGGGTAAGGCAATATTTAGAAGATAGGGGCTCTCCCTGTTAAGTGGATCTTAATGTTGAGGAAGGAATGGGATGGGCTCTTGAAGACAGTGGAGATCTAAGTCTTAGGTCTTTTAGCAGCCACATGTTTGTGATGGGAGGGCTTCTCATCCCCATTCTTGGAAGCATTCCAGTTTAGAATAGCCACAAGAAATCTCATAGATGAGGTTTCCCTCATTAGCTGAAAAGGTAGATTAAATGACCTCTAGGGCCCATTTCAACGCTTAGCAACCCAGATATCTAATTTAGAGACTGTCTGTAGATGTTTTACAAAATAATATTAGCACCTTACATCTGTTTCATTGGCTCCTGACCTCTGCAAGGATGGCTCCTTGCAGTATTTCTCTCAATGTATAAGAATTTATCCATAGGGGGGAAAAATTATCCATAGGACTATGCCAAACTCTAAAGAAACGGGATTATAATAGGATTAAAACTGTTGCCATTTCTTTTTCTTTCAGTTCAATTATAGCCATTGGAGACATCAGGAAATTTGATTTTCTATTGAAAAGATCAAAACCCTCAAAACATAGTTTGACCAAGTCCAGGAGCCCAAACAGGGTCTTGGGTGAAGAGGGACAAAGAGATGATGTGTAGGAAGACCATACTTGGTGGAGAAGACCATTTTTCAAGTTTTAGAACCAATGTGACCCTGAGAATCTAAGAAGGAAATACGGATGTTGGTTATTTTATTTATTTTGAGGTCTGAAGGCAATTGGCATCCCATGCATTGAGAGGTCCTTTGCTCTTGCTGTTTGTACATCAGCTCTTCCTAACAGCGGCTAGAGCCCACCCCAAAGAACTGCTCGATTGATGGGAACAAATTGCCGAGCATTACATCTGATGCTGGAGATGTCAGTCTGCAGGCAGTCAGGGAAGCTGGGGTTGTAATTTGAACAAAATGTCACTGTTTCGAGATTTTTTTTAAAGGTGCTTTTTCTGTGACAATAAATCACAGGCCTGTGCAGGGGATAATAACACAAAATGTTTGACAGCTTTTCTTACAATTGTCTGGCATTCTGTTTGCCTAATTATTGTCAGCATCACCCACATGGGGGAATTGTTGTTGAAGAAAGCTCGGCCGTGACTGTCAGAATGTGCACCCGCCCTTCTCCTGCCATCCTCTGGACTCCTGTCACTGTGGTCACAGGTGGGGCATCGCCCATCTTTGCTGTGCGAAAGGCTTAGTTAAGCTTGGAGTCTTGTGTCCACGCAGAGATGTGGCTCTGCTCTCTGACCAGATAGGACAACAAACCAGATAGACAAAGTTGATGGAGAATTTCTGAAAGGTCATACATACAAAGAATAAGGATAATTTAGTTCAGTTAGGTTCTTTGGCATACTGAGGGAAGTGCGGAGAGATCACTTGCCTTATGGGTACGCATTGGAAAATTATCTATTTGTGTAATCATTCTACTTTGAAAGGCAAGGTAATTAATTGCTTTAATTAACTCCAGTAAAGACTAGATTGTTACAGGGGGAGTGTTGGCATAATGTGCTTTGCCGTGATCTGATACGCTCTTGAACATAGTAGCTATCTCTAGAATCAGTTTCCTTTCTCTGAGACCTCACTGATGATGTTCCTGCCATAATTAGGCTGCCTGTGAGGAGGGTCAAAAAAAAGAAGAAAAGGTCACAGAAAGGGTAGTAAAAATCTCGTTTTCACAGTTGTCATTGCTTTTTTTTTTTTTTTTTTTTGCGGTACGCGGGCCTCTCACTGTTGTGGCCTCTCCCATGGCGGAGCACAGGCTCCGGACGCGCAGGCTCAGCGGCCATGGCTCACGGGCCCAGCCGCTCCGCGGCATGTGGGATCTTCCCGGATCGGGGCACAAACCCGTGTCCCCTGCATCGCAGGCGGACTCTCAACCACTGCGCCACCAGGGAAGTCCTGTAATTGCTTTTTTACAGGAGTTTCATTATCTTTCTTAGGTTTCCCCTGATTTGGGCCAATCTAATTCTCCATCAGTAGCTGATAGCAAGTGAATATCAGGGACATAGTGAGTCAAATGTCATCTGTTTAGGAGCTGTGTGTTGAGAACTCGTTTAAGAGATACTCCCCTATGGTATATCTAAAAAGGTTTTCTGAAATACATGGAAGCTCGCTGGTGTGTTAAGAAGCCTCCAAAGTACACTGGAGTTCATTTAAAATGAGCAAATGACATCTGCAAATAATTTTCCCCATGCTTTTGGCTAAAACATAGCTAAAAAGCTTATAGCAAACTATAAGATTTAGGCTGAGAATTATGAATATATACATGTATTTATATACATACATATGTAATATATATACACATATATAGTTTATATATATAGCAAACTATAAGATTCAGGCTGAGAATTATGAGTATATACATGTGTTTGTATATATACCTATCTAATGTATCCACATATATAGTGTATGTATATTACATATATATAATTCTTTTCTGAACTCAACTCCGTACTTTGGCAGGTGGAGCTGCAGAGGTCCTGGACTTGGGATGGCCTCATCTCTGTCCTCAATTGCAGAAGCATTCCCTCCCCACCTCCCTAACACCATTACCCGCCCCCGCCACCCCGCCCATGCCAGCTGCAGAGAGGGAAGGGTGCCAGAGGGTGGTGTAACAAGCAGGTGGCAGGTTGGAGGGATAGACCCAGCATGCCCAACCCTGTGGACGCAGGAAGTGCCTTTGACCTCCCGTATCCAGTAGGCCTGGGGGGTGTTCTGGGAAAGCCCAGCTCAGAACTGAGGATAGGTCTTTGGGCTTCTCTACAGACGTTTTGCTTTTCCCTGACTGCCTGGCCTCAGCATCCAAAAGTGTTGAATAATGTCAAAAACAAAACAAACAAACAAAAAGCTACCCAGCCCATTTATAAAGCAAACATGTGCTCCAAAGGGAACGTATAATTTAATAGAGAGGATTGAAGAATACTAAATATATCCAACAGAACGCTTTAGATCGTAAAGACAGTCACTTCCATTATGAAGCATTTGAAAAATAGGATTGTCTTTTACATTCATTTTGGCATTTTTATAATATAAATATATGCACATATTTAGGGCTATGTCATAACTAATATACATTCTCAGGTTCATGAAAGTGTATCTTGGCCAATGAGCCTTGGTTTTCAAGAGTATTAGGGTAACCCCATTAGAATGCAAGCAGCCATGCCCCAAAGTGATTTTATATTTCTGTATCTCTCCTGTCTTCTTCCATAGAATTTTGAAGTGTCCTTAAGACTGCTATGACAAGACACTTATTAGGAGGAGGAGGAATCAATATACTTTGATGTTCATGTTAGGAATCAAAAATGTTGTGTATCTTGTGGTTTTAGAAGTCTCTCACAAGGCCACAAGGTAGCTTTTCATACAGATATTGCCATGTAGATCCCCATCCTGTGGCTTCTGTTGGATTTCAGAGTTGCAGTGTAGCACCAGGAGTAGTTCCCAAGGCCAGTCAGCCCTGCTTTTCCAGTTTGCAGCCTGGGATGACTGTACCATGGCTCTAATTTCAGTTCTGATACATGGACACAAGGGTGGTGCCAGTGAGGGCACCAAATATCAATAGAATTATTGCCTCTGTCTTTTTAGCAGCAGACTCAGAGTGATCGCGTTTCCTCAGCTAATTGAAGGGAAGAGCATGGCATAGACATGTTTTGGTAGTGCAGTGATATTTCACTCCTAACATAGACTGTCAACCCAATTATAGGAGACATACATCCTCAAACTATTTTCATTCTTCTTTTATTTCTGCACATATTTTCCAACAGAATCATGGAACTTTAAAGCTGAAAGCTCTCCCTTTAGAAATGAGAAAACCAAACCCCAGAGAGGGAAAGCAATAGACCTAATATTTCCTACTTGGAAAAGGAGGACCCTAAGGGCTGAGGTTCTCTGACACTCAGACCAGAACACTATCCCCTACTCTACGTTGGCCTCCTTTTGTAGTGGAAGATTCTCTCTATACAGAATAGCTTAGAGAAATATTTTACATTTTACCTTTGAATGCACATGGCAAGAGATAGTCCAATAGCAGGGAGGCGTCATGAGCTTCTAGGACCTCCCAGAAGCTGAGGATCTGGATCCCTGCCACGGGCTGCAACTCCATCTGGTTTTCTGCGCACGCACAGCCTGTGAGGGTGCAGATGGTGAGGATATCATCGTTTCCACCATGGAAGGGGGGGAGAGAAGAGACACTGTTCCATTACAGTTTATTTCGAATTCCTTGTTGTTTGTCATGTTCAGATTCTCTCACATTTGCAGATGTCAGCCAACAACTAGGAGGAAAGAATTCTTGTTTCAAGTGCAGCCATAGAGAGAGGGCATGAAAAAAAGAAAGATCTGTCATTTATCGAGAGGGAGGGAAGGAAGGAAAGAGGAGAAAAAAAGCAGAGGAGGAAGATCTAGGAAGAAATACAAGTTGGAAGGAGACAAAATGGAAGAATCAATGACAGGGCTCAATCGCCTACTGTTCTTATTAAATGGTGTCTTGCACATCAGTCCAAATGTTCACTCTTTGATATAATTGTCTCCTCATTAACATATGCAAATTTACCATTGCACAATATGAGCTCTCAAGTGGAGATGTCAATATTACCATAATGAGCCTGTCAATCTTGTGAAAATGAACAGAAACAAATATGCTGGCAGACTTCACAGTCTCCTGAGAATTGGGGGGATCTGATAAATTTACCTATTCTAGGGACCAACTAGACCCTATTAGGATGGCATTACCTTGAAGCATGTCTCCTGTAGATTAAAACTCACAATTTTCTGGGGGGGAAATTTAAAAAAAAAATTTTTTAACTCATTTCTATAAAGAAAATGATATTTTTGGAGTTCAAGACAGTAACTCTAGGCTGCATTTAATTTCATGTTTTCTGGCGACCTTTCTGAAGAGGCTGCTTGATGCAGCATAACAACAGCCTGCAAAAAAAAACAACACATGTTTAACAACTCAAGTTAGGAGCAGTTTGATAGGAAAAAAAAAGTTATTAATTCAATATGCCAACTCTGAACACTGACTCTGGGCTGCCTTCTTACAAAGTGGTGTTCGCTTAACCCTTACAGTGTAAAGAAATGACTTAAGACCCCAATCTTGTTTCTATTTTTAATCTCGTGATGACTTAGCAGTTGGAAAAATTTTTTTCTTTTAATATGTAACTACCAATGCTAACATTTGCCTTCTGATTGAGTGGAAACTTTCCAATGTAATAAGGGCTGGCTTGCAGTCTTACTTTATCTCGCTTCAAAACAAGCAACTTCTATGATGACAGGCTTGAAGAGACACAGTGAAAAAGACATGTGCTTTTTAAAAAAATCTTGCCAACAAACTTATAGCTGTAGAAAGAACTGTTTTTATATCTTGGTTTTGTCAAACTTACCCATGCTCGTCTCGAACTCTGTAAAAGAATAAATTACGAAGTTCAACAACTGAAACCAGATTCACATTCATAAACTATAAATTTTCTTTGTATGAATAAAGTCATATAGACACGTGATAAAAATTTGGACGTGAAAAAAGAAGGAAAAAAATAATAGTCCATAATTTTCACATCCATTATTATTGGCCATTAACTATTTACTTGTTTATTGTTTGCTAAAGAGTTTTATAGATCTGTAATCATACTGCATATTTATTTAGTGGTGCAAAAACACAAAATTTTCCTCTCTAAAACTTATAATGAGAGCATTTTTCTATACCATGCACTATAAACATTTTGAGGGATGGATTCCTTGTAACTATACTGCATTTACCTGTAATACCCTGTATATGCTGATTGAATGAAGCTAATGAAGGGGAAATAATTGCATTTGGACATACAGTTGGATTATATATTCTTCTAAAAGGGTAAAGAGATGTAAGTCCTATGAGGCCTCCTGTGTGGGTATTTCATCATTAAATGGTGACCCCGTCATGCAGACTCGGTTGCTCACTCCCTTGTTGAACTTCCAGGCATTCCCTCCTGCCTGGGAAGCACAAAATAGACAGAGGTTGAATGTCTGAATGAAGAGATCCCAAGTCTACCTCCTCACACAGCTTATCAAAGTACAAGGGGTAAAGTATTAAGGGAATCATGACACCATGCACAGGGCTTCCAACCTTTATTTCCAAGTGACTCACTACAGTTTGACCTGGGTCAGCTAGGTTCATCCCTCAGGGACTCTGATGGCCCTCTTTGGAAGAAAGACTCTTCTTGTTTTTCTCCCTCTCTGCCTGCCACCTCTTCCTGCTCTTCTGAAAAGAAGCATGCCACAGAACAATGAAGAGGTTTTCCACATTAGCCTTATTGTCAGCCAGCCACCTCTCTTTGTTTTAGTCTGTTTGCACAGTCTCCTTGGCAACATGAGGTAGCTGTGGACATTTTTTTGTATCTCTTGACTAGCAGGTTTGGCTGTCCCTTTGTCTGAAGCTTATCCCCCTAACACACTGAGTTTTTTTTCTACTGAGGTTTTTTTTTTTTTTTTTAAAAAAAGAGAATCATTTTCACACTCTAGTATCTTAGGAATATCCCATTCAGATATCCAATATTTTAAGAGATTCTTTTTTAAAAACCTTCCAATTGAATACTGAATAAAACCATTTCTTGCTAATATTTAACTCTTCCTAGTAATTTCAGTAGGTGCTGTAGATCTGTACACACTCTCCTGCCCGATGCTTTCTTGTGATGATGGCTTGAGGGGCCAGGGACCATGAAGCAGAGAAAACTAAAAAGCCTGAGTGAGCGTCAAACTTGTAATCCCTTAGTTCTGTGATCCAAGTAGTGGAACTACTTACTAAACAGGCATAGGCACTTTTTTGCATACAAATATACTTAAGTACACTTAAGTCATACTATATTGTGCTGAAGTACTCTGGGGAAACATCCCATTTGTCTTTCCCCAAACCCCAAGTTACATGTGATGCTTGAAGAGACTTAAACCATATTGGTACTCTTGGCTAGGAGAAAGTTTCTTTAGTAGCAGACCACTGCAGTGATGACCCAATCATACCCCATCAGTACATCCAGTGAAAAGATTAAAATTAATTAGACCATTCGTTCTTAACCAGAGGTGTACATCAGAACTATCTGGAGAGCTTTCTCCAAACACACAAGTCCCATCCTGGACTTAGATTCTCCTGTCATGGGACCAGGGCATGTGTATATTGAAAATTTGTCTAGGTCATTTTTGTTGCCAAGTGCCAATTAATAATCATTGATTTTGATGACACTGGCAATGTTGAGCACCTGTTATTTGCCAAAGCCTTGGACTGTTTTCTCTAGTTAGTATTTATAATCTCTTTGTAATGCATATACTATTCCCATTTTCTTGATTAAGAAAGTGAACCTCAAAGAATTGTCTAATGTCACATAGTGATAAAGCAAAAATTTTAACTCAGCCTCATTCCAAAATCCCAGTCTCCTTACACATTTTTAAATTTCTTCCCCTTAAATAATAAAGTAATACTTAAGAAACAGTTCACTGTATTTCCAGGCAATTTTTATTCTGTTGACATTTTTAATGTCTATCACAATATGCCTTTAACAAGTTTAGGTAAGTAATTGTTTTGTAGGTTGTTAAGTCAGGGTATAGAACAATGGCCTAGTATGAATTACTTAAAACATATCTCACACACACATACACACTAGATCGGTAGATTTGGATGTTTATTTCTTAATATAGCCTCCACACCTTTCTTTGAAACAACTGTTGCTACTTATCAAAATACATTTGTTTCAACCAGAATCTACAGTTTGAACATCAGTGAGTCATTTGCAGTGAAGTCTCCACCCTTCCTTGTCTTCAGCAGGTCTGGGTAGGTAATCAGACTAGGAAGTATTTTGAGCCATGTAATACATTATAGTTTGTCAATACTCTTACTATTTAAATAGTCCTTTGGCAATCGTTATTACCTACAACATGAGGAACACATGGCCAATATTCAAAACAATGGTAATATTCACACTGACTTTAAGTAAAAAAACAAATTTGAAGCCAGGTTTTAAAAAGCTTGAATATTTTTGGAGGAATCATCTAGAATAGTGCTTCTCAATAGGGTAGGAATAGAGGGAAGAGAAACACCTCACTCTCTCATCGCCTTGTTGGAGACTATGGCGGGGTAAGGCCCAGGCCTCCACCCATTTGAGAAACACAACGGGTTATGAAAATATTATGGAACATGGTGAATTATGCAAATTAATAGACTGAATTTTGAAAACCACTGATGTAATGGGACATATTGCCTTATTTTTTAGCATTTATCCCAAGTAAAGCTACCCCGAATTTTTACAGCCGGTGTTCTACTTATTTCAAAAGGTTTTGAGAATCTACTCTCAAAATGAACAGACATTTATTAGATCAACAAGCTTATGTTCCACTTGATAGATATCATAATAGAGGCATTTCTAATGAGCTAATGGCAGCTCTGAGAGGTTCAATAGCAAACTAATTGCCCTGCTTATGTTTTTAGCATGGTAGAGCAGCTCTAGCTTGGTCTCCTTCAACAGTCATTTTTTAAAATTCATCTGCTTATAACATCATGAAGAAAACTGGAAGGAGCCCTAATTCCATCTCCAGAGCAATGGAGTTTTGTGGAAGCTGTTATTCATCTTTGTTTGCTTCCTAGAAGGTGTCACAGCAGGACACAGAACCCAAGGACACAATCCTGTAGCAGTTGACAGGATGATCACATCTTCAGCTCTGCTAGTCAACATGTTCTCCCTCAAAGGTCCTAAAAACAAAATCCCTTTTGCCCCTGGTGATGTGGACTCAAAGTAAAAGATATCATTGGGTGTAGATTTTTTGTTTCTTTTGAAGTTGCTTATGACCAAAACGTTACTTTACAATGAATAGACTAGTAACACAACCCCTTCAAAAGCAGAAATAACCTAAGGTTCTAAAGATTAGAACTAGTTCTCTCTCAATAGCCAGTAGTCCCATGTTCCACCTTCTTCCTGGCTGCCATCAGCTTAATTTGGTTACAGATACCAATCCGTTTATGCCCAGACTAAATATCAAAGGAGATTTATTAAACCTAGAAAAAAACTGACATCTTTTATAATTATTCCCAATAAGACCTCAGTAGGGAAACCCTAAAAGAAATTTCAAATGACCATGGACAAATGCACCTTATAGTTGGTACTTTATTTTTAATCTACAATCTGGAACTTTCAGTTCTCTTAATATGCCTTAATGTCCCCCAAATCTGAAAATTTTGTTTATTTATCCCCTGGAATGTGATTTTTCTAAAAAAAAATCCATAAATGTTTTTCGTATAATAGCTAAGATTTTTTAAAAATCAAGCAGTCTGGTTTTTTTTGTTTTTGTTTTTGCTGTACGTGGGCCCCTCACTGTTGTGGCCTCTCCCGTTGCGGGGCACAGGCTCCGGACGCACAGGCTCAGCGGCCATGGCTCATGGGCCCAGCCGCTCCGCGGCATGTGGGATCTTCCCGGACCGGGGCACGAAACCGCGTCCCCTGAATCGGCAGGTGGACTCTCAACCACTGCGCCACCAGGGAAGCCCCATGAGTTTATTTTTGCTTCTAAATCTATTACAGGTGATAGTGGAAATAGTACTGACATGGAGTCAGAGAACCCATATTCTAATCACAGTCCTACCATTAATTTGCTATAAGACCTTGAGCAAGTCACTCAACTTCTCTGCATTTTGCTTTAATTCTTGACCTCACCTTTAAATGAGGGCTGGAGGAGATTATCCCTAAAGTCCATTTCTCTTAGAAAATCCAATTATTTATGCATTTTTATTAGAATCCTATGTAAATTTGCATTTTCTATTAACATATTAACAAAAATTTTAAGCAGAGCTATAAACTGGAGTGATCAAAATGTTTACCATTTGAATGCAGGCCAGTACAGCTAATGTGACATATATGCTCTGAGCCTTTTTCCCCTCATTTTTGTAGCACCATCTGGTGCTCTAGCTTATGGGAGAGTTTATTTAAATAATCACATTAGTAAAATTCATGCCTCAGACCCATCTCTACACACACACACACACACACACACACACACACACACACACACACAGCAAAAAATGCACATATACACATACACACATACACACCTTCAATGTGTTTTAAAGTTGATTTGGTCGGGCTCCTTCCATAGTCTGAGATTAAGCATTTTCAATCACTGGGCAAGTGAAGTGAAACTAGGTTTCTCTGGATTTGTTCTAATCTGGACTGGTTAGGACCACAGTGGGCCTCAGCTCAGCAGTGTTCCCTTCCTGTACCTGCCATGCGCTCTGGGGATAGTGGGCCTCTCCATTCCAGGCTGCAGAACGCCAATGCCCCATGCCTGGAAATTGACCAAGGCTCAAAGCTTTAACGTAGTGAATAGTTGATTCTAAGGTACCAACTCCCACGTCTGCCCAGGAAGACAGCCAACTTCTTCTCTAGCACTAGTCTATAGAAAGTATGCTTGGCCTTTCCACTCCAGCATGTTTTCACACTAAAATGACTCTTTTCCACCATTCAGGTATTACATTTCAGGAAATGGAGGAAAAATGGAACAATCTGAGGCAATAATGCAAAAATGCTCAATTTGTTTGTTTGTTTGTTTTAAACAGCAAAACTGTTAGGTAGAAGCTTTGCCAGGCACTGGGAACTAGACTGTGTTTGCACAGCCCTAGAAGCAGCAACTTTTATTTGTTTTATAAAAGGTCTATTTGGAGGACAGTGTTGAGACATAACAGACTCAACTGGCAGATCCTAAAGGTGGGATGTGCAGAGGGATGGACTCTTGAGCCGTTTGACCAGTCCAATGTCTGGGCTATGCTGCTGTTGTATGAGGTTCTTCTGAGTGAAACTCAAGGACAACGGCAGTGAACAAGTCTGTCTTGGGGACTGGCTGGAAGCATTTATAACGAACCATACTGAGTAAAGTCCAAGCAGAAAAACTGTTGCCCTATTTGACTCTGGCCAAAATTTGCATGATTACAGGGTAAACCCAATAAAGCAGGCATTCTTAGGTGGAGTCAGGACCACAGTCTGCATATTTCAAGTTTCCCCTCTTCAGAATATGTTTCTAAAGCTAGGTCTGGATGGATGGATGTGCTTGTAGTGAGGGTGTGACCACCCATAACCACGGAGTGCAACTATAAAGTCTCTATCTGGAGAATGTTTGTTTTTTTGTTTGTTTTGTTTTGTTTTCATTTGAACTTGTGTGTGGCTTAAAAAGTTATTGCCAAACCAGGAAAAGAAGCACTTAAAATCTGCAAAAACTCTTCAAAGAGGTTAATTGAATAGCTATTTTATAAACTAGTCTAAGATAGGTCATATACCATAATGGTTAAAATTATAGGCTGAGACAGACCTAGAGATCCCAGCTGAGCAACTTAACTGTGTAACCTTGGACAAGTTACGTGACCTCTGTAAACATCAATTTCCTCATCCATAAAATAGATTTTGTGGAATAAAATAAGGTAATATATATAAAGCATTCATAATATATAATTATATATATAATTATATTACATATTATATAATAATATATGATATCATTGTAGCTTAGAAATTGGACATAACGTTTAATTGGGGATATTTGGCATGATTTTAAAACCTTTTGTTTGCATTTATCACAGTATACATCTCAAGATAGCAGCAAATAGTGCAGGGGAGGAGTGTTTTTTGTTTTTTAAAGAGTCAGCTTTATAAGTAAGATGAAACCAAATAAAAACATTAATGCAGTTACAGGACTGGTTTGGTTTGGTTTCTTATGTTAAATTAGGTGGTTCAAGTAGGTTCTGTACATTAATGGTTCTTTTTCAGACAGAAGCAAACAGGTACATAGAGCATAAAATCAGAATTATGCAGAGTTCTTACCTTGTCAGCTTCCATGCTTGCTGAATTGTCCTCCCACACTCTGTCCTCAGAAAATTCTATTAATCCATTCTAGATTTGCACCTTGTTCTTCCAGGTGGACATTTGGCCTTTTACTGGAAACATTGTCACAAGGAGAAAATGTTTTGAACATATTTCTTAGTTTACAGACACTTAATGTAACTACCTAATATGTGTTGGGAGTTGGAAAGGGATATCAGAAGGACCAGGTATAGACCCGCCAAATAGAGAGAAGGCTGTCATATCAGGGAGAGAGATCTGTACACAGAATAGCACAAAGGGTAGAATTCTGACCCTCTTCTATGTGTCATTTCCATAAGACTGTGTCAGTCTGAGTGGGAATGATTCTCAATTTATACCGAATTCCTCTTCTTCTGATTTTGTCACAGCCATAACATATGGTGTGTATCATAGTCTATTTCAGCTTGCTCGATTATATTGGTTGCCTATTTTTAACATGGCCATTTATGGAACTCTTTCAAGAGCCAGGAAGCTACTTCTGAAGTACATTGTCAAATGGTCTTGGATTTACTAGATCCCTTATCGCTTGGCAAATACATACAGCAGATGTTTTCTAGAGGATGATTACAGGGAGTCTTATCCTCCAGACATTCCTTCCCTTTGTGAAGCAAACCCACAGGCTTTGCTGGGACTCCAGCAACTCTGTCCTTGGTGGCGAGAAACCTCTGGATTCAGGAGTGACCTCCTGCGGCTACTGTACAGTGTAACTGATCCTTTAGTGATTTGTGACTAGCTGCCTGGGGTGGCACTCCACAGAAAGCAAAAGCCCAGCTGAAAATTGAGGTAGAACCTGTTCATTTAAACATATCCAGCAGTAGGAAAAGACCTCAGTCATTCATTCAGGGAGACTGAAATTGACTAGTACTTTGTGTCAGTTTTTTGGGTGGGGTTTTTTTTTTGGGTTTTTTTTTTTTGGTTTTTCATATCATGCACAACACTTGCCCACTCAACTCCAAAAACAACATTCTCTCACAGCAATTGCCAGGGAAAAACATGAGGTGGAAAAATCAGAGTAACGTCTTCCCTTAGGGCGAGATTATACAGGAAAAATCACTGGACAACTCCCAGCCTGGGCTTCATAGGTTGGCAGGAAAGGCTGTCATTACCTTAGCGTTGTTGGGAAATTTAAGGAGGTGATAGACGTGACACGCTCAGAATAAGACTCTCCCATAGTAGGTGTTCAATAAATGACAGCAGTTAGCCTGTGGCCCCTTTTCATTTCCATTGACTCTTTTCTGGTCCACCTCCCATCACTAAATCCAAGAGCCCAGACCTTCTTCTTACTTTCTAACCCCCTGGTAAGGAGGTCTGGAAGGCTTCAAAATTTCTACATTGGAAAGCTTAGAGGAAGCAATCTACTTGGAATGTAACGCTGGCAGCTACATTTTCACAACTTTCCTTTAAATTACTCAAATGTTCATTTTTCATATCAGAGAAGGGGGACTGCTGAAGGAGAGTTGGCCCTCCAACTCTAGAACCCTCTGCACTCAGTCAGTACTCAGAAATGTCATAATCTGCCTGAAAGCTGTCCCCGTTCTACTTGCTTTCTTCTTCTACGGCTCCTGACTCAGGTGTTCCTCTTGAGGTTTTAGAAATGAAGTTTGTTTATTCAGCACTTAGACCCATCACAGGGAGGCGCTAGAGCATTCACATGGAATTCTTCCCCCACTTGAATATTTTTTTATCTGTAAGGGAAAAAAATAGATCCTACTATAAATGTGCAGCAGAATTTGTGCCTTCCACTGTGAATGTATTTTCAGGTACATGGGCCAGTCCATCACAAAGGAAAAATGCAATACCTTTCAAAAAATATATGGTGCTGATGTAACATTGCCTTCCTTTGTTCATTTTCCTAGTGTGAGGTTATGAGCTACAGGCCCCTTTTGAATGGATTTCTTAGTCTAAAACAGCTAAACCGACCCTAAAGCCATGATGTCACTAGTTTTTTAAATGTTGAATTTAGACTTGAGAAATGTTTCTACCTTCTTAACTCCAGTAAGTAGTGAATTGACTTAGCCTAAAGATTTAGGGGCTTCCTTAATATCCAAGCAGCTGCTTTATGTAGAAGTTAAGGGCTTTGAAATGAGTCTTTGATGTCACTAGTCTGGCTCTTACTGACATTCAGTAGGCACTTGTATACATGTTTGGTGAAGAAAAGAATGAGTGATTTGTCATAATCACACTATTTATTTCCTCCAAGATCCCAGATTTAGAAAAATATTCTTAATAATCATGGAGTAAAGAGTGGAGCCTCTAGATAAACAACAAGGACAGGGGATTATATTCAATATCTTGTAATAACATATAATGGAACAGAACCTGAAAAAATAGAAATATACATACGTGTATACATATATATGTATAACTGAATCACTTTGCTGTACACCTGAAACTAACACAGCATTGTAAATTAACTCTACTTCAATTTAAAAAATGGTTAAAAAAAGAGCAGACCCTCATTAACTTTGCTTTATAAAAATGGGGATAGCGCAAAGTACACTCTGTATTTCAAATTTCTCTTTTCAGTCTGGCTAACTCTGCTGAGAGCACAAATTTAGTCTCTCTTTTCTAAGCAAGCCTGGAAAGTCTTCACACACAAGTTTTGGTTGTCTCTCTCTGTTTCCTGGAATTATCGAGTCATTGTAGGCACAGTATCTTCAAAACTCTGGTCCTTGGTTGGCTCCTGACAGGATGGATAAAATGGTACCATGAGTAGATGTTGAAAGAGGTGCCCAGTGGCAGCTGTTTGCCTGATAGTTTCAGGCCTTCCACGTTCAGAACGGTATCTGCACCATTTTGCTTTCTGTGTAGAGCTTCACAAAGGGAGAGTCGAATTGCCGGGTGCAACCATTGTTCTTGTTAGTGGATGGAGGTTTATAATTATACCCTTTTCTGCTTAGAGCACGTGCCACAGGGGGAAGCTACATAAACAGAGGCAGCATGTCGGGGGGGTCCGGGATGATAATGAGATTACGAATTACGCAAAGCAATTTCGCCATTGATGAAGTAAGCTTTATTTGCAAATGCAAAGCGAAGTGTAGGCTTTTTACCCTTATGTTTTAGTTTATTTTCTAAAATTATATTTACAGAGAACTAGGCAGGCCTAGTTAAACATATTTGACGTTTTCATTTCTGGATTGCAGTGAAATTCCAGTGGATTCATTTCTCCTAAACAATCTCATATGCATTCTTCCTCTCTCTCTCTCTCTCTCTCTCTCTCTCTCTCTCTCTCTCTCTCTTGCTCTCTCTCTCACACACACACATGCACACACACACACACACACACACACACACTACACAAAACATCTTCTTCACTGCTTAGGGGAGTCATAAGACATTGCTGCCATATATAACAATATACGTAGTCAAAATTGAGACATTATATTCATTTCTTGGGAGTCTGCCCCCAAAGTCAAACAAGCTATAGGAAACAGACAATATACACTCTTGAGTCAACATCGCGTGAACTGTAGAAATATACATTATTATTCTTTTCCACTTTAGTTTTTATATGTTTTATCTCAAATATTCAACAACACAAATATTTTATAATCAGAATAAAAGTACCTAAGTCTATCTGTCTAGTCTCACAAGATTTGAACAAATGTGCAGATGTTTATGATGAAAAAGCTCTCAGTCCTTACTAGATCTGAAAGGTGACAAGTCACTCTCAGAATCTGGGGGGTCCATCTTTAGAAGTAGAGGGTTTAGCATGGGCGTCACAGGCTCTGAATTGGGCCTCAATGGACCACATTCACACCCTTCCTCCTCTACCATGTTGAGGGTGTTTTGCAGAATTTGGAAGGACCGAAAATTTGTTCATATCTCAAAGCTGGGGGACAGTGAGGAGAGATGTAAGGGGAACTAATATTTATGACAGACTCCTACACCCTGTGTGTTTTTCTCATGCTGTGTTCTTTAATACCTGTGAGGAGGGAATTCATTATCTCTATTTTAGAAGTGACATGTGTGTATACACATATACATACTGGAACAGCATGCGTGGTACTTAGTAAGTGCTCAATAAATATTTATGGAATGAATTATTCTAGTAATAGAGATTTATACAACTTCACCTATCTAACGTATCTGTATATTTATACAAAAAAGTGTTTATATTGCACGTTCATGTGCGAACATATGAACGACAGAGACATAGCTCCTCTGGGATTTGTTGAATATGGCAGGAATTTTTCCCTTCTTTAATAGTACAGTGGAGTTCAATTCAAAAACTCCTCTTACCCAATCCAAATAATGTCATTTCCCAGCTGTGGTGTTACACTGGGTCCCATTCAAGTGCCAAAAACTTAACGCAGAGGAGGCCAAAACAATCACACCTTGAACAGTGAGAGTATTTTCCACCCATCATCACTGTATGACACACTGTCTCAGGGGCCTCCTAGAGCCTGGAGAGTCCTCGGCCCTGCCAGAGACTCGGCTCAGAGCCTGCCACACCGGCAACACTTAACGACAGTTACATAATAAGTACTCCTCTGTCTTGGGGAGTACCCATTTCCCAGTCATAATTTATGACCATGAGGGCTTTCTTTCCCCAAGTGTACTGCCATAAATTTGTGCTCCAAATAATATACTGGAGCCCCAGCCATCATTAGATAGCTTTAAGTTAAGCCTCGTGGATGTGTTTCCCAGGCTCTTGACTTGGAGGTGAGCAGTGTTTTCACAGTTGGCTTTATTATGAGCCTGGGACATTTGATGAGCACGACTTCAGAGTACAGAAGAGGTGCAGCAATGATTACAAATCAAGAAAACTTTCTCTTCTTTTAGTACCTGAAGGTATTAGTTTGGTTTTCAAGGTACAAAGTAGTAATTCCCATGCAGTCAAGATTCGTTGAGGACATACATACTTTAAGGGAGAAGTGAAAATTTTATTTCATTTAGCAAATTGGAGTAACTCATTTGAAGGTAAAAATGGGCAATAAAAATACTCAAATATTCAGATATTCAAATTCGGAACTTGACTTCCTGCCTGCGTGAAAGTTTTAACCGGTAGGAAGGAGGGCTGCAGTTCACAAGGCAGCATAGTGATTACCTGTGGGGAGGAAAGTCAGGGACCTGAGTTGTAGACCAGCCACATGAACTTTTATTACCTTGGATAAGTCAGTCACCTTTTTTAGGCCTCAGTTCCCTCATCTATAAAGTAAGTGGCTGGAATAGATGTCCTTTAGAGACAGATGTCCAGAGAGACCAGCTCTGAAAACATTGTTGCTCTAAATCTGTTTACCTCATAACAGTAGAAAGCCCAAAGATGACTGAAACTAGGAAAAGTCTTCCAATGATTCACTGATTTTAGTAGGCACCACCCAAGCAGCTAATACTCAAATATGTTTCAACCAACGATAGGATTATTGATTGAAAATGGGCAATGTTAAAGATAAACCTTAGGGGGAAGGGTAAGCTGGGACGAAGTGAGAGAGTGGCATGGACATATATACACTAGCAAATGTAAAATAGATAGCTAGTGGGAAGCAGCCGCATAGCACAGGGAGATCAGCTCGGTGCTTTGTGACCACCTAGAGGGATGGGGTAGGGAGGGTGGGAGGGAGACGCAAGATGGAGGGGATATGGGGATATAGGTATACATATAGCTGATTCACTTTGTTATACAGCAGAAACTAACACACCGTTGTAAAGCAATTATACTCCAATAAAGATGTTAAAAAAAAAACTATACTCCAGTAAAAATTAATTAAAAAAAAGATAAACCTTAAAGAGCTAGCATTTGGGTGCTTCGCTTATCTTTAAATAAAGCTCATTTATATTCCTTTTTGGATGCGTGGCATTTACTGACTGTTGTTTCCCTTTCAGATGAATGTTACCACCATGTGGTCTTAGTCAGATTTTAGTTGCAAATTTCACTAAATAATTTAGAAACCTCCAGAAAAGTATTTATTTATTTATTTTACCTGCCACAGTTTCATTAAAATTCATTTGGGAAACTATACGGCCTCCATAACAGAATCGTATCTTATGTTTTGGAACTGTTTCCATGGCAGCAGTGACAGGTGCGAGTTCTGGTGTGTGTGTGTATGATCATTTAAAAGGTTACTGCAATTATCACCGTAAAGGTAAATTAACTGCAAATAACATCTAAGCACCTACATTGTTACTGTTAGGAGAGAGTAGCTTCTACACATAATGATATACGTTAATTTCCTCCAGAAGGAAAAAAAAAAATTCATAAAAGACTTATTCATAAAAGCAAATCTTTGAACAATACTTGAGTTACTTTATATAATAGAATCTCATACTTAACTTCATAGAATGTACAGACTTACGGAATTTCGAAGACTTACTCCATAGCTCTTACTTGGAAGATATTGCCATGTAAGAAAAAATGTTGGACAGTAACAGAAAGTTATTAGGATTGCCTCTACAAGTCCATTCTATTTGAGGATATGGATTAAATCTCCTTCTCTTAACCGCAACCTCCTAATCTCCAATCTCTTTGCATAGATAGATGCCGTCTAAATAGCACATCACCCTGAATGTGTAACCCTTGTCATTCCTTTAAAAAAGTTGGAAGCCCCCAAAATAGTAACCTATGCTGTATTTACATGTTCCATCTCTCTGAAAATAGCACACTCTGTAATCAGAGCATCTATGTGCCGACCAAAAGAGGACACACCTACCTAGTTGCCCCTGGTTTCCTTCTGTTATATTCCTACAACATGGGAGCCTAAACAGAATTGAGGGCTCAGAAGAAGACAGGTGAAAATGGTCATTTGGTCATGGCCAAGGTCTCCTCAGGGTTGGTTTCTGCTTCCACAAACCCCTAATTAGATTCTGACCCTTTGTCTACCTTGACCTTTAATGATCTACCACATCTCTTAAACTTTGCTTTACTCTTTGAACTGGACCCATTTCTTGCTAACACCTTCCTGGCCTGCTCTATCTTAGGGCAGAGCTTTATTCTATTAGATGGTAAGTTTCTTCATCTCAGGATTTTTATCTTACTCCTGTTGTCCATCCCTCCAGTCCGTAGTCCAGTGCCCCCCACATTATAAGTATCCCAGGCCAGAGCCCAGGGACAGCCAGACCTGGCTCTGGTGTCCCTGTCCTGGGCTGGATTCACATTCAAACAGGAATGCTGAAAAAAGAAAATTGTTTCCCAAAGTAAGTCGCTTTCACAGGTGGTAGTGAAGGTGGCTGCTATTGATGTAGGTGTTGCTGTCTCTTGATGAGAAACGCACACACCTCACAGCAGCTTAACCTGAGGAGCTTGTCTTTCAAGTGAGATTTACGTGAAAGAGACGAGAGAACATAATTGCCCGAAACTCAGGGGAGGAGATCAGTGGAAGGAACACTGGAGAAGAATTACTTTTAAGAGAACAGTGAGAACGCCAGCTTCATGATACGGATGGGAAAACCCGAAGAGAGTCCTGCAAGAAATGAATAAGTAGTTTGACCTTGAGTTGAGGAGGAAAAAAAAAGAGGAGGTGAAAATAAAGGGCTGATACAGCCATTTGGAAAGAAACAGATAGCCATCCTTGCAAAGTATCACCTATGGAGATAAAATGGGAAAATTTCGAATCCTGAGCAACTGTAAAGATCTACAGATGTATATTAGGTACATGCTCCCAAGTTAGGTGTTAATGACAAAAGGGTAATGCATATTTTCCATTTCTTACATGTGTGCATTTGTTAGACTCGTCAAAATGTAACTCCAGTTTTGCTTTATATCTTTCATGCCACCTTTTTCAGTTCAGGAAAAAATTGTGCCAAGAACCCCACCTTCTCTTGCATAAGGGGCATTTATCACTCTTCTAGAAACACTGAGTATTCCTTATATTGTATCCTAAGACGAAGCAGGCCAGGAAGATTTTAGCAAGCAGCAATGAGTCCAGTTTGGAGAAGCAGTGGGTCCAGTTGAGAAAATCAAGCAAGGCTTGAGAGAGGTGGTCAAGCTTGATTTCCACACACCCCCTTGGTCTGATGATATAGTTTGAGCATTTGACTACTTATGCATCAAAACAGATTTGTTTTAAACTGCTCCTAGCCACGCTCCCTATTTCTGCTTCCCACATAAATGGCAGCAGATATGTGCCTGTGGAGAACTCCCTCCCATGTGAATTAAGCTTTAAAAAATAAGACAGAGAGGCTCTTCTAAATGGAGAGCAAGCAGAGCCATGCTTTTAATTTGTTTATGAAAGTACAGTAAATACGATAAAGAGCTGGACATGGTTTACATACAAAATTTGCAGTCAATTTTATATTAAATATATATGATCATTCTTTCTAAACAGTATTCAATTATAATTGTAATGGAAAATTGAACAGCACATAAACATTTTCCATTCACTGAGCCATCCCTGTCTATCATGTACATCCTTTGAGTGATCAAGTAAAAGTTGAGACATAAAGTTATAAATGTCTCACTTGTTGAACTAAGATTATAAAACAGGTGAAGGCAAGTGTTTATTTTGTTTTACATTGTGGATCTAAATAGTTGACCGAAGATGTAATGTGTGAGCTCTTAGGATAGAAGCCAGCCTCTGGAATGTGTACAAATGGAATTAGAATGAAGTGATGAGGGTCAGAGCATTCTAAGAAGTGGGAAAGGTACAAAGTCAGAACAGCAAGAAGGCAGAAGTGTCCGGGATTCGTTTGGAGCTGAAGATTTATATATAGAAGAACAGGGGCAGACAAAGCCAACCTAGCAAAAGCTGAGTCTTTAAAGGAACCCACGATGTTTCTGAACTGGCTGGAGTTCACGAGAAGCCAGTACCTTTCTCATAATACGATGAAAAGGCTTGCCTTTGAGCTGGGAGTCCAGGGAAAAGTTCCAGACTGGGGCTCTACAGAAATATTGTAGCCACAGCTCAGGTGCCAGCTCTGGAACTTGTAAGGAATCAATTCATCCTTCTAGACCTCGGTTCCAAATCTAAATGACAAGAGTTTTGGTTTAGTTGATTCTAGGATCTTTCCCAGATCAACAACAACAAGTCCATCAGGTAAGACAGGAACTTATCTAGCTTTCGGGACTGATGTCACGGTCATTAGTAACTAGGCTCTCTTAGATGTACATTATTTATAGCTTCAACCAACATACTTTTTCCTAATACTCTTTCTTTTGCACATGAATAACTGCTCCTTCAATAAGCAAATGCACACACACACACACACACACACACACAAACCAAACAGAATTCAATGGGGCAAAAGATAATGTGTATGACATACAACACAGATCTTGCCAGCCTGTTTCCAGAGCATTTTTAGAGAAGTACAGTCATCAGAGGATCATAGTGAACATTTCCAGGAAATGGCATGGAGATGAAGCATATTAGCAACAGTGGGCAGTGCTGTGGAAATAGGGAGAGCTCTAAGTATTTTGGGGGGACATTTGCCAATAGAGAGTCTTGCAAATAATCTCAACTCCTGATTGATTAAACGAATGAAGTTTTGCAGCTGCATAGAAAAAACGAGAGATTAATGCGAGGACACCTTCATTCAGCTTTGAAAGGAATTAAGGGGTTTCTCTGACAATTGATTTTTTGAAGTGTTTTCTGTTTAATTCCTAAGTTGTGTGATTTGTGTTCTTAAATACAAATTTCTTTATGTACGAGAAAATAAATTCCTATTGAAGTGGCATTTTTACTTTTCTATTTTTTATAATTATTAAAATAGTATTCATGCAACGTGGTGGGGTCAGAGGTCATTTGCTATCTTTGGCACCTTTTCTACTCAAGTTTAATCCCTGTTAATTGCACATGGAACAAATCCAATTTATTTGTGAACAACAGCCAAGTAAATAGCTTTTGGGGGCAGAGTCTAAATGAAAGGTAGTAATAAAGTTCAGCTTTATGGTTATGGTTATTAGGTTATGTATAAAAATAAACACAGTTTTTTAGCATGTGAACATTTTAGCGCATAACCGTCATGAAATTAACCATGACTGGCACATAGTAGCCTTTCAATAAATGATGGCTTGAATACATGAAAAGAACAATTGATTTCCCTTCCTTAGGCTTAATAAAAGGGAAACAATTTCGCAAAATACATTATTGGCAAGAACTGAAAACTGAGCACCTTTCACATAACCAAAATATTGAGCATATAATGTCCATAACCATAGGTGTAGCTTGATCCCACACACTCCTCCCCCAATGGTTTGCAGATAAAATCTAGGTACTTGACGATTTGTGCCTCAAAACAGGTTTGTTTTTGGTTTTGTTTTGCGGTACGCGGGCCTCTCACTGTTGCGGCCTCTCCCGTCGCGGAGCACAGGCTCCGGACGCGCAGGCCCAGCGGCCATGGCTCACGGGCCCAGCCGCTCCGCGGCACGTGGGATCCTCCCGGACCGGGGCACGAACCCGCGTCCCCTGCATCGGCAGGCGGACTCTCAACTACTGCGCCACCAGGGAAGCCCAACAGGTTTGTTTTAAACTACTTGTAACCATCCTGTGTGCTTTCCATACAGATGGCAGCAGATGTCTGTATGTGAGAAGCTCCTGCTGCGCAAACCTTTAACAAGGACTAGAATATGGCAGTAATGGAATGGGCCTGCAAGGGAGACCTAGGGGTCTTTTCATTAAGTGAAGCTCACTGATACCAGTCCACTGCTGCCTGTGCCAGGCCTCACAGCAGGGCATTTGACAGCCTGGGATTTGGGCTGCAGCCTTTGCTTCTGGTTTCAGATTCCTCAACTTTGTTTCTCGGACCACTGCAGCCGCCTCCAATAGGCTGTCATTCCAGTGTCGTTCCAGTGTAGATGGCAGCATTTTCCGCAGCCTTTTCCACATCGTCATGTATGCCTAAAAGTTGAAAGCGAACTCCAGCTTGCTGCTTCAGGTCTGTGAATTCTCATGTAGGCATATTTGGTTCTTGTTTGGTGTATACGTGGTCTGTGCACCAGCATAGTTAAAGCTAATAGCAACTGCAGGAAGGAAGAAAGATATTACATATGTAATGCCAGTGCTTGGGTATCCTTTCCACTGAGAAATGATGTGAAGAATAACAATTATGTGAAGTTCTGTATTTCACAGCAGGGAACAGGGCTTTGTCAACAACTTTGTTGACTAAGGGCAGTCATCAAGGCAAATTGGAGTTTTTCTTGTTGTTGTTTTCTTTTTATTTTTTTAAATTGTATAAATTTCAGATATATAGTATTATAATTCAACATCTGTAGACACTGCAAAGTGATCACCAATGTAAGTCTAGTTTCCACCCATCACCATAGAGTTGGCCCCTTTTACCCATTTTGCTCACCTGGCAGCCCCCCTCCCCTCTGGTAACAGCTAATCTAATCTTTGTATCTATGAGTTTGTTTTTGTTTTGTTTGTTTGTTTGTTCTGTTTTTTTAGATTCCACATATGAGTGAAATCATGTAGTATTTGTCTTTCTTTATCTGACTATTTCATTTAGCATAATACCTTCAGGGTCCATCCATGTTGTCACAAATGGCAGGATTTCATTCTTTTTCATGGCTGAGTAGTATTCTATTATGTATACACACCACATCTTCTTTATCCATTCATCTAGTGATGAATGCTTCGGTTGTTTCCATATCTTGGCTATTGTAAATAATGCTGCAATGAACATAGGGGTGCGTATACCTTTTAAAACAAGTGTTTTTATGTTCTTTGGATAAAGACTCATAAGAATAGATGGGTCATATGGGAACCATATTCTTAATTTTTTGAGTTTTTCAGTTCAGTTGTAACTTCTGTGTGGTACTTTCTTATATTTTCCCTTTCTTTGTTGAAGTTGTCACTGTGTTCCTCCATTCTTCTGAGTTCAGCAAGCATCTTTATTGCTATTACTTTTAACACTCTATTGGGTAGATTGTTTATGTCCATTTTGTTTAGTTCTTTTTCTGAGGTTTTATCTTCTTTTGATTGGAACATATTCTTCTGTCTCCTCATATTGACTAATTCTCTTTGTTTGTTTTCTGTATTAGGTAAGTCAGCTATCTCTTCCAGTCTTACGGAGAGGCCTTAATTGAGAGAGAGATGTCCTGTGAGGCTCAGAGGCACAATCCTTCCTGGTAGCAGAACCCAAGGACTCAAGGAGTATCTCCTATGAGGGATGCATGCACAGTCTTGTTGCCGCGGGGCCATGGCTGCTACCGCAACACACTCGTGGGCAGGGCTGCTGCGGGGTGGGAAGGGCTCTTGCTCTGCTGGCTTTGAGGCCCAGCTGATGCTCAGGATTGGGCAGGCTGCTCAGTGGGGCGTGTCCACTGGTGCTAACAGGTTAGAAGGAGAATTTCAAAATGGCACCCACCAGTATTAGCAAGGTAGCTTGAGGTCACAAAGATGGCTCCCACCGGTGCCTCAGTCCCCAGGGAGCATCCCAACTGGTTCCTGCCTCTCTGGCAGACACTTCAAGATTAATAGGTGGTCCATGGTCCACGTGTTTTTCAACCTGCTGTTTTTGTGCTGATTTGCAGGTCAAGTGAACCTCCAATACAGGCCCCCTAAGAGTGGGTTTTCTATTTCCTGCAGTTCTAAGGTTTGCTTAGATGTATTCCCTGCTGGTTTTTAAAGCCAAGTGTTTTAGGGACTCATCTCTCTTGTGCAGGATCTAGGGGCTGGCGTGCCTAACGTGGAGCTTGAATCTCTCACTCCTCAGGGGAAAGATCTATACCTTTGTGATCCTTCCCAATTGTGGATCGCTGCAACTAGGTTGTGGTTTTTCCTTTGGTGAGACTATCTCTCTGCTTCTCCTACCTGTCTCGGTGCTGTCCTTTAACCCTTTGCTGTGGAGGCTCAGCTCATCTAGTTTTCAGGACTGTCTCCAAGAGACTTGTTCCATATGTAGTTGTAAATTTGTTGTGTCTGTGGAAGGAGGTGAGTTCAGGATCTTCCTATGCCACCATCTTTAATCCTCTCCAGCCAGCAAATTGGTTTTATAAATTAGATAAATGATTGCATGTGGAAAGAGAAAAGTAATTTTAAACACATATGTTGATTGCATTTCCTCTTGGGGGTATTTATTCACCAGCAAGACTTAAATTCTGTGTATGCAAAATGTGAATAATAACCATTTCTAGACCCTAAGACAGAAGAACAAACTGAATGTACACAACACAACTATTTCATTGGTCACAAATACTCAGCACTGCCCAGGCATTGTGCAGAGCCTGATGCTAGGTGTAGGAAATGAGAGAGAAAAGACAGTCACTGATTCCAAAAACCTCATCAAGGAGTTAGTTGTTATTTGAATATGGTATGATTAGGGTGTAAAATAGGTACAAAACAGGTACACTCCATGAGATCACGGAATATGGGAGTCATTCAACCCTGAGGTACAGTTGGAGAGAAGGAAGAGAGTTAGGGAAGACATCCTATTATAAATAGGGTCCCTGTTTTCTGTTGCTAATAATATCGCTGTGGAGACTGTACTGACACCCGTAAAACAAAAAGCCATGCAAAGTTAAATGTTGACTTAAAAAGCATGGGCACCTTGTTATGTAGGAAGAGTTCAGAGAAACAATCAAAGCTTTGACACCCAGTAAAAATAATCAAGACAGGTCCTATGGAAAAAGAGGGTCTTGAAGCACCACTATCCACCACCCCATTTAAAACTCGATGGTGAGCCCCACCAAGCAATGCCCCTGTTGCCAAACCGTTTTAGTTGTGTTCTAATCCCACTAACAGCTAGTGTGTTTTCCAGCTCTAAATTTTTCAAGAGAGCTACTATGATACCGAACAGAATTAGGTTGGTTTTGTCCACTTGTTTTATTATCCCTCCTGTCCATCGTGTTAGCAGGATTACTTCAGTTGCCTTTATTAATAAATGCTCATTAGCAGTAGTTCCGTTAACTGATTTCAGGATTATGCTAAAAGCTACAAGCTAATCTTTTAGATCATTCGTGAACAGTTGGACACCTGCATTTGCTACTCTTATGGACATTCAAGTGTAGACACGTTAGTCAATGACACTTCCACTTCATCTCAGAGGAAACAAAAGGCAAGTCAGTCTAATGCCTAGACTGTTGATTCTTCTCTGTCCCCAGAGTGGAGGGGGGTAAGGTGGGAGAAGCCAGGCCCTTTCTAGAACGCTAAGTGTCTATAACTGGCTCCTCTATGGAGGAAGGATCCAGAGGCAAGGCCTGTGTACAGAAGCCACATGATTCTCAAGTGCCTTGGCGTTCTAGGCCTTCCCTGTGCCTGAGCAGGAGTGTGGTTCCCACCTATAGTCCGTGATTTCCCCGAACCTCCATTGCAATCTCTTGTGGACCACAAAACTGGCGCTTGAAATCACAGAAATTTGTCGTACAGAGAATCCAGATGGTATATCATGCTTCCAAACTTCCATCCTCTCTGGAGCCTGCGAGCGTTGTGTAACTGCAGAAGAGCTGCATAGACCCAGCAAGGCTAAATTTGAGTAATTGTGTTGAACCAGCCCCATTTGCCATCCCTTGCCCTGCCCATCACCCAGCAGGCTCCCTGTGCTTGTAAAGTACCTGTCATGTCAAGGGCTGACTTTTCGAGGGAAAACTATAAAACCAGCTCTCATCTCAGGTAATTTAAAATGGGTTAAGTTAGCCAGAGTCATTGGCAGTGAAGCTGGCTTGTGAATTCATCATAAACCTGTGTGAAGAGAGCATTGTTTGTCGTCTTATTTATTTGTTTGCTGAGCGAGTGGAGCTCACCGATTACGTAAAAGCATCAGGATTGCCTGCAGAGCAGAGTGTAGGTAGAGCAGTTCTAACACTGAGGCTCACCATTCAAGTGGTAACCGTACTTGTCTACGTCTAGCAGCTCATAAGTTTACACCAGAAGAATCTGTTTATCCAAACCATGCCAAGGTAAAGAATGTTGCTTGAGGAGTGGTGTCACCAAGAGGCATCTTCGGGGGGGGGGGGGGCTTTCACCTCCCCACCCCTGTCTCCGTCAGCCACCCCCCCACACACACCAAAACACCTCCTAAGAAGAAAATAAAGGATTTGATAGCCAAAGGAGAACACGGCTTGGAGATAAGTCCCCTGTTCCAACCTGACTCTTATATCGAGCCCCTTATATAGAAATTATGTATGTTCCACTGGGTATAAGAGAGATTCTTCACGAATCATTATAATCTTCGACTGTATCCCATGTCTAGTGCCTTCTACCCCATCACCACGTTATTTTGTTTAAAGAAAAAGGGAAAGCAGAGAAGAGTGGGACAAATGCCAGTATCTGGCCAAGAGAAGATTATTAGGAACCAAAAAGAACAACTACCTGTGGAGTGCCTATTAAGTGCCAGACACTATTTTAACTCCCTTATATGTTTTTCTCATTTAATATTAAAATGCAATTTGAGATATTGTTTATCAGCCCTGTTATACAAATGAGGAAACTGAGGCTTAGCATGGTGGCATGCCCATAGTCACACAACTAACCACAATGAAAACTACTGCAACGGGGCTTCCTTGGTGGCGCAGTCGTTGAGAGTCCGCCTGCCAATGCAGGGGACACGGGTTCGTGCCCCAGTCTGGGAAGATCCCACATGCCGCGGAGCAGCTGGGCCCGTGAGCCATGGCCGCTGAGCCTGCGCGTCCGGAGCCTGTGCTCCACAACGGAAGAGGCCAAAACAGTGAGAGGCCCGCATACCGAAAAAAACAAAACAAACAAACAAAAAACCTAAGACTTCAGCGTCCCAGGGAAGCTGTTGTAGTAAATGGGAAAGCTAAGGAACTGGAAATTATAGACCTGAGTTCTAGTCCCCTGAAATTGGTCAAATATGAACGTCACTTTCATCTTCTGGAGAAGATGGAATAATATCCCTGCCTTACAGAATTATGAGAATTCAACAAATAGTTCTTAACCCTGCAGTGACTCAGAATCACTGTGTAGTTTTTAAAAAACTACACTTGCCTAGCACTAACCCAAAGCCTAAGCAAGTGGATTCTCTCGTGGGTGGTGGGCTGGAACATGTAAGCAGACTATGTATTTTTCACTTGCACAGGTGATTGAGATGCATGGCCATGGCTGGCAGTCATTGGATTGGATTGGAGGAGGTATGTGAACCTCCTACTACCTAGCACAGCGCCAAACACATACTAAAATAGTCTTATTCTCCAGCTATGACTTCGTCACCTTCATGGGATTCTGCTGCTTTTCTCATAAAGTAATTGAGTTGTAGCCCTCGGTATCTTCCTGTTCTAAACAGTAAAGTTAATTAAGGGCTTTTAGGAAGACCTGAATCCCAGCAAATCTGGGGGAGGCAAGGTAACCTTTTGGCTTCTCTGACTGTTTCTTAAAGCTTTTTCATTAATAGAGTCTCAATCCTTTCAAACCTCCCCCAAGGACCCCAATCAGCCTCTGAGAGACAGCCTCGTCTCCCGCTAAGCCTATACCTTTGTTGTTCAGTTAAAAAGAGTAAGGAGTGGACTTCCCTGGTGGCGCAGTGGTTAAGAATCCGCCTGCCAATGCAGGGGACACGGGTTCGAGCCCTGGTCTGGGAAGATCCCACATGCCGCGGAGCAACTAAGCCCGTGCACCACAACTACTGAGCCTGCGCTCTAGAGCCCACGAGCCACAACTACTGAGCCTGCGTGCCACAACTACTGAAGCCTGCGCGCCTAGAGCCCGTGCTCTGCAGCAAGAGAGGCCACCGCAATGAGAAGCCCATACACCGCAACTAGAGCAAGCCCGTGCACAGCAACGAAGACCAAACGCAGCCAAAAAAAAAATAATACAAATGGGCAGGGTATGATTCTCAGTACACAAACTCAGAGATGCAATAAACATTTAAGAAAAAAGAGTAAGGAGCAACATGATCAGTTAACGTGACTCCATCTCACTAGATAATTAGCTATCATTTACCTACCAAATCATATCATGTTTGAGTCCCTACATAGTGGAAATTCTAGGCACTTTAGTATCTTTTTTTTTTTTTTTTTGCGGTACGCGGGCCTCTCACTGTTGTGGCCTCTCCCGTTGCAGAGCACAGGCTCCGGACGCGCAGGCCCAGCGGCCACAGCTCACGGGCCCAGCCGCTCGGCGGCACGTGGGATCTTCCCGGACCGGGGCACGAACCCGTGTCCCCTGCATCGGCAGGCGGACTCTCAACCACTGCGCCACCAGGGAAGCCCAGCACTTTAGTATCTTTGTGGTGGGTGTATTTGTAGCCAAACTATGCTGGGCCCATACCGCTTAGGTGGTTACCTGTGTAATTTCTGGGCAAGACCCATTCTGATTCGTGAAGGCTCATTCCTGTTTTGTCTCTGATCATTATGGAGACGGGGCAAACGTCTTGCTCATCCTTCCCCACTTCTCCTTTATAAATTAGAATATACTCACTTCTAATACATTGACAGTCGAACAGATTAGGAAAAAAAGCTGTTCTTGTGATAAAAATATTTACTTCATTGAAATGAATCAAACGGGTATTTAATCATTTGTATCTATAACCCATTGTTTGCTGCTTGCTCTCTGGGCCAACATTTAGTACATTAAATATCATGATGTAGGGCTTCCCTGGTGGCGTAGTGGTTGGGGGTCCGCCTGCCGATGCAGGGGACGCGGGTTCGTGCCCCAGTCCGGGAGGATTCCACATGCCGTGGAGCGGCTGGGCCCGTGAGCCATGGCCAATGAGCCTGCGCGTCCGAAGCCTATGCTCCGCAACGGGAGAGGCCACAACAGTGAGAGGCCCGCGTACCGCAAAAAAACAAAAACAAAAACAAACAAACAAACAAAAATATCGTGATGTAGTTATCAGTGAAGCACCAGAGACTACGTATAAATGGGTCTTTTTTTTTTTTCCTCCAGTAATTTCCAAAACCTCGGGAGAGAGGGAAAGAATATAGGGGTAAAAGTATATAGTATATAGGGTTTTAATTTCCCCCCCTCAGAAAATAAAGCATTATAGCAGTGACTCGTACGTAAGATCACTAAGGCATTCTCTTAAGAAAATGTTATTTTTTTAAACTATTAAGAAGAAAGGCAGCTATTCCCATGGTCTTTCCCTCCTCCATCCAGTCTGAGCCCGTTACAATCCTGCACAGTTCTTGTAACCATCAGGCAACCTGTCAGGAAAATGATGAACAGAGAAGACAGAGCTGGGAAGAGTGAGATGAATGCACAGAGCTCTAGGCCAAGCAGAGAGTTTTCATCTCTCCCATATCCATGCCCTAAAATGGACACGAAATTGCACATGCTTCTGTTTCATTGGCCAGATTCAGAGTTAGCAGAAATTCATAGCTGAGTGCCTTTTTCTTAATGGAAGTACTGCTTTGTCAGGAAAAGAAAGTAGAAGAGCTATGAGGCTAAACCAGTCCCCAGACTAGCTGGCTAGCTGGCCAGCCTACGGCAAACCAAATGCACGAAGACCTGTGTCCAATGGGCCGCCTGGCTTGGGACCTTCCAACAAGCACCCAAGCAGTGATGGCAAAGCATCGAGCTTAGGTCAGACTCCCTCATGACCTCCTTCGGAAATGGTGCTGTTCTTTCCTCACAGGGAGGGGAAGAAGCCGAGTTAGAGGTGTCTCAGCTGTCCGAGTTGGCACTCCCGTGGAAGCTCTGACAACTGAAATTCTTCTCTCCTTCTTCCCAAACCCCTTCTCTCTTACCTCCCTTTCCCTTCCATTTTCTTCTTCCCTCCACCGTTTCCCTCCTTCCTCCTCCTCCCTTATCTTTTTCCTCTTCCTTTGTCTCTATTTCTCCTTTTTCTTCAGAGAAAAACCTATTAAGTCATAGCCACAATCCATTCTTTCTCAATATTGTTGCCAGCCAGCTGTAAGGCTGGAGACTCAGAGATACAAGAAGAGCCAAGAAAGGTTGGCCTCATTTGCCTGAGATGAAAAAAAGGAAACATAAGAAATAGTGATCTACGTCTCTCAAACAAGATAAAAAGAATCTTATTTTCTAGGTGCAATTTCAGTCAAATTCTGCCTAACCAAACTCTGAGAGAAAGACATTGATTTGTTAAAAATCATCCTATTGTAAGGAAGCTCTACGAGGGCTAAATCACAATTTTCAAACCATCTCATGGATGGGAAACTGAATTAGAATCACATCTATCTTATGGACATTATAATGCCAATTAAGACACTGATTTGACTCCTTTATGGCTATTTCTAAAACTTAAAATAAAAGCATCCCTGCTATAAGTTGAAGTGATTTTAGAAGACCTTTACTTGTTAGGTAGGCTAACAGCTTATTAGAATGTAAGGCTGAAGGGGGGAAAATACCTTGTAACTGTGGCGTTTGAGGCCTATTTAAAAATGTTGACAAGTTTTGTTATATATCTGAAAGCATCACTGAAGGAGCCTCCAAGGCATATTATTTCAATTCCATTTCTATTTCTTCTGCTTTGGAATACTTTAGCAACATTGAATTGGACAGAGAATTTCTAATGTCTCTCATGATCTCTTATGGGTTGATGAGAAATTGAAGAAAACATTACCACTATTCTGCATTGTTTGGCGAGAATTCCCTGCTCTCCTCTCCACAGCAAACTTTGCCATGTGCTGACAGTAAGGGATGCCATCCATGATCACTCCTTGGAGGCCTCAGCAAGTTTCTAAAGTTTAATCCCACGCAGCAAGCTACAAGGTCAACGACAGCTGCCCTTCACTTTCCCTTTCTCCTTGTTCTCTGCCATTGCTCCTCTGTGGATACACACACATCTGGATTTACCTTCACTGCCCAGCCCCTCTCCTGCATCCCCATTGACAGGGGCACATAGATTGAGTCCCCCAAAACTAGGGAGGCCTACATGCCCTCTTCTCTCCTTAACTTCTCCCACCAAGGTTTTTACGAATATGGTGATTATATCAGACCAAGGAGACCAGTTGAGGATTGCAAGTAGAAATAAGACTTGATTTTGATAGTTATAAAGGGAAAGCCCAGTTTCCTCTGATGCCCTGGCAGATCTTGCTTTCTAAGTCACAACTTTAGTGTAAGTTAAAAAAAGCACTCAGGGGTAACTCCCTGCTACGAAAGCTGGGCATGTGGCCAAGACACTGCGCTCTTAGCCTCGGGGTGAGCCAAGATTCCCAGAACACACTGGTCAGCATTTTTCATCCAAAGATCAGCATTTTTCATCCAAAGATGAGGGTGTTCCGCTGAAACCTAAGATAGAAGAAACAAGGTTACCAGTCTCTGCACACAGGGAAATGAATGGGCTTTTCCTCCCGGAAGAACGTGTTCATCTTTTATAAAGCATTAGTGGCCCTAGGTAAACGTAATCATCCGTAAAATCAGAAAAATACATAAGCTAAGGCCTACGGTAGGCTTCCTCTTTCCCCCCTTCTGCTCCTTAGACATAAAATTCAGTCAATAAAAATGTATCATGGTAATTTTAACCTACTTGGTCATACCAAATGTGTTGAGATTCAGAAACAAGTCTTTCTAGTTGTTGATATTTTATTCAAAAATGTTCTGCCTAATTTATTGCCATTCCCTTTTTCACAATGCAGTAATTAAACACAATTTGCAATGAGTTTACCAAAACAAAACACAGCTAGCAGTGGGAAAAAGGGCATTTTTTAAATGTAAGCCTAGTAGTCCGGGCGTACTAATAGGTAGCAGAAGGGAGAAATACTGATAAAGTGAAATTTAGAACCAGAGTGGTTATTAACTGCAATGTTCATTAACAACGTCAGAGTTAAATAGATTTTCAAGTTAACTGTAAGTAGTTGAAATAGAATCGCCCATGACATTCTGAAGGCTGCATCCCTTTGCTACACCACTGAGACAAATTAGTTGTTCCCTTCCTCTTAATATTGGGCCTGTAGGCCTGGATGTGAAGCATGCCTTCATGCAGCCTATCTACCACATGTTGATTTATTTCAGAATACAGCATTGTTCGCTATGAGGTGAAATACAAATTAAGTATCTGGTTACTTAATATTTTTCACTTTTTAACCCCAGTTCTGTTGCCATGCAAGTAAAACTTAGATGGGCTGATTTGTTAAGTTACAAAACTGTAAGAACTTAGCACCATGTGTGTCAATGTTGTGATTAAAATCTTCAAACGTGGCATTTCACAGACCGACAGGTGGAATCATTTTAACAAAACCTTACCTTGTAGTTCTATTTCACTGGCTTCTGCACATAGTCTGGGATAGAGGTTGGGATCCCAGTTCGCTCTAAAGTAGGAAGAATCCTGAGCTCAGAAGAACACCAAGAGCAGCGTTCGATGGTTTCCCGAAAGATGACCTCTCATTACCTAAACAGAAAGAACTTGAGGGCAGGGAAGAGAAGCATCTGAAAAATCATACAGGACAGAGGCAAAGCCTGATAGAAACTGAAGCCCAAAGGAGAGGTTCAGGCCAACAAGTGACATACACTAGGAAGGCTTATCTGTCAAGCCACAGTCACCCATTACCACCACCTAAATGCAGGTTACTTTGTCAGGTGTCAGACCAGAACAGAGGAGTTTGGCAGGATTATGAAAGATAGGAGGGGAGCTCAATTTGGGTTTGGAGCTGGGAGCTGTGCAATATGATTGGAATAGGTCTTGAGGATAAAAGCTAAACATATATTGAGTTCTGTGTGCTGTACCCTTATAAACACTTCAGCAGGGCAAGAGCGGGCGGCTATTGACATAATCATATGGGTTACCATCCCCCCCCCCCAAAATTAGGAAAATATGTCAAGTGCCTTACAAAACTCATTAGACCCTGTCTCACTTTACAGCGTTCCTGAATTTGAAAGTAGAGACTGGCCCAGGCTGGTTCTGTGCTCCACAGGTATTGATCCTGCCGAATCATGAACAAATCCATACAAACAAAAGTCAGAAGGTCAAAACTAAGCTAGCAGCCTGCGCTGTGTTAATTGGAGAGGAAAGAGAAACAATGCATGCCCCGCTGACCTCTGAGTTCTCCTGCGCTGCAAAACTCCCATCACCGGGGCTCTTACCCTAACGTTAGAGGCACGTTGTGTGGTCCTGGGCTAGGTTCCGTAATGAGCAGGTACTTGGGATGTCCATAGAAGCAGATGGTGTGATCCTGGACCACCAAAGTAGTAGGAGCATCTGAAGGTGGCGTCCTACTTGGGATGAGATTTTCAGCCCCACACGCCCCTCCTTTTATGCACTAACTGCTCGCTCAAAATGCCCACCATCTGCTACTCCTTTGAACGTTGGCCTGGAAATTCCCTATAAAATACTGATCTGTGCTATGAGTTAACATAACGTACAAATAGATGATCCGCTAAGCCACTTCTGGAGCCCTCCTCGCCTGCAAAGTATAAAGGGCGGCAGTTATATTTAGGGAGAGCTGAGGGGGTGAGGACACATCCCAACACGGCTCAGTGATCCGGAGGGAGGTGCTGTTTGGTTCCTGCTCTACTGGGCCTGGGATGATTGAGGAGGCACTGCGAGGGCACCTGGGGACTGAGAAAGGAGTTGGGAAAAGCAGACTTCAGGGACTGTGAGAAAGACTTCACTGGATTCATAGTGAAAGAGGCCATAATTCCTCTGTCAGCATCCAGCAGTTGTGTGTTTTGGTCTTGAACATGTGAGGGTTCACGTGTGCATGTGTGTGCGTATTCATACATGAAAAAGTATAGAGAGGCAGATATAGAAGCAGATGCATGGGCCCATTCCTAAGACCCTCACGCCAGGCTTCTCGAGCCGCACCGTCGTTATTCCCACCACTGGTGGCCAGGCTCAGGCTTTCTGAGGATGTCTGAATATCTATGATCGTCTGTGCCTGTTCGTTTTTTCACGGCCCATTTAATTGAAAGGTGATGCGGTTATTGTTTTTCTTTTAAGAGAGTGGAGTTGATTGCCCTGCCGTCTCTGGAAATTAACCACAGCTTGCAGATTTGGAACACCCAAAGCAAGCATGATAAATTATCCCCGGTGAAATATCCCCAGCACTTCTGCCAAAAAAAAAAAAAAAAGGCTTGGCAGCCTGTGAGAGTTGACACAGCTCTCTTCTCTTCTCTTCTCACAGAGCTGCAAAGTGGACTTTCCCCCATCCCGCCCTCCTCCCAAACCACAGAATAAAAGGATCGCTTTTGAAAAGTATTTAAGATGGAGGGGAAAAAATTGCAGTTGGGATTGTTTCCCAGAGGCTGGGCTGGTGTTAAGCAAAATTGTGAAGAAATGAGGGGACTTTGAGCACCCCGTTTCCTCTGTGTCCCACTGCTTCCCTACGGCTACTGTTCCCTACTCAGTTATTCATTTATCCGTGAACAACTGCCTTGTCTCTTACAAAGCACTTCAGGTAAGAGCCATCCATGTCATTCATGACATTCACCAGCTGAAATTGCACACGAAGCTCAATATTGAGTTGTTGGGGATGGCTTTGTCCCTTTTTGAAAGACTGCAGCACTAACTAGCAGGTCCAAAGTTCTGGGAAACGCTTACTCCATCTGCTGATGAAAACCATTCTGCCCGGGAAAGGCTATTTTCCTGGGCTGTGGGCTCTGTGTGTAAGGGGATGGGCTTGGAAGCCAGGAATGCAGTTCTAAGTAGATATCTTGGACCTTTAATGGTAGATTTTATCCCTGAGTCACATGGTGATCTTCCCAGCAAATTATCTATGGTTGCTGATATCACCAAGAACTGGAATTTGAGGCTGAATATCTGAAATAAAAATGTGCTATCCTTTCTGAAGTTCAAGGGGGTGGCCTGCAGGGAAGAGTGAACTTGGTCATCTACTTGAGATGATAGAGATTTAAAGTTGGCACACCAGTTGAGTTCTTAAATTCTGGCCTGTATGGATCTGCAGCTACTGATGTCACTTCCCCAAATCAGACCTGAGGGTTCTATTTGGTAGCCTGAAGTCAGCTGCTTGGTCCTGACTTAGCTTTACCCCTCTTGCCCACTCCCAGTCCCACCTCCATACATACGCTTTGTGGTCCCCAATGTATGGGTCCATCCAAAGGAGTTCTCCATGTAGCTGCTGGAAGAAGACAGCACTGTTGCATAAAGAGGAGCTCTGAGTCCAAGCCACTCTGCCCAAGAATTTGAAAATAATGTTTCCTGGAGGAAAGAAAAACCCAGAAAGTCTTCACTCTTTAGTACGCCCTCCTTGCTTCTTTGAGGTGCTCATGATGCGTTCAAGATACTACATCCCTTTTGACTAGCACTTGGTGATAAGTACAAGATAGTCACCAGAAAAAGGAACTAACTGTCTCTTGGTGTCTTCCCTTAGGTTGCCTAGTAATTATGTCCCCTCTTCTGCCCTCTCTCTGGACCATATTGAAATGATCTTTCCTCCTCCTCTTCATTGCTTATTTAAATTATATAAAATACTTATAGATTTTTAAAAATAAGACAAATGCAGTATACTGGAGAATATATTAAGAATTCATTCAAAATTCCTTTTGTTTCTGCTTTATACTCTGTTCATCAAGTTTTGACTAAGTATAGATAGAATCATGGTACTATACACTGTTCCATATTTTATTCACGTGTCACTTTTTTATGTCTTTCATGTTTTAGTCATGTATCACTCCACCCTTCACTCTTGCAGAAAAATCATCTCTCCTTCTTTCTAAGACTAATGCTTCTCCTCATCTCCAAGATTCTCTCTACTCCCATGAAATAAGAGGGTTATTCGTCCCTTGGAACCTGGTTTTTTCACCCACAGCTTTGCTGAATCCACCCTTTGAGGATGACTGATTTTTTTCCAGGTTCCATATCTGCAGTTCTTTTTTGATCCCTATAGCCCTGACCATTTGAAGTACCCTGAAGATCTAGTCCTTTGACTTCCATACCACTTTCAGAAGTCTGCTGCTTATCTCTTTCCGTTCCCCCGAATGGATCTTTTTATGACTTGCCTTTCTCTTCCCACTACCTAAATATGAAAATCTCCCAAGGTGCTCTTGCTGCCGTCAGCCACTGCTTGTGCCTCCAAGGATCTCTTTTTTTCTGTTCTTTTCTTTTTTCTTCTGCAAAACCTACAGCTGTCATCTCAGTATTGTTCATTTTCCCATCTATCTCTTTGGCCCCAATCTTTGTCGTAAACTTTAGGTACACATTATTAGCTGTCTTATGGAAAAGCCCAACCATAAGTCCCACTGGCTCTTCACAATGACAAACAAATATCAAAAACTGAGTTTAAAAGCCCCAAAGTCATTAAAACTTTTTAGAGGAAGAACCTGTCGTTATTTTAGAGATGCCAATCTACGTGAATTGAAGATCTAATGAGTACCCACAATAAAAGAATGAAAAGGGCCAAGGCTGGGATGGTGGTTGTGAGATGATTAGAGAGACTCCTACTAGTGCCATGACTCAGCGTAAGTCCTCAGTCAGTGGCAGCCATTCATTTTATCGTTGCACTTGATGTAGTAATTATTTCTAGACTGGAAAGACAAAGGAAAGATCTACTTAAGAGTGGCCTGATTTTTCCAAAGGTGATAGACCACTTGAAAAATGAAGGTCTTGATAAAATCTAACAAGAACTCTGTCATATGTGAGCTAATCCTGGTCATCTGCTTGTAATCGTGTGTGACTTCACAGTGTTAATGGTCCTTCTAAACTTATGCATTCTCAGAAACTGTAATTGACATAAAGGACAGAATGATGGGCAGACTAAGATCAGGTAAGAGAGAGGAAGGATGATAAAGGTCAACAAGCCTTCCAAGAAGTAAACTGAGTGGGAAGGAGAGTGGAGAGAGAACTCATGAGAAGCAATTCAGAAGAGTAGGGTGTTCTAAAGGTCAGAAACCAATTCCCAGTGTGGGTGCAGAAATGACAAGTGCTTTGATTACTCAGCATTCATTCAGTAGTACTAAATTGCTGGTGAAACAGAAAAGTCATTTGCATTTCAGATTTACCCCTTCTCCAAGTTTCATTTTATGGCAAGAACCCTTTTAAGAGGACTTCATGGACATTTTTCTTTTTTTCCCTTTAAATTGCAAAAGCAGGCATACACACCGCATTCCGTAGTGACCAAGATTCTTCATTATCTCCTCAACTTCTTGAAATTAGTTGTGATTCTTTTGGGTCCAGTTGAAGAGTCATGCCAGTTTATTCAAAAGAAAAACCCTGCTCATCTCCCTGGAACCTTTTGAAAAGTGAAGCCAGTAGGTGAAAAAGATATAGCCTTGAGTCGGAATGCAGAGAAGTAAAAGTTAAGTGGAAATCGAGTGACAAGGTGTCTCCTTCCTGCTGCATTAACAGAGCTCACGTTTCACTCAGCTTGCAGCTTGGTACCCTTATCCTATAGCATGAATTCCCAGGAGCCTTAGTCATCAGTCCTCTCAGTGCGTGATATTTAGATAGGCATCCTAAATTGTTTTCCTTACTAGGGTGCTAGCTAATCTGTAACTGGTAAACTATCCTCAAAGATGGAAGTTTAAAAGAAATGTTCTTGACCTCAGTTTACCAAAGGAGTAGGTGAGGTTAGATCAGAGCTAGCAAAAACACGTTCTCATCTGCCAACTCAGATCAATCAATAGGGCTGTTTGGAGCTCTGGGCAGAGAAAGATTTTGATACTTGTGGGAAAGAAGGCAATATTGAGTAGTAAGCGCTCGATGACGCCATCAGTCAATCTGTATCTCCCTAGTCATTCCAACTCCCACCATCCTAAGCTATTTCAGTCAAGCCTTTTCTCCACTCAAACGTCCAGTACCTCCCTTCTTCTGCCCCCACTCTCAGCTGGTGATCTTGCTTCCCAGCTCCCTGAGAAAAGAGAAGCAATCAGAATACTTTCCAAAGATTCCCACCACCACATCCACCCATCTGCCAGCATCTATAGTATACACTCTGCCTTCCTAAATGTTACTATTCTGTTCTGAAGCACCCGCATCTTTTGCCTGGAGCTACAGTAGCCTCCTGGCTACCACCCTTATCTCTACAACCTATTCTCAACAGAGTAGCCAGAGTGATCCTCTAAAGCTTCAGTCAAATTATATCCCTTCTCTGTACAAAACATTTCTCCCCAGGACTTCCCTGGTGGTCCAGTGGTTAAGACTCTGGGCTTCCACTGCAGGGGGTGGGGGTTCGATCCCTGGTCGGGGAACTAGGATCCCACGTGCTGCGCCGTGAGGCCAGAAAAAAAAACAAACAAAAGAAAAACGTTTCTCCCCATTTTGCTCAGAAGCAAATTCCTTTTGAGAGTCTCCGTGGCCCACATGGATGACCCTTCTCCCCTCCACCCTGCTTTCACCCCTCACCTTTCCTCCTGGATCATTTTTTCTTCATCCACAGTAACTTCCTTAAACCATAAACAAGATTGGTATGCTCCTGTGTACTGGCCGGACCGACTGTCACCTCTGCCTCCCCCCAAAATATGGATGCCGAACTCCCTCACCTCTTGAAGCCTTTTCTTTTCATTTCTTTTTTTTTTTTTTTGGATGTTTCAACTTTGAATAGTTAGGAAAATTGAAACAGAAAATATAACTTTGTTTCTTGTTTCTCAAAGTCATACAACTAGTCAGCAGTGACAAACATTATTTCTGTAGTTTATCGGATGCCTTTTTTATCAGAGGCAGTTAGCATATATTGTATATTGTGATACATGTTTTAAACCTTTAAATGCTAACCTTTTCTTTTTTTGCCACCTTACAGTCGATTTGCAATCTCATGTTAATATCAGGTGTACAGCATGGTGATTCAGTTTATGTATGTGTATATATAATATATACACATCTATATATATGTGTGTATATTATATTATATATATAATATAATATATTATATATATAATATATTATATATATAATATATAATATATAATATATTATATTATATATATAATATATACACATATATATATATATTCTTTTTCAGATTCTTTTCCCCTATAGGTTATTACAAAATATTGAGTATAGTTCCCTGTTCTTGAAGCCTTTTCTTAAATGCCACATTCTCAATAAGGCCTACCTCCACCATCTTATTTAAAATGACAACTGCCACCCCTTCCCCAGTACTCCTTATCTCCCGAGCTCTCCTTTATTTGTTCCATAGCATTTCTAGCATTATATATTTTAATTATTTATTATATGTATTGTATACATTTGTGTCACCTCAAGGAGAGGGCAAAGATTTTTTTTTCCTCTTTCGTTTCATTGATCAAAATCCAGCCCCAAGAACAGTCTCTGGCATAATTGGTATTTGTGAAGAATTGGTAAATGAATGAATAAATGAATGGTGTGTGGCTTGGGTGTGGGAGGGAAGCAAGGGCTTCCCAAAGGGGCTCCCAAATTTGACATTCTCTGATTCGTTTCCCTTCAAAAATAAGCATGCATTAAGTGCTCAGGGTTCTGAATTCTTGAAGAAACATTTAAGTCTCAGTGGATATAGGAGAGGAGAGGGGGCCCTCGTTGCCCTCTGGTTTCTCATTTCAACCCTTCTTTGCTTTCCACTGGGGAAGAGGAGGCTGAAGGCCCCAAGGATTCCTCTGGTGCCCAAATTAGTCCACTTTCCTGTTTATAGGACCTTCCAGACAGAGTTGACTGATGGATGTGCCAAAGGGAAAACTGTTGCCCTCTGTATAATTTCACTTCCAAGTATAGTAACCAAAACCCCAGAATGATGCCCAGAGAAAAGGGGGTTCTGTTGCATTCCCAGACAGGCTGCCAGTCTCAGATACAAAGGGCCAAGGACCTCTCTCTGTTCCCTCCCTTTCTTACCCGGTGGTACCTGAAAGGTTAACATTCCAGGAATACTCACTTGACTTCAAGTGCACTCCCGTTGACATATGAGTGCCTAGTGGTTTCTAGGAGAGACTGTAAATGAGCTTTAGATCTATTCTTGCCAAAAAGGTTTTATAAAGGGGGGAAGAGGTGAGCCTTTGGAACCTCGACTAGGGAAAGACATATCTAATGAGAAAGTGAGAGACACAGAGGAAAAACCTGATGAATTTGCTTTTATACTCACTGTCTTGAGGCATAAATGGGTTCCTTCTGCAAGCCACTCTCCTTTTCTTCCTTCATGCTCCCATCTCTTTCCTTGGCTGGAGGTGGATACACATGTTTATAACAGTTCTCTTGGGTAGTTTGGATTACAGGGAGAGAGGCAGTCCCTCCAGTGATGTGACTATGAAGGAGGTCTGGTTCATAAGCTTCAAGGTTACTTCCATCTGGCCAATTTCAAAGAGCTGCAGCATACTTTGAAAAGAGACCTAGCATGTATTCCGAGGCCATGTCCTAAGAAACCCTCTAGATAAAATAAGTGGCAACTAGTGGGAACTCCAAAGAGCAGCACCCTAATAATGCTGAAGAAAAGGTGGGGGGAGAGGTTATGTTTTAACAACTTATCACATTCTCTAGAGCTGGCCTTATAGATGATTAAAGCAAACTTTCCAGCTGGCCTGAGTCCCATATTCTGATTTAGAAACTTGGATCGGCATCTATGATATGGGGACTTCATGCTTCATATTTTCTCGAGCAATCATCTCATGTTACGTTCATCTTTTTAGTAAGTGGATTTGTTAAGTGTATAAATATAATTTAGTTTGTTTAGCATTTAAAGTCATTCCAAGTAACAAAATTAGAAAACCAAGAAAAAGATCTTTTGTCTTACCTTGGATCACTTTTTTAGTTTAAGAAACTGTAATCGTGGTTTCTGCAGAGCTTAATAAAGGAGAATACTGTCATTTGTAGGAAAAATGAGACAGTTGCAGACCAAATCATCCAATGTCTTATCATACAGGGAGCCAATATCCCCCCTCTCTCTCCAAGGCCATTCTTCCCATAAAAGGATGAAATCACACACCTCTGAGGGGTGATTGGAAAGTGGCCAGCCATCTGAAGATGGTTCCCATTGGATGAAACATGTCACTTGGGGGATAAAAGCCCTAGGAAATTAAGGGGGTGTAGGAGTCAATATCATTTTTACACGAATTTCAAACATCATTGATTGTACATCTTATTATCAACATTTTATGTACCAGCAACAAATGAACAATGCCCACAAGTAACTAAAACACAGTGCTTTCTTATCACCTAAAATTTTTATTTTATGCTTAGAGAAACAGACTCTTTTAGTCTTAATTAGATTTTTTTCTTATTCTTTTTCATACATAAGAAGAAAAATACATTTGAAAAAAAATGGCTATGTTAAAACATCTTCCCTTCAGAGTTCAGCTCTTCTGCCCCACTTGGCAATTCGGAATCATTCAGGCTCATGTTTCTCCACATGAATTCACATTTTGTACCATCAAGAGCATCAGTGATGTAGTGCCTCTTACAGGAATCTATGAAAAAACAAAAAACCATTGATGCTGGGCTCTTAAGAAGACTGTAGTTAGTTAGACATGGTGCTCACCTCCTTGTGAGTTCTGTTTCAGGAACATACTTGATTCTCCACTTCCTTCAAATTGGCCTCAACCATTTGGTTTCTAGGGGTGAAAAGGATGTTCTACAACTTTTGCCTCTGACATTTTATTTCAAGCCCTAATACTTATTCCACTGGTTCTAATGCTCCTGCGTTCGATGATTGCCTTTCAGGATAATCAAAGGAAGTATTTGAGTCATTTGATGAGTTTTATTCTTAATTTTTTTTTAAAATAAATTTATTTATTTATTTTTGGCTGTGTTGGGTCTTCGTTTCTGTGCGAGGGCTTTCTCTAGTTGCGGCGAGCAGGGGCCACTCTTCATCGCAGTGCGCGGGCCTCTCACTGTCGCGGCCTCTCTTGTTGCGGAGCACAGGCTCCAGACGCGCAGGCTCGGTAGTTGTGGCTCACGGGCCCAGTCGCTCCGCGGCATGTGGGATCTTCCCGGACCGGGGCACGAACCCGTGTCCCCTGCATCGGCAGGCAGATTCTCAACCACTGCACCACCAGGGAAGCCCCTATTCTTAATTTTTATGACAACCTTTAGGCCTTCTCTGAATTTCTGATGCCTAGATATATCATTACGATGACCTCCAACATTAGCTTATTCTCACTTTGAGACTGATACTCATGAGATCAGATAGGAAACAGTTCCTAAAATTAAAAAGATATAAGAACCCTTAAGGCTTAGCCTTCGTTTTGGCTGACTAAAACTTGCATTTAATAAGCGATGAAATCAAGGCATGAGTAAGAAGTGAATAATGCAATCACTCCTTGAGTTAATAGGATTTTGTGACAATAGCTTGATCGAATAATTACATCCAGGACAGATTAAAATAAATGTCTCAAGGTGATGAAGTGACATCTTTTGATTCTAGAAGTAGATAGATGTTGAGCAAAGAGGCAGATACCCTAATTTTATGACTAAAATTCAGTCATTTTCCACAACTCTGGTGTTTGTAATAACACAGGCTTATTTATACTCATGTTGCAGAAATCAGGGGAGAACACAGTCTCATTGGCTCTTTTTGGTTCTTCATAGCCCCAGTCCTTTTGTTGGTCCCGTTATCATTGTAAAGCATAACCTTAGTTATTTATCCCCCATACATTTAGTGAACTCTCCGAAAACAACCTGATTTTCCATAATTTTATTTTCTCCGTTGAAACCTTTTCATTAAATCTATTTAATTTCCATGTCTCAGTGATTATGCCAACAAATCATACAAATACAGTCCATTCCTTTACCAAATCGTGTTTTCCTATCTCTAGGGAGGAGACAATGATCACTGTACCTGTGAGGCAGTTGTACACAACACAAATGAAGCAGAAAGTTAACAACATTTTGGAGATTTAGTCAAACTCAAGACTTTCACATCATGCCTTAAGGTGCTTGATACATTCTGTAATCACTTACCTCAAAATGGGCCAACAGGCTAAACATTCGGGCCTTCTTCTGCCTCTAGCACTTTTTAGACCTAAAAAATGTATGTGATTTTTGATAGAAATTGTTTTCTTTCATAGGGGGTAGGCTGGCTGTTACTCTTTTATCTTTAGGTTCATTCACCATTACAAAGGGTTGGATGTTCAGCTAATGTCCAGGTGTGAAAAGTGAAGTAATAAACTCTTGAAAAAGATCACGAGTGTGAACAATGGAAAGAAATGGAGTAGAAAACGCCACCGTGCAATCCTGCACTGTCCAATACGCTAGCCACAAGCTGTCTGTGGCTATTAAATCATTGAAATGTGGCTAATCTACATTAAGAGATGTCATAACTGTAAAAGATATCCCAGCTTTCAAAGGTTTAGTATGAAAAAAAGAATATGAAATATCTCATTAGTAAATTGTATGTTGATTATATGTTAAGATAATATTTTGGATATATGATTAAAATTCATTTTGCTTTTTCTTTTTACCTTTCAAAAAATGCATATATGTGGCTTACATTCTATTTCTGTTGCACAAATCTGTCTAACCTATTCAGAATGAGGCAACTTATCTAGTCTGCTCTGAAACAAGACACCATTAGCTCTGCCAAAGGGATGGAGTCATTAAAACGGGGCTAATCCGTGGTCTGTCACTGGTTGGGCTTTGCAAATTTAATTAGCTAATGGAGTGCTGGCTAAGACCAAGGTCCATATGGTTGTTTTCCCTTCAGTTAAGGGCAAAAATGTGTAGTCACTTCTGCTGAAAACTGAGGTATGTTGTTGTTATTGTGGTTACCCTTAATTGGGATGGAAAAGTAATCTGAAAACCTGTAGTTGATTTTCTTAAGGGATCATGGGGGGAAAAGGATCCATTTTAAATGCCCTTATAGGCTTTTAGGAATTTTCAGATCTTGGAATTTTCTGTAAATGTCGCACCTGGAATAATTCCACAATTCTTACTAAGTAAGTAAGTGGTCTAAACCAATGGTGAAAGAGAACAATGTATCCCAAGTTTAAGATGTTTTCTGAACAGACCTTCAAGCATACTGCCTGAATAGAGACAGCAACAAATGGCTTTTAAAAGGATGCAAGCGTGTTTCAATTGTCATCTAAAGAACACACAGATCGTTCTGCATTTTTTGTCCTACCTCTCTTAAACTTGGTTTGTAAAATTGTTTTTAACCCTCACCTTGTTAGAATGGAGGAACTTAGATGAAAGGAAGCTCCCCCGTTAGCAGCACTGAGTCTGTTCATGTTTTTCCATTTATTATTCTATTGGTTTTCTCCATGTGTTGTAATTATGTATTTTTGGCTAAGACTTCTCTGAGCTATTCTTACAGCTCTCTCGGGCAACTAATGGAAGTTTTAGTAGTAGGCATGCTACGGACGGCATTTTTTTCAGTCCAGTGATTTGGGAATAGCTCATAATGTAGAACATTTTCTGTTTAGGTTTTGCTAACCATCAAACCGAGTGAATGGAAGGAGCCAATGGCAGTGCAGTGTTATGGGGAGAACAGAATGCCTCATTTCTAAGTACATTACAACGAAGTTCTTTAGCTGTAAACCACCCCAATCTTTTATGCCCTTTAATTTGTTTGTCTCTGGATATACTTTGAGCCTCTTTCCATTTGCTAATGAAAGTTGTGTCTCCAGGTTTATTACCTCCAGGATCAGGAATGCAGAGTTTCTAATAAGTGACATTTGGAAGGAATTGCAAGTAAACATGCTTAAGGGGTCCTGAGCAAAGCGGCACTAACATAAGCCAACTGGTGAGAATGAGAGAAGGTGACCAGAAGTGATCCCTTTGCTTTATGGAATGTGAGCAGTTGGCACAAACACAGCAATCCTGTGTGATTGTCTGAGTGGGCTCCAAGCGGAGCACGGCTGTAGAGTCACTGAGTTCTTTAATATAGCATGCCAGCTCTCCTGGCTCATCACAGGAGCACTTCTTAAATCACGCCTAAAGTTGCTTACATAGATGCCTTTCTGGTTGGCATCAGCTTCCTCTGGGACCAGCAGGGTACTCTACCTGGGCATGTTATTCATGACAGTTTCTTAGACATGAATAAATGCTTTCAAACCAAAGGGTAATTGCACTTCATGAACAGTGACTTTTTAATGAAGTGACATGTTGATTGTCCAGAGCCACGATTCCTTTGACTCCTTGAGATGAACCTCTCCCTGCTTGCGTGGGTGTCCAGTTTGGCTCCGGTGTACTTCTAAACCTAGTGAATGTTGTCAGTCTCAGTGCTTTCTGCAAATGCTTTTTTAGAGTAGGGGGAATGGTGTTGGCCCAGAAGAAAAAAATATATGTGTGTATATATACATATATGTATTCAATATATGTGTGTGTGTGTGTGTGTGTGTGTGTGTGTGTGTGTGTATATATATATATATATAGCCATTATTATATATTCTTTTTTTTTTTTTTTTCGGTACGTGGGCTCTCACTGTTGTGGCCTCTCCCAGCCGCTCCGCGGCGTGTGGGATCTTCCTGGACCGGGGCATGAACCCGCATCCCCTGCATCGGCAGGCGGACTCTCAACCACTGCGCCACCAGGGAAGCCCCATCATTATATATTCTGATTCAATAACTACTTCTTGATTGCTTTCCCTTCTCTTTAGAAATGCAAAGTTGAAGCAGATAGAGATTTTGTTCTCAAAGCATTTATAGCCCAATACTGGTGATCAGGCAGGAACAGAATCACCATGCAAATCAGAAAGTGGTACATGCCGTGTGAATTTACAAGAAAAGTGGGATAGTAAATTCAGAGAAGAAAGAAGTCATTCTGAATGATAAATCATAGAGGGCTTTGTGGAGGAGGTGGCCTTATAGCTGTGTCTTAAAGGATTGAGTGAGCTTTGGGCATGCAAAGATGTGAGGAATGACATTTGAGGTGGGGAAAATTGCATCAAAAAGTGAATACAGTCAGATCTCAATGAGAACTTTAAACACCTGATTGCCTGACTACACTGAGTTGACAATATTGGATTCATGTTCATCCCTTGCTCTTTGCATGGTGCTGATATAATCTCTACAAACTCATCCTCTGAAGGATAATATAGCAGCAAAAGGCCTGGAGCATACACACACACACACACACACACACACAGAGACACACACACACACATATGCACTTATATGTAAAATGTTCATCACTTCCTACGACCAAACAGCTTTCCATGTTCCAGACCGTATAACCCTTTGCTTTACATGATCCGTATAAACATAAGCCTCTTCAAACCAGAATATTCTGGAACCTCTAAGTTTACATTTCCAGAGCCAAAGCTCAGTAAAATACCGTGCAGTCATTCAGGGAAAGTGGAAACATGCCTGTCCTTTCAATCTGGATCCGTGGTTCTCCGCTGGAGATGATTTTTCTGAGGTTGATCGTGGATCAAGCTTTATTTCCATTTCTTCCCAAAATAAAATCTTGATACCTGCCTTAAAATCTCTGGTTTGGAGGAATAGATAATCTCAGATTTACCACACAAAATATCTATAAATTCATTTTCGTTTTGGTTATAGAGCCAAAGAGCATTGAATGAGTAGGAAACACTGATTATACCCCGACTTATCAGACCTTGACTAAGTCACAAGAAACCAAGAATCAGACCCATGAGAAACAATGGCAGCGTTTGTCTTACGTGTCATAGTGATCTTGAAGGAGAAACGTATTATTTATGGATAATTTTTTCCTTTTTTTTTTTAAGATGTTGGGCGTAGGAGTTTATTAATTAATTTATTTTATTTTTGCTATATTGGGTCTTCGTTTCTGTGCGAGGGCTTTCTCTAGTTGTGGCAAGCGGGGGCCACTCTTCATCACGGTGCGCGGGCCTCTCACTATCGCGGCCTCTCCCGTTGCGGAGCACAGGCTCCAGACGCGCAGGCTCAGTAGTTGTGGCTCACGGGCCTAGTCGCTCTGCGGCATGTGGGATCCTCCCAGACCAGGGCTCGAACCCGTGTCCCCTGCATTAGCAGGCAGACTGTCAACCACTGCGCCACCAGGGAAGCCCAATTTTTTGCTTGTTTTAAGGGAATGTGGTCTCCATTCAAGAATAGAATAATATGTCTGATATTTTGGTTTTAGAAATATACCCTACCTTGAGTCTTTTCTTTTATTTGCTTAAAAGGCAAAAAAGAACGAAATGAGAGGGAGTGTTGTGAGAAAAGAAATGCTAGCATTCCTTATAATACTAAATATATTAGCTTGCTTTTCTAATGTTCATAATCATTGGTTTAATCATAGGTAAATATCTAAGTGGGTTGATTTTTCCGATATGAATGTTTCATTAAAGAATTATATTATGGACAGTTAGAATCATGAGGTCAATTAGGGGCAAAAATCTCCAAAACTGTCTTTCTTTAGGCTCGTTGCAATAGTTTGGAGAGTTTTAGTGACGCGGTCAACAAGGGATGTCCTCATTTGGCATTTGACCATGAGGTCGATTTACCTGAGGATGACTTTTGCTAGTGCCTTCAGTTCTTGGTCCCAATCCTATCATCAAGGCCACAAAGGTTATAAAGCAAGTGGGAGTGCAGGAGACATAAGGGAGGAAGGAGGAACTTCTTCATAAGCTTCTTCTTCATAAGCTTCCAGAATTATGGTGTCCATGTGCTAAGTCCATATGAATTCTGCTCCTGGATTTGGAATTATCTTCCAAGTTTCAAAGGTTCAATGGGACAGACAGTGCACATGTTATTCTTAAGCACTTGGACCATAAATGAATTCAAGTTCATCAAGGCCCAGGAAGGAAAGGCAAAGAAAACAGGCAAGAAAAGAGCTCCAGCCAGTGAAATCTTTGGCCTTCTACCTACCACAAGGACAAGTACCTGTACTTTCCTCTAGGAATCAAAGAAATCACTAGAAAGGGTGTTTTATATTGCAGTGACTTATGCTGCAGAGAGATGTGGAGATTTGTAGGTTGGGAGCCAGCTATGGAATGTTCTGAGAAAATCTTAACTCCTCCTATAGTGTGTGCTTGGCAAGTCCTCTGGAAAAATCTAGCTCATCCTCTCCATGACAGTATACAGAGGAACATTTGTGTGATCTATTTAAGAGTGATGTAAGCTGACTTTGTTATGAAAACCATGTAATTTTAACACTGGAATGACATCTGGTCTGTGCCACAGCTCTATCAGGATGAATGATAATAGTGGGGGAGAGAGATTTGCCTTTGCCAAATACGGTCACTGATGAGTAATGCTTTATTCCTCTCCTACTTCCCCTGTGAAGACTGGAACTAAGAACAAGAGCCTCATGCTAAGTCCTGTCAATTTCCAGGTGATCCATTACCCTGTAGAATCAGCAATGTGTGTCAACATGCACAAACTCTGGGGCTGAATTTTTATAGCTATGTTTTTCTAAATGAGGAGAGGAATTTTGAGAATGTAATTTCCTGGCAAGAGATGTATAGGAGAATTTGCTCTGCTTCCTCCTCAGAATCCTAATTCTGAGGGCCTGTGATATACAAAGAAGGATTTGCACCTCGAACAATTTTGCATAATTATTACAGCCTTCCTTTGTTGTCTAATTATTCTAGAGTAGTATCCATCCCTTAGAAAATAAATCCTACTGGCTGCCTGCGTTTTGATCACCTGGGATATAGTATAAGAGACTAAACTTATGGAGGTCTATTCTCTGTAGTCTGACCATGATGGATTAAGAATATCATGTGGGGCTTCCCTGGTGGCACAGTGGTTAAGAATCCGCCTGCCAATGCAGGGGACACGGGTTCAAGCCCTGGCCTGGGAAGATCCCACGTGCCGCTGAGCAACTAAGCCCGTGTGCCACAACTACTGAGCCTGCGTGCCTAGAGCCCGTGCTCCACAACAAGAGAAGCCACCGCAATGAGAGTAGCCCCCACTCGCCGCAACTAGAGAAAGCCCACCTGCAGCAACGAAGACCCAAGGCAGCCAAAAATAAATAAAGAAATAAATGAATAAATAAATAAAAGAATATCATGTGTTAGCCTAGAGGCATGCTGCTTCAGGAGAATACACAGCCCCTGCACTCCAGGCTCTCTCCTAAGCAAGCCAGGGATCCACTGGTAATTCAGTCAAGGTTCCCGAAGTTCCATCACTGCAGTAGTTATGCAAATTATATTATTTAATTCCTCTGTTTTCTAGGATTCCAAGTAAGCCCCATCAAATACCCTAAATCTGATGACTAAAAATAGAGAAATATTTTTAGCTCCACTTTAAAATGGGATCACATTAATTTGGGGGGGTTTTAAAATTGAACAACTTTCCATTATGTTAGCAGCCAATGTCTGTATTTATTAAGTGCACTACCAAAGAATTTTCAAATATAATGCTTTCCATCAGGAAACTTACAATTCAGAATCATGTTATGGGCTCTAGAACAGATCCTAATTCAACTCCTTTTATTTTTTTTCCCTTCAGTTGACTTCCTATAAAACTGCAATTCCTATGGAAGCTCAGAACTTTGAGCACAGAAAAATCCCTTCAACTTCTTCATAGTAAAAAGGAGTGACAATTGAGTTGATGTGAATTTTGTCACCATAGTAAAGGCCTGGGAACTACAATTCAGAGTCAGTCTTGGGGGTAATTAGTGCCTTAAAGAGGGAACCTCCACAGTATCCAGCCAGTCCTCATTAACATGCTTCCAAACATGCTTTGGGTACAACTGCAGAGTACATCAAATACCAAGGTCTCTGACTTTGGGTTTTATTCTCCTTATTTTTCATACCACTGTGGATTTTTTCTTTTGTTTTGTTTTGTTGTGGTTTTTCTTTTGCGGTACACGGGCCTCTCACTGCTGTGGCCTCTCCCGCTGCAGAGCACAGGCTCCGGACGCGCAGGCCATGAGCCAGCGGCCATGGCTCACGGGCCCAGCCGCTCCGCGGCATGTGGGATCTTCCCGGACCGGGGCACGAACCCGTGTCCCCTGCATCGGCAGGCGGACTCTCAGCTGCTGCGCCACCAGAGAAACCCTTGTTTTGTTTTTTACTGTGGGTTACATTTGTATTTACACGCTGGGTAGGATTTACTAAATACAGCCTTTTTAAAAAATCAATAAATAATTTTCTCATAGCAAATGAAATTAATATTTGAATTATTTTATAGAACTTAGATGAGTTAGTGAGATATGATACCAATTGTTGGGGCATTTCAGACAGCGCATAAATATCTCATGTTGATATTTATGTATCATCTTTCTAGGCTAAGGAAATGCAAATAAGAGCTCTGGTTAGTAGCATTCCCTGAGATCGTCCAGTCAATTAACCCGGCATGCACGGGACTAATGCTCCATTTCAAAAACAGTTGTTTCCCAAGTGAAGAGGATTTTTTGCTACCATTATCTTCCCTACCACTAACTCCTCCTTTATTTCTAACTCCTGTGTTTTACCCATGTTTACATAATTCCTTTGTACTTGTATCTTTCACTTAAACTACCACAAATTCATTTGAGAAGTTAATATATACCCAACTTTTAAAATTAAGGTAGAATAAATTTTAGTGATATAATTTCATCTTGTATTTTCACAGAGAAATAGACTCAGAGATCCCCTATATTTCCTTCTGCCCAAAGACCTGACTAGAGTTGACAAGTCTTTCTAGAAGTCTGGAGCTGACCTAAATCGTGTGGTCCTCAGCTTCTCCCCATCTGGCCAATTCTGATATGCATTCATGGGAGTCCTTATGACCTGTGGTCAGTTCGGCACTAAAGGCACCTGAGAGAACTAAAATGCAGGAGAGGGGCACTGCTTTTCCTCCACAGAAGCCATCCCCAAGGAGCATTCTTGGGCAGTCCTTCTCTCCTGGAACTTTGGTCATAGATCTGGCCTTGAATCTCAGAGATAAAACTACTCTCTCGGTTCCACAGAGTTGCGGGACAAAAGATGTAGCAAGATGAGAAAATTTCCAAACAGGAAATTGTCTTGGAGACAATCAGTTTCACTCTGACTACTCAGTTCTCTGCCACCCTAAGAACACTCAATTCTGCTTGACAGACCTTATCTATAAAAGAGTTTGGAAAACGGAAGTGAACCCAAGAACACATCCATCAGAAAGCACTCCAGAGGAGGGTATGAAAGAGAGGTCTCTTGGTAAAGATGGAAAGTACCTCATTTTATCATAACTGTCTGCTTAATTAAAAAATGCACTTCCTGGGCTGTTTTATTCATAAAAGTCAGCATATAGGTAAGGGAATAATTGATTGCTCAGAAATTGGCAAGTACTTCCTAAGGAACGTTTTTCTTTATGATGTCTTTGGCATTTGTGGTTTACTAGTTCCATTTCCAGCCTTAGACTCTGCACCATAAAATTATAGCTCCATCCTGAGGCACCAGCTGTCACTTCTGCCAATAATCTCCGGGCTCAGAGAAAATAGCACAGTTACCCACATGCATGGAAAGTGGATCCCTCAGTAAATGCTAAATTTATCAGGAAGGATGTCACTATTGAAACACCCTGGCAATTACTTTAGTTGACCCCCAAATAGGAACTGGGGCGAATGTCTTTGCCTGGACTAGTGCCAGATGAACTTGGTCCAATTCCACAGTAATAAATGCCAAGCTCCATTTTCTTTGCAGCCCCTGATGTATGTGATATATACAAGAACATTTCCATGAGATATTCTAACGGACAATTATACAGGCTGCAGAACAAATCAGTCTACCATAAAGAATACCCCCTCTGCAGAATCGTCACAGGCTTAGTCATTCTAAGAGCTAATTTATGAATTTTTAACCACAAATCAATGTACTGAGAATAGACTTGATGGAAAATGTACCTGCTACATTACAGTGGGCAGAATCTGCAAGGGCCCCAAAGTACCACCTTTTGCTTCTACCCTGAATAATAGGCCATATGATATATGATCAATCTGGGAAAGTGTTTTGGAAAAAGATACATTTCATAAACTGTTTCAGTGTGGGAAGTGAGACATGTATGGAAGACAGATTTTTTAAGGCGCTGTTCTTAATGATATTTGCTGTTGACACTAGTAAAATATTTTCCTAAGGCCAATTGATGAATCGTGGTCTTAGAATTATTAAGGGAGCTTTTTCTCACTATAAATTCCCCCACTGAGCCTTCACCTACGATACATCCTAGGTTCTGATTCTATGGTGAGAGCGAGGAACCTGTATGTTTGTTTTTAAAGCTCGGCAGGCAATTTTGGTGATCCGCCGGATCGGAGGAACCGCTAGTCTGATATTATGTTCCTTCCATAAACCTCAGGACTCACAAGTTCAGAATCTGATTTCAAATAATGCCATGAGTCTTGTTTTCACTCAGAACCCATTTCTTAAGTTTTAATCCACGCTGAATTTTTCTCAGGCCACTTCCTAGGAAAGTCACCATTCATCACGACTGCTCCTGCCATATGCCATCTCATTTGCTTTCTCTTTGAGTGCACCAACAACATTGCTACCTCAAACTCTTGCCTTATCTCCCTTCAAATTACTACATAAATTGGCCTTTTGGCCTCATTTCCAAGAGTATCCTCTTGACCCAAACCGTGAACTCTTTTTTTTTTTTCCTGTAATTGCAGGTCTTCTGATTTTGCATGTTAAAGCCTCCTTCTTTAAGTTAAAGGATATCCTACCCTAAGCTGCAAGGACCCTGCAATTTCTCAGCCTTCCTGTGGTCACTGGTGCCTTGCTGTCTCTGGCTCTCTCTCCCTCTCCCTCTCCCTCTCTCCCTCTCTCCCTCTCTCCCTCTCTCCCTCTCTCCCTCTCTCCCTCTCTCCCTCCCTAGCTCCCTACCTCCCTACCCCCTCTCATCTCTCTCCCCTTCTTTACACTATTACCAGAGATACTGCATTATTGGGTTCTACATTCCTTGCCTTTTTTTTCTAAAGTCCCTCCTTTGGAGAAAGTCTAGCAGCTCATATGAATGGCCTCAATTTCCATGTCAATATGCATGACAAATATATAGAGACTCCTCATCTAGACACTTAATCTTCACTGAAGACTCATATTCCATACATTCTTTAAGACATTTCACGTCACAGCTTAGATTAAATATATCTAGACCAAAGTTTACTATCTTCTCCCCACAAAATTTCTTAACCTTCCCCATCATGATGTTAACCATCTCCCATGCTTAGACCCTTGGAAACACCATTTACTTAAATATCTAATAGTTATAGATCATCATAAAGAAATACATAACCATACAGAAGATATGTGGGAAGAAACAGGTAGAAAGAGTCCAAGGAAAAGGCCTTATGGTGGCTGCAACTTTTTCTCCAAATACTTTTGCAGCCTTATCTCTTTCCTCCTATTCACAAGCCAAGACTGATCCCGGCCAGCTTTCTCATCCCCACTTCACCCTGATCTTAAGTAGAAGGGATTTCCGAAGCACTAGCCTAGGCTTCTGAGGTCAATAAGCTCATTGACCATCAGATTCCGACCTGTCCTCCAGTTCCAATAGTCCAGGCTGTCATTTCCCAAACACTGTGGAATTGCTGTGCATCCTACGTATTCTTCCAGGGACTCAGGATAAAAGCAGTAAACTGCTAGATTTCTGAAATCAATCTGAAAGTCAGGTTTGATTTCCTATCTGGTTTCTGCCTTCCTGTCTTGATTTCATGACTTCAGTTTATCCTAAATGAAGGCACGTCATTCCTATCATCGGTTCCTTTGTAGGACTGGTGCCTCTCCTAGGTGAGGACGGGGCTCTGATACGTGATGCTGTATGCAGCCCTTTGTCCTTGGAACTCTTGATGTGGCTGTATCCTCAAGTCCACAATACTCAGCTTCATGTTCTCTTGCCCATCTGATTCAGTGGTTTACCTGGCTTCCATCTATCATATATTTCTATACTTTCCAGGTGCTGTTTTTTTGCTGCTTTGGAATGGACCGCCTCCACTTTTGGTGGCTTTGTTCAGCCTCCCTCATTCCCAAACCCCTGCTCTAGTCCGGTGGGCAGATCGTGTTCCAGTCTCATCCTCTTCCCAGTCTGTTTCATCCCACTGTGATGAATCAGGCCTGGCCCTCAGACGTAACACCAAATGTTGCAGCTGAACCCTTGTTATCTCTTTTGCTTTCAACCCCTCACGGTTCCTATCTGCCTAACACAAAGAAGTGCTGGGAACAGATGTCATTTTATTCCTGCCTTCAATCTTTTTACATCTCATTTGCCTCCCATAGTAAATTATTATTTCTCACCATAGATCTCAAGGCACTTTGTTCTTTCTATTTTCTCTCTGTCTTTCACTCTACACACACACACACACACACACACACACACACACACACACAGTGCCTGCTAAGTAGCCTAAGAAACACTTTTTCTCAGTGACCTCTCACTGTATCAGGAGAATGATATTCTTTTTACCTTTTCCCACACCCCAGCCTGTAAATTTCCAATTCATTACATCATTTTGGTTGTGTTCTCTCACCAATCCTCCTGCCAATACTGTATATGATAATGTAATGTGATAGCAATTTTCCATGTAATTCATTAACCTGAGACTTCAGTTTTTGATACTTTCATTTAAAAACTTAATGTATACATCTAGTTATCGTTTTGTCGTAAAGCTTGCCAAAACCACTCACAGTTGATAAAAATAAAATGAAATATGTGCTCAGACCTGAATTGATGGTAGGTAATTAGATTTTCTGTTCGTGAAAACTAGGTCAGTTTCATAATCTGATGATATTTTCTCCAGCAGAATTTGTAATTTTACAAGCTCCATCTTGTTATAAGAAATTGATCATTGCAGGCAAAAGGAAGAGCTCAGAGTGACCCTTTCATGGAATTTCAGTTTGTTTTCTCTAACCCCCCAGACAAGTTTTCAGGAAGGTGTAGGTGCAGAAGAGAAATTAAAGCAATTTCTCTCTATTTCTTCAGCTTTGACAGAGCTAGACTGGAGGCTGGGAGCCAAACACTTTCTCAAATCATGCTGCTGGGGGCCGGGGGCGGGGGGAGGGGGCGGGGGGGGTGGTCCCTGGCTGGATATTCTGGCCGGGACTTTAGGCTTTGCCAGTCCAGGGGAGAGCATTTTCTCCATGGCTGCTTCCCTGGCCTTCTCCTTCGCTTTTTTCTCTTCTTCTACAACACAAGCTTTATTCCCAGAGTTAGATTGATTATCCTAAAGGTCAAAATTGATCATGGCAGCCCAAAATCAAGAAGGCCCGTTGGCCCTTTATTAACAAATGGTGCCCACATGACTTAGTATTTCTCCTGACCCCAATCTCTCTTCCTTGATACACCTTCCATCAACCCTCCTTCAGGTACGTGTACATGGGAAACAGGAACCAGACAGCACCTCACCCTTCTTGATGTGCTTTTTCATTTCTCTGTGATTTGCATCATTTGTTTTTCTCTTTCTGTCTTCGAGGCTTCCTTGCATTTCTGCGTGGCAAAACTCTACTCTTTCTTCAAGACCCAGTCCAATTATTCCTGCCATTTGTGAAGTTGCCCCCCCCCCCAGCTCCCACAGCACAGAGCCCACACTTATATTTAGCACATAGAGAGGTAGGCAATCTTTGGTTTACATGCCTCTCACTCCTCTAGGCTGGGAATTCATATTCCTCTTTTTATCCCTGTCACCTAACATGGGCCTGACCCATGGTTTGATACCAGATAAAGGTTCGTGGAATGGCTGGACAAAACAACATGCCGTAGGGATCTGACGTGTACCTGCCTGATAAGTCCACTTGGCCCTTCCTAGGAAAGTGCAAGTCATGTGCTTGAATCACGTACACGAAGCTCATTTTGTTCACTCTCGTGGCCAAATCTATGCTAAGAAGCCTATCTTTTCATCTAAAAAACATGTGGGCTGTTTTTACCGAGAAATCTAAAGACCCTGATGGATTGGCACAAACTCAAGTACAAATATGTACAGTGAGAATATCTGTGTTGATTACAAACGTCTATCAAGCAAACACCATGTCCTGGCATAGTGCTCATCGCCACGGGGAATGCACACAGGGTACCCAGGGTTGTCCTGGCACTTGGCAACGTGGTTGCTGTTGAGTGTAGATGGCTTTGACAAGAGACTTTACGTTATTGGGGCTCTGAAGACCCAGAACTGTGTTTTTATGGATTGCCTTCATTTCCGCCATCAGTTTCACTAATCTTTGAATATCTGTATCAGGAAGTCTTACGTCATGAAAGACATTTAGTTAGAACGTAAAGTGAATTTTGATTATGCCAGGAACTCAAAGATAACTCAGTAGAAAAAGTATTCAGGACTTAACGAATATTACACCGAGACAGTAAGTTAATACAGAGGGAAGAATCCATAAATAACCTTTTAAGGGTTTTCTGGTCTAAACAGTAAAAATAGATAGATAGATAGATAGATAGACAGATAGATAGATAGATAGATAGATAGGTAATTCTCATTTCTACTGAATTAGTAGGATTTATTTGGGATACATAGACCTATCCTTGAGATGCACTCTTATTTCTCTCTGTTTCTTCATATTATTAAATGAACCATATATTATGATTAATATAAGTCAAATCTAATTCTCCATGATTAAAATTAATAGAAGTGTTAAAATCCAGTAGGACATATCAATAAATATTTAATAAAGTATTATTTCGTGTTCTGGCAGTCAACAGTATAGTGGCTATAAATTCTAAGTTTCAGTTATAAAAACATAAAATGTAACTCTGAAAGGAGATCCATGGAAAGGTGTCGGATATTATTGCTGTTCTGTTCACACAATAAACTCCTATTTTCCAAAAATGAATATTGGAATATTATTATTAGTATACTATACATATTCTATACATATTTCAGAGTGGAACTGAGGAAGCTAAAATAGAAAGATTGTTATAATCAAGTGACCTAAGTTCCCTCAGTTGCAAAATGAGAAGATTAAGTTAGCCCCTTGCACTTGAAAATGCTCAAAGTGTACAAACTTTTTTCATATACATTATTTCATTTGTTTTTCATGTCAATTCTCATTTTACATTCGATGAGATTGAAATTTGGAGAGAGAAAGTGACATGACCAAGGTCATGCTGCTAAAACATATATAAATATGTATATGTTATATAAATATAAACATATTTATGTTTCTATAAATGTACTTATATCCTTAAATATTTATAACATATTTACAGCCAAAAGCTATAAATCTGTGTTGCAAATGCCAATCTAGATCTCTTATGTCCCCGCCACCTACAAGATTCTCTGAACAAAAGTACAGACTTTCTAGAGAATTTATGAAACAGCACAAAGCCTAAAAACAATAACCTTTCCCTATAAGAAGAGTATGTCTGCATCAAAAGCTGATATAATGGCAAGGATTTGCTTTTTGAGCGCTAACTGTGAACTACATACAACCCGTGACAAAATCAAAAATCAAAAAATATTGTCAAGCCGACTTGCAGATTTTCCCTTAAAATCAATGTGCACTTTAAATGCAGCTCGTCAGGATCCCTATGGTTAATCCCAGAATTGCTCACCAAGTACTTTCTCACTGTGTTTGGTCTAGTGGTTCAATTTTGTTAAACAATGTCATTATATGCATTCTGTAAACCTGCTCTCGTTCTATAAAGTCTAACTGGGGAAAACTTCCATTACAAACAAGAAACATAAAAGGGGGAAAAAAAGGCAAAACACATTTTCAGTTCAAAGCCAATAAACTCCATTCTGTTTTTGGTTAATTTTGATTTTCAGCTTTAAATTGCTTGTATCCATAAGAAGTTTAATTGTCTTCTTGCTGATTTTCTCTGTGATGATTACCTATAACATGCCTTGGGTCCTTTCTGCTAAGAATATGAGCTCCAAATATAACTGTCTGTGCGGTTTTCAACTAAATAGAATACCTGGAAAACATTTAAACGTCCAAATAAGTGCCGCCCCTGAAAAGTTCAGTGTGAGTCCACAGTCAAGGAATCATTGTGTCCTGCAGACAGTGAAAAGCATAAGCAGAAAGCAGGGGGCCTATTGAGGCCCTTGATATTTTGCTCGTAATAACTTTTGATTCATAGTTTATATCAGTTTTAATTTTTACCTGTTTGTGATTAGACACTCAGGAAATATTTCACCACATAGACACACACTAGTCGGAGCACTTACAGCCTTGCCACATGGCTGCAAAGCTATTTCCTTCCATAATTACTCCCTTTGAATTAAGCAAACGGGGTCTCTTTAAAATTAGAAGTACGTTGTAAACGAAAAACATACACACAATTATCCACCATTCTCATCTAGTACAGATAGATTGTCAGGTTCCTTATCTAGTGGTTGATAGGGACACACCATGGCTCTGGTTGAAGAAGGAAGGAAAGAGAGAAAAATGCAAAGATGGATAACGGCTAAACATGGTGCCCAGAAGACTTGGGATACAAATAAGACTATGGGTTAGTTTTTATTTATTCTTTATTTAATGTTTCTGTGGATGTTGTAGATTGTTTTCATGTCAGAGACTCACCAGGTCATGACTCTGTTTGGCCATCCTCACTAAAGAAAGTCTGTGTTTCCATCGTATGGGCTGTTTAATTTATAAAGCATCTGTCAGCAAGATGGGCAATGATGAAAAGGCAATGAGTTAACAAAGAAAGTCATGCATCTCCTTCTGTTATCAGCATCAGTTTTTACTTCATTAAAAAGAGATGGGAGGGCTTCCCTGGTGGCGCAGTGGTTGAGAGTCCGCCTGCCGATGCACAGGGGACGCGTGTTCGTGTCCCGGTCCGGGAAGATCCCACATGCCGTGGAGCGGCTGGGCCCGTGAGCCATGGCCGCTGAGCCTGCACGTCCGGAGCCTGTGCTCCGCAACGGGAGAGGCCACAACAGTGAGAGGCCCGCGTACCGCAAAAAAAAACAAAAACAAAAACTCAAAAAAAAAGAGTTGGGAAAGGAAAAGTTTTCTATGAAGAGTGGTGAAATGGATTTCAGCAACACCCAAGAAGAAAAACACTAGGGTAATTGCAGAGGAAACAAATACCAGACGTGGATTTAGAGTCTGAAGAGGAGTTTTAATCCTGATTCCGGCATCCACCAGCTTTGAGGTGTGGGCTAATTTCAGTGAGTTTCAGTTCGCTCATCTGTATAATGAGAGATGAACCAGCAGATTTCTATGACCAGGGATTGAGAGACTTCTAGACTGGAGAGTGGAGCGTTTGGGAGGGCAGGGGCTGAATTTGAATGGAAAATGACGGATGCTATTTTGATGACAGACCTGGGAATGGGTGATTAGTAGAAGGACACTAATCATTGGTTTTTGTGAGTGATGTAGCATGAGGAACTATGTGTTACATAATCAGTGGAAGCTTAGCAAGGTAGCCAGAATGGCCTTCTAGGGAAACAACATTGGCAGGTGATACTTGAAAAGTTTTTCAACAAAACTGGCTAAAAGGTTAGGAATGACCAAGGAGAGAATTTCTCCTTTTAAAAATGGATGTATACATTTTCCATAGGGCAGAATTCAGACAAGAACTTCTATAAAGACCAATAGAAGAACTAGAAGAAGGCAGTTACCATCTAGGTTAGGAGTCCAGGATAGGGCCTAAGCATGTAAGGAGGATTGTAGGGAAAATAAGCATTCAGCTCTAAGAGACCTAATCCCAGTAGCTCATCCATAAGAAAGCGCCAAAAGTTCATAATATTTTTGGTGTGTTTTAGTTATTCCCCACCCCCTGACTAAAATATAGATCAGTCTGTTTAGATAGGGACAGTAGAGAGAAAAAAATGAATGGCCCACAATCCATTGCTATTATAATTCATTATCACATATAACTGTAAAAAATATAGTTAATTACATTATTGTGAAGACATTTCCTAGAACATCTTGTGCCATTTTAAAGGAGAGTTTTTATATTTTTTTATGTCATGGGAAGTGTCCAAAATATAACATGAAGTGAAAAATCATGACACCAAATTTTATTTATACACACCCACACATACATACACACCCACACATACATACACACCCACACATACATACACACACAATGTGGTCCAAATTATGCAATTGTGTATTTTAAAAGCTAAAAGCGAACATTTTGAAATGTTAAATGGTAATCTCTAGTGGCAGGCTTATGGGTGATTATTATTTCTTTTGCTTCATTTCTGCATTTGTCAGATTCTCAACGGTGAATAAATATGATGTTAACAAGCAGGAAAAACACTTTTAGAAAAATAACACAAAAATGATCTGAAAGCAATTTATATTACTTGAATTGTATTTAGTGGAAAAGAGCCCATGAAGTACAGACTGGCTAATGCTAACTTGTTCATTCTGCCAATTTATGATGTTTCACATGAATAGGGTCAGAATCAAGTTTTGCCTGGGTTATCAGGGAAAGCAAATGCCAAAGATATACACTGAAAATTTGATGTTAAAAAAATCTGTGGTATTGATTTCTACTAACCTACCCCTTGATAGTAGCTTTACTGAAATGCTTTAGTCCCTAGTCCCTTTCTTCCTTGCATTCTGTAACAGTAATTATGATAACCACTACTGATTGAGTGCTTCCCGTGTGCCATGTCCTGTTCTGTTTTCCCATATAATCCCCTGAACAACCTCATGATATAGATGTAATTATTTTATTTTTACTGATGAGGAAACTAAGGCATAGATTAATTCATTTGCACGACTTACAGGCAGTTCAATCCCAAGAGTCTCAGCTCTTAACACAATATTGCTCGTGGTCATAGTAGACCTAGTTGATATTCATTTAGCACTTAATATATGCCAGGCTCTGTGTTAAGCACCTTATATATGTTATCACGATTTATTTGCAGCAGTCAGAGATAAATACCATTTTTATAACCCGTTTACAGTGCAGGAGCCTTAGGAAGAGGAAGTAACTCATACAGGTTCATATAGTAAATGACAGAATAAGAATTTTGCAACCTGAGTCCCTTTCCTAAGACAGCATTTTAGGAGGTCATTTTTCCCCACCAGTATTGTAGAACCACTCAGAGCCATGGTCATGGTTACAGGGACCTGATTAGTCTTAATAATTCTGTTATTTATGGAAGTAAATTAACATTGGAATAGCTTAATAGACTTCCTGGAGAGCTTTCTTCATAACACCTTCAGGATAAAGAAACCTGAACCCAATCTGTCTTTCCAACCTTATACCCACTGGGTAAGTAAATTTTTTTTTTTTCTGTAAACCATAGGCCTCCACTGTGAAATACAAAATTAAAATCCAAACATATTTATAGAATAGATAGTGTCAGGGAGAATAAAAATTTTCCTCTACCCTTCTCGGTTCTTCTGGCTCGTCTAAGAATTAAATTGACATGAGACAGATTGACAGGAGAAAATTAAATTTAATTTCATACATACAGGAACCCAACATGCATGAGAGGGTCAGAGATCCCATATACATGAGAGGTTCCGAAGCAGAAAGGTTAAATGAGATAAATGCCGTCCTGAATTAAGGAATAGGAGCTGGACCCGGGGCTCCCAAGGTCAGGAGGGTCATTCATAGGACTGTAAGGAGAAGAACAGATGTTTGGTAATTAGATGTTTGCCCTGCCACACACATAACGCCACTTAGATAAAATTTATCTCTGGTCATACTCTTTTTCTGGGAAAAATCGCCAATTTAATTTCTTCTAGGTAGTTAATGGAGGGACAGTAGTTTCTCTTGAATCCACAGGGTCTTGATTGCCTTTAGCTGGAAGTAATCCTCATGCAACAGTGGGGAGGCTCATTCTGAACCCCTACAATAGTATGAAGGCATAAGAACTGATTGCTTAATCTAATGTAGAATACCAATAAAATATTAGACATGGAATAGAAATGTGAGATATAAAAATCAGCATCAATTCTTTAATTATTGATTTATTTAGTTATGTTCAAGAAAATTCCTGGCATCCTGTCTTTCAGAATATTTTATACAAATGCATGCAGAGAGAGATTGATTTGCCATTGAATATTTTGTGGCTTTGGAGAAAAGGAGGGAAGGAAGGAAAAGAGAAAGAGGATATGAATTAAAAACCTTAAGAAAGCCCAGCTTTATTTCTTGGTGTTCTATTTTTAAAGCTGGCCTCTTTTGGATAGAGATGCTTTCAGCATATTCTAGCTGCTGTCCTATAATGTTCTAAGAGTGAAATCTTTCCATTGCTTTCCAGGGAAACTCTTTACTTTGAACAAAGAATCTTGACAAAGGAGGAAGGACCAAAGGTATAAGTAATCTCTGGAGAGAGTCTAATGACAACCCAGGAATGTTGAAAATGTTCAAGATGAAGAGAGCTTTTGAAAAGCATGGAAAACCAACTGTTTCTTTGAAATTCAACAGCAACAATTTCATCTAATTTCAAATTCTTATAAAGGGCAGTGGCAAATTGAGGATTTAACAGAAGTTTCTAAAACTGAACTAAAATGTTTTATGTGTTCAGTTTGTAGAAAAGATACTCGGTGCCCCAAGGTACTCCTAACGTTATCCTCAACCTTGAGAAATTTGTTAAAACAACTTTTTCTAGAGAATTTGACCTTTTTTGTTCCCTTTAAGGAATACAGTGAAGATCTCAGATTACAAACAATCCTAACAAATTAAGGAATCAGTTTAAAAGTTGGTGAGAATCCTCCATCATTTTGTTAAAAGTGCCTCTCTCATGGAACTTGTCACAGTGTCAGTATTATTAAACAATAAGGCTAAGATCCATTTGGATGTATTTCAACATGGTGCCCAATGCTTGATCCACTTTGTTTTTCACTAAATTGACAAATCGTCTCAGCGTGCACATGTAGGTAACAAACCCGGGATCCTTATTAATTTAGCCTTCTTAAGACTGAAGTATATATTAGCTGCAGGGAAATAAAGCAATGGTAAGGTATACATTTTATACATCAGAAAATTATGGACATTTAAAATACATCCATATCATTTTCTCTTCGCAAACTTTACTCTTGTGATTTCCATATTAGCATACCATCATAGGATAGAACCTTTTGGGGAGGGTGTTGGCTGCCAGAGTTCCCAGCATATTACTTATTGGAACAATAACTCTAGGATCTCTGCAGTGTCTCTTTCAAGTGGTCAACCAGCATGTCTTCTAAGGATGGGAAGGTAGCTCTAAAGCTGACAATTGATTGCTAAAAAGAGAGAGATCGAAAAAGAATTACACTTGTTCCTATTTTGCATTTGAACAAATGAATTGGTTGCCATTCAGATTCAAAAGCAAGCAGAGGGAAATAAAATAGAGCAAGGTTCTGCTGGACAATCCCTACTCCAGTGCTCTGTGACACTGCCCTCTGGTATGCCCCAGAGAACAGCAGGATTTTAGCTGTCCCCGCTCCTTGCTCTGCTTGAAGCAATGATTTCAGTTACCACTTGATAATGCAAAGAGATCAGTGCACGGATGACAAGTCCTCCTGGAGAATTACTTTGATTCAGCTACTTTAGCAACTCTCATCTTCGGAGTCTATTTAAATTAAAGAATAGTACCATCCGGATTTGTCAGGCTCTGCTTCATACCAGGAGCTCCAGGAAAAGTACAACTTCTGTCCCCTTTGTGTATCCAGCTAATGTGGTGAGTGGACACCTGTCAGGGCTGGGACTGGGAAGCTAACCAGTATTTCTCTTTATTTAATTGTAGCTGATTTGGAAAGTTGTGTTCGTTTCTGGTATACAGCAAAGTGATTCAGTTTTTATATATATATATATATATATATATATATATATGTATGTATTCTTTTCCAGATTCTTTTCCATTATAGTGTATTACAAGATATTGAATATAGTTCCCTGTGCTACACAGTAGAACCTTGTTGTTTGTTTTATATATAGTAGTTTGAATCTTCTAATCCCAAACTCCTAATTTATACCTCCCCTCTTTCCCCCTTTGGTAACCATAAATTTGTTTCCTCTATCTGTGAGTCTGTTTCTGTTTTATAAATAAGTTCATTTGTATCATATCTTACATTCCACATATAAGTGATATCACATGATATTTGTCTCTGTCTGACTTACTTCACTTAGTATGATATTCTCCAGGTCCACCCATGTTGTTGCAAATGGCAATATTTCATTCTTTTCTATTACTGAGTAATATTCCATTGTATATACATCTTCCTTATCCATTCATCTGTCAATGGACATTTAGGTTGCTACCATGTCTTGGCTATTGTAAATAGTGCTGCTATAAATATTGGGGTGCATGTATCTTTTCGAGATAGAATTTTCTCCGGATATATGCCAGTACTTCTTATGCGTTTTGCATCTTTAAGTTTAGAGTTCTGCACCTGGAAAGTCCATTATGTGAGATGTGGTCCCAAGCTACATCTGAGAGTGAATTTGAGGGTATTGCCCATTACTCCATTGAGTATTTTCTGACCTCCACCTCTCACCTGCCAGCTGCCCCTTTGGGTGACTGGGTGAAGGAGCAAGTAAAAACTATAAAGTAAACCACTCCTTTTCAACTAATAACGACTCTTCCTAACATCTTATAGTCCTTTGCAGAATGGTTTTGCATGCATTATATTATTTGACCTTTGCAATCACGTGTGAAGTTTTATTATCCACAGTTGTTGAATGATGACACCCATTATCTGATCATCACGACACTGTGAAGATTATAGTCACTGCGAAGTGAGTTTCCTTATCCATATTTGATAGATGATAACACTAAGGTCTAGAAAGATGCCAGAACTGGCCCACATATCTCAGCTAGAAAGTGACAGAGTCAAGATACAAATCCAGGGTAATTGGAGTCCTAGTTTGGTGCCCTGGACAGTTCAATGAAGGAAACAGTAGATTTAAGTCATGATCTAGTTCCTCTTCTATGACCGTCTTAGAATGGAACCTTAAACAAACTCCCAAGTGAAGTCATGCCAAGAGTTCCTCACCAATAATCTGAAAAGGACGTAAAAGTATTATTAGAAATAATATGAAAAGCAGTCTGTTCTTATCCTATTTAAAATGTTATTTGGGGGGGAATTGTTTGGGGTCACTTATGGAAAATGTTGAGAATATATGTGTCGGTCTTCTCTGACTGCTCCTTTCTTTCCCTAATCACCAAGCAACTCACAAAGTCAAATTTTTTTTTTTTTTCTTTTTGCGGTACGCGGGCCTCTCACTGTTGTGGCCTCTCCCGTTGCGGAGCACAGGCTCCGGACGCGCAGGCTCAGCGGCCATGGCTCACGGGCCCAGCCGCTCCACGGCATGTGGGATCTTCCCAGACCGGGGCACGAACCCGTGTCCCCTGCATCGGCAGGTGGACTCTCAACCACTGCGCCACCAGGGAAGCCCACAAAGTCAATTTTTGAAGGGAAAAAAAAGGCTTAAAATGGGCCAGGAATTTAAGCCAAGCGATACAAAGGCAACGCATAGCAAGCATATCTTTCCTTGTTGGTAGAGAGAAATCAATGCCGAAAAGAGCACTGGATAATGCCCTAGGTGGTGTGAAGAGAACTGTTTGCTTTGCAAGGGCAGCAGGCATAACCCACGATTAGAGTCCTTTCCTTTCCTTTTAAATGAATGCCATGAAGGAAGTGCTGCTTCTGATTTTTTCATGAGACTTTATACTCTGGGAAAAAGAAACCTGCCAAGGAAGCCAGGCCTGAGGTAACATCCACCAGAAATGCTTAGCCTGTCAAAGCACGACATCAACAGCCCTTGATCCTGAAGGAGGCAGTGAGTGTTCTGCCTGGGGAGAGGGAGGGATTGAGGGGTGGCGGAGCTAGCCATCACAGCAAGGGCACTTAGCTTTGATGCAAATGGTTTTCACTGTCTCAGGGCCATGCAGCACCCCAGTTTTCTGTTTGGCAGTACTAACAAAATTTGAAACTTCTAACTGAAAATTCACCCCAAACATTCTCACAACCTTTTCTTACCCAAGGAAACGGCTTTTTCTAGACTACGATTTTATCCTGAAGTTTGTTTGTCGTTGCTGTTGTGTTTTGTAATAACAGCTTTATTGAGATATAATTCACATACCAGAGAATTCACCCATTTAAAATATGCAATTCAGTGGGTTTTATTATAGTCTCAGAATTGTGCAACCATTGCTATAATCGATTTTAGAATATTTCCATCACCCCCAAACGAAATCCCATGCCCATTAGCAGTCACCCCCATTTATCCCCCAATCCCCAGCCCTAGGCAACCACTAATTTACTTCCTGTCTCTACGGATTTGTCTATTCTGGACGTTTCATATAAATAGAATCATACAATGTCTGAACAGTTGTGTCTGGCTCTTTCACTTTAGCATAATGTTTTCAAGGTTCATCCATGTCAAAGTGCAGGGGAGGAAGAATAATTTTCCCTCTACTCTTCAGAGTTCTTGGCTGAGATCATGTAATAAAAGACAGATTAACAAGAGAAAAACAAACAAGTTTGTTAACATGTGTACATGGGAGATACCCAGGGAAAAATGAGTCATTCTCTGAGTTGGCTTAAATGTAAGCTTGAATACTGTCTTAATCAGGCTCGGGGAGAGAGGATATTGGCTTCTTAGGGGAGAGTACATGATTTTTAGGAAAGATGAATGGACCCTTAGAAGAAAAGATGGGAGATAGGACAGTTTGTGACAACGTTTGCTTGGTGTCTACTTCTAGTCTCCTCTCCTGTGATAAGAGTCACTTTCCCTGGTTGATGAAATTCTCAGGGAGGGAATTTATGACATTTGAGTTCCTTTTGGAACATCTGTCTTTAGGCAGATGGGAGAAGTTCAGAGACAGCGTCTCCCTGCCTTTGCTATTTTTACATACCCCCAGCTCAAAATAATCAATATACCAAAGCAGTATGTTTGGGGGTGACATAGTAACGCTACTTTTTAGTAGCCTGTATCAGAATTTCCTTCCTTTTTATTGCTGAATAATATTCCATTATGTGGATGTATCACATTTTGATTATCCATTCATCAGCTGACACACATTTAGGTTGTTTCCAACTTTGGGCTATTATCAATAATGCCGCTGTAAACATTCATGTATAAGTTTTTGTGTAGACATATGTTTTTAAATCTCTTGAGTTCCACCTAGAAGTGGAATTGCTGGGTCATATGGTAACCTGATTTTTAAACTTCTGAGGAACTGCCAGACTTTTCCAAAGCCTCTATACCATTTAACATTTCCACCAGCAATGTAAGAGAGTTCCAGTTCCTCTACATTCTCCATATAGCACATACTGTTATCTGTTTTTCTGATTATAGCTATCTTGGTGGGGGTGAAGTGGCGTCTCATTGTGGTTTTGATTTGCATTTCCCTGATGACAAATGATGCCGAGCGTCTCATGTACTTATTGGCCGTTGGTTTACTTTCTATGGAGAAAAGTCTGTTCAGATCCTTTGCGCATTTTAAGTTGGTTTATTTGTCTTTTTTGAGTAAGAGGAGTTTATCCTGAAGCTTTTAACATCAGGTGTACTGGGGATTCAATTTCAAACTTGCCTTACCTGATGACATCACTCTATGATCAGAGAAATTGCCAGATATTTTCCCTTCAGATGAGGTCGGTCCTGGGTCACTTCTTTCTTGAGTCTGATTGTGGCTTCCAGGTGGAAAGTTTCCAGTTCCACAGACGTGGCCTTTGACTGACATGGCTCAGAGGCTCTCTGAGAGAAAGAATATAAGACATTAATTACTGTCTTCTGTGGCAAATGAAACCCTTAGTTCTTCTGTTCTCCAAATAGAACCTCTGTTGTCTAAAAACCTAGCACCAGAATTCTTATCTCTCTGAGAAGGAAATCACTCTGCTGCCCAGAGGCTAAAGGTGTTTTCTCATCTGTAACTATTAAGTTTGCTTGTGGAGACCAGCATTTCCTGAGAGGAGAAAACGACAACTTTATGTGCTCTCTATAATCCAGAAAAGAATACCAGTGAAGGACAAAGTTAAATGTCTCTCCCATGCTTCAGCCTAGATAACTAATTAGATCTAAAATTTAGCTTTGACCCTTACTTCCTCACAATGCTACCTATTCCTTATTTAATACATTCTTCTAAACGTCTGGCCAGACATGCTGATTCTCCATTAGCCAGCTCCCAGCCACATTATTAGAATCCCTTGAAAAACTTTGTAGAACTGTATTCGTGCCGAGGCCCCAGAACCAGAGACATTCATCTCACCGATCCGGAGTGTGCCGAGCCCAGGCATTTAGAGTTTTCAAAGCTGCACACATGATTCAAATATGCAGACAGTTCCAAAACATGAGCCCAATTACCACCAGCCTCTTCATTTATTATCTGTAATGAAAGAACCCTTTATCCTGTCGAGATCAGCGCTTCTCAAACTTTTGCTTGCATCAGCGTCATCTGGGGATCTTGATAAAATGCAGATGCAATTTGGTGGGTCTGGGGTGGGCCCTGAGATCCCGCGTTTCTGACAGGCCTCCAGGTGAAGCCAAGGCTGCTGGTCGGTTGCTCGTATTCCTTAGAGTTGGGGAGCCCTCGTGTGTTCATGGTGCTTTTCAGTTAATCCTAACAGGACCTTTATCGCCTCAAGGATTTGCCTTTTCATGACAGCTGCCATCGAATGTAATATGTGCTGCACTCCTTTTAAAAATAGAATTGAAAATCTATCGTTGCTCATCCAGGTGGTCTTTGTTAACATAAAGATTAAACAGTAAACCTGTATATTACTTCAAAATAATGATTCAGATCTTTTAAAGTGGTCATAAAACTACTGCACAGCTGAATGAATAAGGACTGCGTGGGTCACGTAATTGAAAGATGTTGGTCTTTGGAGCCAGTTACAGGAGTCTCGCTCTGTGACCTTGGAAGTTACTTAACTTCTCTGAGTCATTGTTTCCTCTGAATCGTACAAGTTGTAGAAGTCGCTTCCAGGGCTGCTCTGAAGATTGATCGGCGAACTAAAACATGCAAAATGCCCATCAGTCCATTGACCCCTGAGTACGCCTAAAAAGAGGCTAAATCTTAAAAATCAAATAAATTTTAAAAGAGAAATTATAGCGTCTACAGGTGTGAAATCCTCACTAAAATCTTTTTTATTTTATGAGGATTTAGAAAGAGTCTCTTCTTTTTCATCCTCCACCTCTTTTCCTCACTTCTCCCAATATCAAGAGCGGTCTTAGGGAAAAGAAACCACAGAAGGACTAATTGAGGCTGAAATTTGAAGAGACTGATAGGACTTTGGCTTAATAATGAGAGATCAGAATGTATTTTGAAGAGATTTTCTTTTTTAGCTCCCACTAGTAACACCATGTCTTTCTCTTCTTTCTCACAGTTTACCTGAGTCACCACCTGATATAAGAACTCCTTACTAGAATGTTTGAAGATGTTTGGTCCTTTGAGACCCATCAGATAAGAGAGAGACTTGGAAATAAAGTATAGATGTGGGCTTAGTATCATCAAAGGAAAGGCACTGCAAAAATCAAAAGGAACAACCTGTATTTTTCCACTAAATAAATTGATCTTTCTTAACCAAATGCTTTTTTTTTTCCTAGAAGTGGATCCAAAATGCATATCCATAAAAATTTTGGCCATCCTGACAAATTATTTAATGTTTTAATGTTATCATGAGATTTGTAACTCGTTGCTAGTTTCTAGGAAACATAATTGTTATAGTATACTCTTCAACTTTAAAGTGATGTAAAAAAGATCAAGTGAGAAATTCTCCTTACCTTCTTCATCATAATTACAGTAGCTGAAAATTGCATGACACAGTTTTCTATCTGTTCCTTATCAGTGTAATAATAGTGCAGGGGTTGTTGTTAGATGAAGGGCTGGGTCTGCCTGACTATTCCAATCTTGTTTTGGTTAACCTGTTAATTTAAAGAAATAACAACGCTACTGTATTGCACAGGGAACTATACTCAATATCTTGTAATAACCTATAATGGAAAAGAATCTGAAAAAGAACATGTTTATATATATACGTATATACACACACACACATATATATAAGGATCTGAAAAAGAATATATATATGTATACATGTATAACTGAATCACTTTGCTGTACACTTGAAACTAACACAACATTGTAAATTAACTATACTTCAGTTAAAAAAAAAGAAAGAACAACAGCTATCTGACTGCTTCCCATTGGTAAATGGAAGCAAAGTACAACACAACATGAATCTGTGTTCTCAGAGAGAGGGAGTCTTTGGGACAGTGCAAAAGCCCTGTGAATGTGGGAATCGGTGTGGCAATGGGGGGCAAACTGGAGGATCTTTAAGATCCCTTCAGTCCTTGAGATATAATTTCCACTGCAGAACTGTGAGGAACAGAGAGGTATACTTCTGCTGATTATCAAGCTAGTGGAACTGGGTTCTTCACCAGATAAACGCCATCTCCTGTAACATCCCCAGTGATGGAAGAAGCAATGACAGTCCCTTTCCTGTATTAGTTAGGCTCTGGAAAGTGAGCAAAAGACATCGCAAGGATATGATCCTTTAAAATTTATATAGGTTAATTTCACCTTCTCCACCTTTGCTAAGGGGAGGGATAGTTCTGTTCTGAAGCAAAAAGTGAACATTACCAGTCCCTTCTGATTTTTGCCTCTTGATTCAGAGGGCTAATTCATAATGATTGACTTTATCTTGCCTCTTTAAATTGACTGAATTGTCCTTTAATAATCAAGTTTCCTATTAATAGCTTTACTGTGCAAGAGAAGCAAACTCAATATATAATTTAATGGCTCCTCCTGTCAAGGGCACTACTGATTGTATTACTAATGATTTTGAAATAATATGCCATTATGCAAATCCCATTCATTTTAGGCATCTTTGCCAAGTACCTACGGAGGTACTGTTTTCTTTCCCTTCGTAAGTTGAATTTCCAGTGTCATAGTTATCCAGTACTGAAACGTTTTCTAAGGATTATGATCCCAGTGAATAGCGATAGTCTACTGATAAATTTTATATGCTTATTTTATTATACAAACAAATTGGGTGGGACCCTATATTTCTCACATTCATCAGCTACTCAGAGTGTAGAAAATAAACCTATAGCAGATTAACTTCACCAAGGATAAGAAACACTATGTTATTTGGGTTTTTCTATTTATTTGTGAATAAGTGGTCATGTTGCCCTTTGGGAATGAAACTGGGAGCCTTTCCTAAACAAATGCTCGCCCTATTAGCAAGACTACTACAACCATCTATTTCTACAATCTAATAAAATATGAGATGTGAGATAGATTGGAAGTACAAGATGGAAAAAGATAAGTCAAATGTTTTAAAGTAATATATGCAAGAGCATTGCAAAATGTACCCTACCATGAAGTGCCTTGATTATGAATTTGGGACCACTGGGGCCAGAAGACGACAGCAGGGCCCTTCTAATGCCCACCAATGTTTTCCCACTCGTGGTCATATTATGCTGGTGACTTTAGCAGAGAGGTACAAGTATAATTTATGATTACAAGGCAGTAAGATGGAAATTAATACCTAAAACACATAAGTTGCATGACAAAGAGGGTAGACGTTTGGCAGGTTTCTGAAGAGTAAATTTGATCTCACTTATAACATCAAATTCAGTTCTGAAATTAACACACATATCATTTCTTACATCTTCTTGCGCTTTCTCTAACATTTTGTGTTTTTTGGATATTGAGGAATGATCAGATATCCTGGTGTAGTCAGGGCAGGCTGTACATATATATACAGCCTGCCCTGACTACACCAGGGTACTTATATATATATGTATATATAAAGTAAATGGGTGAATTCCAGAAAAATAGTTCTAGAAGTTAGACAGGAACTGTTCACTATACACATGTGGTTGGACTTTTGTCGTACTGTTGGTAGTTTTGTAAGTAACTAATTGCTCTTAAAAAATGATTATTGCTTTAGTCATTGACAGCTGCTCATCTGGCCTTTGAGGACAGAGCTGAGATAGAAAGGCACCGTCATGCGCTCCAACTCCTTAGTAGTGAGAAATGGGGATGTGAGCGCTATGGGGGATGTTCTTTAGCTGAGGAGCAGCGAGGAGGTTATGAGGCTCCCCAAAATCAGAAGCAATCATTTGATCTCACTTAGCATTAGGGGCTGGGAAATTCAGAGAATTAAAAGCAACTTCTACCTTTATTCTCCTTCATACAAGAAAAGAAGACTGGTGCTCTTTGGCTTGCATAGGTCTAAATGAAACTTGAGGGCTTTGATCAATATTGAAAAAAAAAAGGTTATAGACTAATTTCCTTCCAGAAGACCTAGAAAATTCCACCAAAACTAAATAATGTCCATGACATTAAAACTGTGTGTCTTTATGAAGTCATTGTTTTAAAACCTTTAGTCAGGGCTTCCCTGGTGGCGCAGTGGTTGAGAGTCCGCCTGCTGATGCAGGGGACATGGGTTCGTGTCCCGGTCCGGGAAGATCCCACATGCCGCGGAGCGGCTGGGCCCGTGAGCCATGGCCGCTGAGCCTGCGCGTCCGGAGCCTGTGCTCCTCAACGGGAGAGGCCACAACAGTGAGAGGCCCACGTACCGCAAAAAAAAAAAAAAAAAAAAAAAAACCTTTAGTCAGAAATGTTCTTGGCCAATGGTACTGAACAAAAAGAATATTTTCAAGGACAAACAAGTGTTTGGGGGCTCTGAATAAGTTGTAATACATGAAGTGATTAAGCCCTCATTAATTAGAAGGTAACATTAAATTTCTTTTCAGAGTCATCAGGTCTTGTGGGGAGTTGAGATTTGCATAATATTTGCATTTTTCCTACCTACCTGTCAATCACAACCACAGGATAAGGCAAGAAGCTCTAAAGGATGGATTACAGGAAGAATTCTTAATGAAATGCCTTGGTGTATCGGTGGAGTTCGAAAGTAGGGTAGAGTGTATTTTGTCAAAGTTGAAGGTCAGCTTTGGGAGGGAAGAAAATAACTAGAACATCATGACTCCCCACCCCCACCTTAGGAGGCTTCCATCTTTAGAAAGACGAACAAAACATGAACAACTTCCCCTTGTGATCTAGGTGGAAAATCTGACTCACCTGAAAAAGAGTTTGAGTCTAGGACATTGGGTGGGGTAAGATAAAAGACTTTTATTTTATTTTGTGATGCTCTTATGCATTTATTATTTTAATAAAATTTTATGGTAAAAATGTTATGTTTGGAAATACAGTAAAGCAGAATGAAGGCCCCCAGAAATGACCCTTATGCCTGTTACTCAGATATAACCTCTGTTCATATTTTGATGTGGTTTACTGATTTGTTTCAAAGGGTTGAATTCCAGAGCACAGCTCAGACAATCCTGTGGTTAAGGCATTTACTAAATAAATCTATTTTTCTTTTCTTATTATTGTGATCTATGTTTTTCTGCTTCCCATGATGATGATAAACCTAGTAGTAGTATGAATGCTGTATTTTGGCTGAAACAATTCTGTGGTCCTGGGCAGGGCAGCTGTGCATTGGGTGACCTTTCCACTCTTTCAGACCCATCCCACACCCATTCTGGAAGGACAGTCTCACGGTCCAGAAGTTTCTCAGTTGCTGTTTGTCTGGAAGTGCCACTCGTTAACCTTGCTTTCCTCTTCTCTATGTTCCTTCTCTCCTATTTCCTATTCCCCTTGTTCGTCAATTTCTATTCTTCTCTGTTTCAGCAAAACAATATCAGTCAAGGTAATTGATGATGAGGAGTATGAGAAAAACAAGACCTTCCTCCTTGAGATTGGCGAGCCCCGCTTGGTGGAGATGAGTGAGAAGAAAGGTGGGGGAACTGCTCCAGGGCTGAGCCCAACAGCTTCTGCTGGCCTGTGCCACCCCTGGATGCCTGCACTCTCCAGAACGTGACTTACAATGCACACATCCCTCCACCTATGTAACGGGGCATAGATCTCCTCTGGGGCCACAGGGAGCCCAGCCTGGAGCTCCAGCAGCCAGTTTGGGCCACTCTGCACATGGCAGTCTGAGCTACTCATTGTCAGTGCAGTCGAGCCTGGGAAAGTTGGTGCTGATGCTTCCTGCACCCACATGAAGCCAACTTTCTGATTTCTCTTCCTAATTTGGGATACCTCCTGACTGCTCATTGAAGCAGGAAGAATTTGTAAAAATGATGGATTAGAGGAAACTTAACGGGGCCAGCTGAGAGTACCTGGATGCCCTTTTACATACTCCTGGAGGTCCATGTGTGGCCAGTTCTCCTTCCATAACATCACAGTAACATGCTGCTTGGTGAACACCTAGCATGAGTGTGTGACTCCAACCATTTGTTTTGCCTTTGTCTTGTGTTCCCACAGGAAGATCATTACCATTAGAATATTTGACCGTGAGGAATATGAGAAAGAGTGCAGTTTCTCCCTTGTGCTTGAGGAACCAAAATGGATAAGAAGAGGAATGAAAGGTGTGAGAGTATACAAAGACATACCAGCGAGAAATTGTACTCTTCTCTCTGTGTCTCCTACTCTCACATTTAACTCTCTCCTCTTCCTCGGCTTCCAAGTACTATACTTCCTCTCCTTTGAAGCTTTAGCCATTTCATTTTCCTGCCCATATTCACAAATGCACCAAACAATGTCCCTTTTCTTCAGAAAATGCCAGCTCACCTTGATTGATACCAGATTCCAGAAATACTGGAAGAGATTTCTGTAATTCAGAAGGGATGACATAAAAGAATGATTTCTGGGTTTAGTTTTTCACTATTCGGGAATCATTCTAAAATTTGATTCTAGCTATTAAATATCCCCTAAAATGTTAGTGATGGAGACTACTTAATGCCTATTAGTCATGGTAGATGGGTCTAATGGCAACTAATAGGAAATTTCAGAAGAATTCAATAATTAGTCTAATTTAGAGAAGCCAGTTTTCAAAAAAAAAAAAAAAAACTTAGAACAAAGATCCTTAAAGAGTAGTGGCATTAATATCCTAGTGTTCATTTTGGCAAAATATTTTTCATATCATCAGATATGATATTTAAAAGAGACCATATGTATGAAACCATGGTCATATCAATTTTCTTTAGTAGGAAGGATATGGTAGTTCAGTAAGAACTTAGCCCTTACTTAAAGCCGTTCCTGTCTTATGCTTCAAAATCTTTTGATTCTTGTAGAATTGACACATTTCTAACATATAGAATTTTTTTCTAAAAATAAAAAATAAACAGCAGTATCCTTATAATTAGATTTTTGTGTTGATTTGTATTTATATTTTTAGAAACTATTTGAAGAAAGAAGCCATATTTTTTGCTGTCTTTGATTTTATATCTATTTTATATGGCCTACAGTTGAGAAGGAAGGACAGGAATTTTATATCAGCTTTAAAAATAGTTTTTTTATTCTGAATTATTCCGAGGGCGTCCCATAATTACCCTCTAATAGTGGTCATTTTATTTTGTTTGTTTGTTTTTGTTTTTTGCGGTACGCGGGCCTCTCACTGCTGTGGCCTCTCCCGTTGTGGAGCACAGGCTCCGGAAGCGCAGGCTCAGCGGCCATGGCTCACGGGCCCAGCTGCTCCGCGGCGTGTGGGATCCTCCCGGACCGGGGCACGAACCCGTGTCCCCTGCACCGGCAGGCGGACTCCCAACCACTGCGCCACCAGGGAAGCCCTAGTGGTCATTTTAAAAGCAATGGTATACACTTAATTATATATATATAAAATGAGCATAGTACCTATTAATAGCTCTTATTAATTGCATTTAAACCATTGATGAAGGCAGTATAGATGATTAGGTGACCACTTTGCAAGAAATGTAAACTTTTACATGTAAAGAAAAAAAATCAAATACAAAGGACTAATTCCTATACAGACCCAACATTTGGGGGAATTTAACTAATCCCACTTTTGTAAGAACTCACTGGCCTCAGAGTCCATCAGAAAACAAACAAAAACGAAGTTGTCCTGACTTAATCATGTTCAAAAAGGTAACAGGAGCCTTTGGAATGATGGAGAAAGGAGCACTGGGGACCCATTTTAATGCAGCCTATTTAATATGCTCCACAGACAGCAGGCGGAAGAAAAAGACACTAGAAAACTGTGCCGATTTCTTACAAAGATGGGATCAAAAATGCCTCATTAACATACAGGAAAAAGCACTTACTTCTGAATGCAGTCCTCCAAAGGACTGCCTTTCATCTCAAGGAAGAGCATCTTGAATACACCTCTTTCAATTGTCATTTTGGTAAAATATGCCTTCATATAAAAGCAAATTAAAATTCCTTGATAGCACTATTTGCTTTTGATACCCAACAAGTGGATCTGTGTCACCATAAATAAAATTACTAACTTGTTTTATAAAGTATCCTCTAATGCCACTACCAGTAGAGAGAAAACTGGTCCTGAAAAGGTAATTGTAACTTTCCCATCTACAACTCTAGAAGTAATTTATTTGATACATTTAGTCAGGTAGCTTTCACCAGAATAAAGTGCTACAGCTATAGTCTGGGTTTAAAGCACAAAACCTGAAAGACAAATTATGTATGTCAGGCCCCACACCCCACCTCCGCTGCCCCAGGCCTTCCCTCCCTGTCTTGTCAGTTTCTGTGGAATTATGTGTCCACAAGAAGCTATCTGGTTGTCGGATTATACCGTGCAGGTCATAGATAAGGACACACAAATAAGCACTGATTCCTGGGACGCAGATTTTGAGGATTTAAAAAACATAAGCATTCCCTGCTGACCAAAATACCATGCAAATAGAACCTCCAGCAGAGAACTTCATCTTGGGCCAAAGTCTCCTTATGGGCGGGGCGGCCAAAATGGAATTTCCTAAGATGTTTTCTGTTTCTATTGAAAGGTACAATCCCTGAGATCCTGGATGCTTTAAGACTTCCATATGTTGAATTCGCTAACTGCCAGGCACTTATTTCAAGAGGAAGGCTCACTCAAATAAGGTTTAGGATTAACTTCATAAAATATTTCTACTATATTTGGCAAACTAGATGTATAGACTGTGTGTAAACATATGGTAGAAATGTTTTCTTAAATGTCAAGAAATAATATATAAAGTGAATTGTTTATATATATAGAATCAGTCACACACGTTTGCAGAAATCAGTTCTGGGATCATCTGGAAATACTCCCAATGCCACATTAACTTGGCGTGCACCAATTTTTTAGTAGCAGCTCCCTACCACTGTAATCAGATCTGCCTGGATTTCTTTCTGCTGATATTCCTCTTACTTTCATTATTCATCTGGTCTCTTATTCTGTGTTTGTCTTTGTCTGTTTCCTTCACAGCCCTGTTATTGAATGAGCTTGGTAAGCATTTCATTTCTTGCATTTCCTTTCCATTTTTCTAGGTTATTTTCTATTTCTGTCAGGTGCTACAGTAGCTTTCTGACTTATTTTTTATTTCTGCTGATTTATTAGCAAGATTGTTGTTTAGAGCCATTGGCCTCATAATTTTGTGAAGGTTGGGTAGTTTACATTCTGCTTTGGGTTCAGTATGACCTTTTACAAAATCAGTGCGTTCTTAGGTATGCACAAGAATTAAATTTGTACATTAAAGCTCATAGTCTTAAAAGATTGATCAGCGATTAAGTCATGAATGGATGTTTTCATATTTTTCTTAATTGTATATACAATTTGGCAAGTTTTTGTACTTTGGACAGGCTGTCAGGCGGTCTGATGTCACTGGTATTTGTTATTTAGAGTGTAAATGAAATGAATTGTAACATTTCTTTCTTTTTTTCTTTTTTAGGTGGCTTCACAATAACAGGTATGAATTTTTTAAGTCTAATGAACCAAATTTTATTTTGTACCGTGTGTTGTTTACATTTTTAAAAATTATTTCTCATTTTTATTTCCTTTTAATGAAGGAAAATACCTGTATGGTAAGACAATTTTTTAATGTTCTTTATTTTCCCCCAAATACCCTTAATTATCAAACAAAAACCACATCTTACGTGCCCTGCATTAACGTTTAGCTGTGACACATGGTGTGCTTTTGCTGAGTTTACACATTTAACATTTTACACATTAACAAGGTGTATGCTGTGTTTACTTATAAGCAGATTTGTGTGGAGAACCTGTAATTGGTCATATTTTGACACTGATCAATTTACAGATGTTCTCATAGCACTGATGATGTGAGTGTACCTTGCTAGATGCTCCAGAGAGTACCAGAAGAAATAAAACGGTTGCTCGTCTCAAGGAAACAGAGGAGTTGACATACAAGCCCACTCCATGGCCCAAGCTCAGGGTCCTAATCATAGATAATGCCCTACTGGGAGAAGATAAAGCATGCCTTCCCCTCATCCCACCACACCAATCTGCGAAGTTTTAGCATTCTTAACATGGTAATGAGTACTATGTCTGCCACTTGCAGTGGATTACAAAGTGCTCTGTAAAAACTCAAAATGTCAGTCAAAAAGTTTAAAACCCTTAATTTCATAATGGTACCCAGCCGCTGTTGATTGCATTTTTTAGCCAGCACGACTCTAAAGCTATTTCCTTACATAGAGAAGAAAGATATTTCCTTACAGCATCCTCTCTTTTGACCCTAAATATTTTCTCACCCTTTCAGAATCATCTATGTAGATTTAGAGAGGGAGATACATATCAAATGGTAGGCCTGATTTGTCTGAAGCTGCAGGTTGAAGATGTCCTTAAAGGCCATCCTAATGGCCGTGGCATTTTCCAATATAATTATGCAGATATCTATATTCTAATTATTTTTTTCTGAAACCAGATAGCTAAACAAAATATTTAGAAAGGAAATATTTTCAAACATTCTAAGTTTGAAAATGTTATGGTGTGGGGTGGTGTTAACTTAAACCACCATCAGTGTAAACTCATGATCAAGAAGTTTCAACATGATTCCGTCCAAAGCGGAACTTTCTGAACGCGTCCAATTTCACATGGGCTATTGCCCTCCACTTCTTCTCTCCAGACACGGCATTTAATGACAAAATGATTCATAGACTCTCGGAGACATAGAAATTGAAAAGGATAAAAATATTAAATAGAACAAGTGCTCATAGAGGATTTCTTAAACCTGATTCACCTGACACTCTCCTAGGTCAAGTCTTCCAAATTCTGTGCTGCCAAATATGCTATTTTTGAATCCGAGTGAAGGAATTTACATTTACTTTTAAAACTTTAATCTTCCTTTTTTCATCCCATCATTTTAACTTATTGAAATCTTTTTGGAAATATTCTGATTCTATCACCCAGTAAGTTAATGATCCTTGTGAGCTTTGAGGAAGGTAGAAATTCGGCAAGCCAGTCTTCATGGCTTCCTTGAAGTAATTTAAAAAAAAAAAAGTCACCCATTTGAGGAATAGTATAGTATCTACAGCTCCCTCAGCCCTATGCAGCCTGATAATGAGACCTTAACTAAAAACCTTTAGTGGTAGAATGCCTTGTTAAAACGCATTTATGTGTTTGGATAGCTTCCTGTTTTATCATTGAATATGTCAGGAGTTTGCTTTTAGGGCCTTCCTTCCATTGAAACATCTTCCTTTTTAGTAACTAGGTAATGGGACCCTAATTTTCTTTTCTCAGAAATTGTTCGTATCAAGTTCTAGAATACCCCACCAGTAACGTCCAACATTTTCTGTCTCGGACACATCACGCATCCAAGAGGACAGAATCACTTCTTTCAAAGGTTTTCTATTACTTCATGCACTTCATTAAGCTCTTTCTTATAGTTTGAACCTTAATCTTCAATAGCAATTTTCCTGTTTTACCTCCTCTTCCCAAAACCTGAAATTGATGCAGTTAAAATGAGAGAAAGTTGCAGAACCCTCTGGGAATTTCCACATTGGCCTGTTCCTCTCACTTTACATGATCCTTCTTCTCCGGAACCAGGCCAGAATGCCTGGGATCCACTCTCTATAGATGCCTCTGGGGAAAGTTCTAAAATTTAGGTCTACACAGTGAAAACCAGCTGTAAGGCCTGGAGAGCTTTTCTTTGAAGTCAGTTTGAGGCTTTGAAGTCAACGCTTTGAGACGCAGGGGCAGTAAAGGAAAATGAATCTAACTCTTGGACTTTGCCTGCAGCTTTTATGCAGTCTTGTGCAGCTAAGTGTGAAAATCTAAAGTTGAAGCAGGGTATATGGAAATTGAAAAAGTCATTTGGTCCACAACCCAGTACCTCTATTTCAGAGGTGTCATTAGTGATGGACATTAAATGCTGGAGGTGCTTTTGGAATTTGCAAATCTTCACCTGTTGCTCTCAGACTTTGCCTCATTGAAAGGCCCTTGTTGGGACCTGTGATGTAATTCCCCCTTGACCCTCCAGGCACATAACATGATAACCCCCTGTACATTATAGCTCATTCGAATTTGGAAAGTATTTCTTATTCATTATATCATTTAATCCTCAACCTTATGGAATAAGATCTTTTGTTCTCATTTATAGGAGAAGAAATGAAGGTTCAAAGGCGATCAATCTACTCCAGTCATCCAGCCAGGGCTCAGAGCCCAGCCCCCTAACTTTAAGTCCAAGGCCACGTGATGACTACCTTAACCCAGCACCTTTAGCTCCTTTCTCTCAACTTGTATATTCCTACCTGCATCTCAATCCCTTTTCGATCCAAAGCCTCGCTATGTCTCTGAAATGCCATCAGTATGAATTCCAGTCAAATGAAAAATGAGGAGGACCCCAAAAGGGGGAAACTAGAGTACATTAATTTGGATATTTTTAACAAAATTAAGCATTCTGGCTCAATTTGGAAAAATAGAGGCATGTTTCTGTCCCCAAACAGGCAGCAAAAAAGTTCCCTAATTAATTAAAAGTATGTAACAGTCAGTATACCTTTTTAAAAGTTACTCTTCCCGGGGCTTCCCTGGTGGCGCAGTGGTTGAGAGTCCGCCTGCCGATGCAGGGGATACGGGTTCGTGCCCTGGTCTGGGAAGATCCCACATGCCGCGGAGCAGCTGGGCCCGTGAGCCATGGCCGCTGAGCCTGCGCGTACGGAGCCTGTGCTCCGCAGCGGGAGAGGCCACAGCAGTGAGAGGCCCGCATACCGCAAAAAATAATAATAATAAATAAATAAAAGTTACTCTTCCAATCATATTACGCTCATCACGTGAGTTTTCATAACGCACATGGCTTTTTAAGGAAGCCAAGCTATGAAAATTCCGACAGTTAAACACACTTTAGTCACTCCAGTATATAGGTTAGAGAAACAAATCCCCTTCAAGTTTGCCTTCATTGTACAATTGAGAAAACTGAATCCCAGAGAAAAGAAACACCTTTTGCCCAAGTTTAGATGGAAAGCATATGGCAGAATTTGCAGTCCCAGTCTCATGATTCCAGGTCGGTTCTGGGATCTCTTGGTAGAAGCGAAAAGCAGGTAGTCAGTTGAACCAGGAGTTTCATGAAAACCCTAAACTAGGTAATCCAGCCAGTCACTGTGACAATGGTGAACCCTTGTAAAACCTGCCAGTGTGTACAACCTTCTCCCATTCAGACTGCCAAGGAAACAAATAAGCATGTTCCCTGGTGTTATGTTGCTTGACCCTCACACAGACCTGTGATATGGACAGAGCAGGCACTATTATCTCCATTTCACACATGGGGTAACTGGAGAAATGGCCTACTTAAGGCCATGTTGTTGGCACCACGAGGCTACCTGTCATCACACCGAGTGCTTTTCATTGTTCCGTGATGCCTCTGGAAGCAGGAACTTGACGGGCATGGATACTCCATCTCAGACACCTGCAGGAATCTGGCTGCAACCCTACTGTGGGGTGTGTGCTTTATTCACACAATCTGATTGGACTCCTAGAACACCTGCCCCGTTTATTTACTTGCTCACTTCTTCAACCTACATAACAGTGACCTCTGACCACTCAGTCCCCAAACTAACATTGCTTGCACTGGGTGCATCTGGGCGTGACATTCAGCTTACTAATTCCACAAAGCTCTTCTGGCAAATCAGTGCAATCCAGTCTGCTGACTTTCTGCCTGTCCTTTTGCCAGGCCAACCTGTCTTCAGGAAAGTTCATGCTAGAGAACATCCGATCCCCTCTACTATAATCACCATCGCAGGTACTCATTTCATCATGGTCCTTGAAAACCACAGTTTAATTGCCTTCAAGGGTTCTTTCGGTCTTTCGACATTAAAGTGACACAGTTCACCCCCATTACCTCTAAAGCATTGCTACACAATGCCGTGGCTTCTCTGCAGTTGGGGGTATGATGAGTCAGCAACAAGACACCACATCGGCCCAGGACGGGATGCATGGTGGAGGGGGAAGCATGGACCTACAGAGAAGATTGAGTCCAATAGCCTCTCAAGTTTCAGTATACTCCAGATTTCTTGCAAATCTTGCTTCTTCAACATGGGTCTTTCATTGCAAATGTCATGAAATGTCTTTAAAAGCAAGCTGTCTCTCTTCCCAGAGTCTGCCTTTCCTTCCGCCAGGCAACATGATGTTAGCCAAATATGCACAGATGACAGTACATCTGTGGGGTTTCTCCAGAGGGGAACATTGACAGGGTGACTAAAGGATGACAAAGCGATCCCAGATCGACTGTAGGATTAGAGCCCGGGTGTGAGCCCCTTGCCTTAATTTACCAAGCTCTGGATAAGGACACGGATACTCACTCTTCAGTTGTCACCATCGCCCATCACTGGTCATGGCTGCAGAAACACTTCTGCCTGCTGCAGTAAGACTTTGCTCGTTCTCGCATCCCACACCCCCATTCAGTAATCATGCAGCCCTGACTGCAGAGTTGTTCCAGAATATTCCTCATGGAAATAAAGTACCAGTCTCTTTAGGTTCTAATCAAACAGACAAGCCAGGTGCTGAAAAAGAGATCTCCGCTCTCAGACTTGTCAACACAGATCTGAGTGAAGGATTAAAATAACCACAAGCAAATTGTCCCACCACTGGCCTTGTACCCATTTCCAAATTTTACATTGTTTGTTGAGACAAAAAATTGCAAATGCATTCAAGAATATCCACAGTAGCTCCTCGGGTGCAGATCTCCACGTGGGTTGTATTGTTTTCTAATAGAGATTCGTGTTCTCAGCCCTTCACCTCTTACAGTGATGTGGCTTCCAAATGCAGCCTGATCAAGAAAGCATTAACAGCAGCTTTCTCATAATTCTGCTTTTCCCAGATCCCTGGTACCTATTAGCTATTGTGATGTGTCATTTGCAAAATCAGTTACTCAGGGGAAGGGAGGACCCCTACCAATGATTTCATCACAGGATTGTTTTCTGTCCTGTCAATACTGATTTTAACCATGGCCGTTAATTATGCATTTGATCTTTAAGTTGGGTTGGTTGGTTAAGACCATGATGTTATATAATTTATTATCAACTTCTCAATAAAATATGATGAGTTTAAAAATATGTACATATATATGTACATATACAGATAAACAGGATTACATAGAGAATTTCCTCTACCTGAGAAGCAGAACTAAAAGCACAGCATATGCATAAATAAGGAAATGAAACTGACTTGGCCACAGTAAAATGAACTGCATTTGATCCAGCACTCAAAGTGAAAAAAAAATAGGTGATCAAAAAATGTGCCGTTAAACGATTTCCCTATTCAATAAAAGATACCTAAAGAGAAGACACTTTAAAAAAATAAGCTTAGCTCTCTTCTTTGCCAGTTTCAAAAATCTGGATCACAAATACTAATTTATCTGTATCATTATAGAGCAATAGGATTTATCCAGCTGTCTTCTCTCAGTTACATATAAGTATAATTATCTCTTAAATGTTCACGATGTTTATTAAGTGAAAATATCCCTGACCCTACCATGACACTAGGCCTTTGTGCTTTGACTTCTTTCTGCCTGGAATGCCCCTCCTTCCTCTATTACCTCCTAGCCAGCCTTCCCACCACCTTCACCTGGCAAGCTCCTATACATGCTTCAAGGCCAATTTCAAATATCTCCTCTTTCCTGAAGCCTTCCCTGACTCCTTTGGTCAGAGGGAGCTACTCCCTGACCCTGGACCTTCAGCCCCTACCTTGCTGTACTAGAAGTTGTCCCATCTATATGCCTCACTTCCCACTAGACCATGAGTTCCTGGAAAAAGAGGCGGGGTGGGAGGGGCCTCAGTATGCTGACATAGTGTAGGAGTGCAATGACGTGTGAAATGAACAAATGGTCTTTACTATATGCATAGAGCAAAGAAGAGGCTTGTCTAACAGTGAGTTGGACAGTCACATGACAAATACTTATTGGGCACCTACTACTTTCCATACATAGTAATAGGCTCTGAGGGATATGAGGAAAATCCAAAGAGCAATGAGACATATTGTTCTATCTTGGTAAGTTTACACGTTGGATATCTGTATGTAAAGGTAGTTTAAATATTAAAAAGCAGTATATTAGAAGTGTCCATGTTTAATATGTACACACAACAAATATTCAGAATTAATTTAAGGTTAGAGTGGTCATTCCTAAATAGGTCAATTGAGGGATATTTCATGCGAGAAGAGGTAGGGTTTTGAAAGGTAAGTAGGATTTAGCTAGATGAAAATGGGGAAGGTTTTCCAGATGGGTAGACAGTGGAATAAAGTGTGGCATTAAATTCAAGTCTAGCTTGGAGCAAGAATGTAGAAAGTGATAGAAACAAGGTTCCTGCTTTTCTTTAGGTTAGTATAAAATCTGTTTAAATATTAATTCCTAAAATTTTGTTCTTTCGCATACCTCTTTTACAATATTTCCTTAGGCCGCATACCAACTATGCTATTATTTACTTCATGCAATTTTTTGCCTCATGTTTTTACTTCACTCGATTTGTTTAAAAAAAAAAAACTTTAAGTTACTAACACTAATAGAAAGCTAGTATTTATCACGTAGAGAAAGTAAGGTTAAAATTTTTAGAATGAAAAAAGTTATTACTTCTAGCTCAATGCAGTCAAATGCTCTATGCCTGAGAGCTATTTTCTCTTTCGTAAATGGTAGAAACCCTAATGTCAAGAACTAGTTACAGACCTGACAGCACCAAACTTCTTCATCATAAGGACTGAAGGAGGATTAAAAAGGGAATAACCTTTTCACTCACTATGTGATTTGATTTCATTTACTACCATGTCCGTTCATTTAATACCATGTTCCAAATCATTTCATTTTGCGAAATGCGGCTTTCAACAATGCCACCGCATCACCTTTCTTTCATAATTTCTCTATTTTTTTTTTTACCTAAATTGACTTGAATCCCATTAAAAGCAACTTCCCATGTATAAGTAAACTATTAAAAGGGGGACATAATAAATATTCTCCCCCAAATGGCTTTGTAATTCAAATTAAAATCTAAGTTGTAATAGTTTTACTTCTGGAAAAATAATTCTTATTTGACTAAGTCTCCATGTCTCTCAGCCAGGGTTATGAACAAAGACACTAATAGAACCTGCTCCTACGAAAACTCTAATAACATTTTCCTGGGCTTAAGATCAGAAAGCAGTGGGCATCAAAATACGATTGGTTTGAGCATTGGATAAATGGGACTTCACATACCTCAGCTCACCCCCTTGACTACACACGTAATTTCAAGGGCAAGTCATGGGGACACCAATCAAAAACCTTTGCCTTCCCTTGGGTCATAACCTCCCAAGCCTACTCTGAGAAATATTATAACTTTTACCATTAGAAGTAACCTACTTGCACCTCTCTTGTGCATCTGCTAACACTTAGCAGACTTTGGCTAGTCCAAGATCGCTTATTTTTAGTCTTCTTCGAATTTCTTTGGGGCCCTGTAATTACTGGGGGTAGGAAATCAGATTCTGAAATATATTTTTAGGAAGACACTATTGAATACATAGTAAAGAATTCTTTGATATGCTACCTTCTGCTTTTGCCTTTTGCTTGGTTTTGACACTTCGTATGTAAAATGCTAGCAGTGCCTCTAGCCCAACTGCTCCATGGCTCAGTAATCAACAACTGGCCTAGGAACTAGTCTTCTGCATCATTTGCTAGAGCATCAAATGAAGCCACCAAGGCAGGGTCCCTCAGCAGAGGGAAGCCATGTGTGGGTGGGATGGGATGGGAGATGTGGACTCCTGCAATAGCTGATGCCTAAATGCAAAAGGCAAGGAGTTTGGGCTAGAAGTCCCTCCCTTCCTCATCTCTCCTCAGTCAACAGACTCCCGTTGCAGGCAGTTTGCCTGGAAGGTTCTAGAAGCAAGGGCGTCAGGGCTGTGGTCTTTCTGTACCACCAAGACTACTTCCTTGGAGATGAGGTCCATTCAGCTTGACTGTGAGGGGAAGTGGCCTGTCTTGTTCCAGCATCGTGAGCCTGAGGACAGGAGGCTGAGTGGTTACAGGAGTACTGTTTGTCCTTCACATGTGTGTGGCCTTTTCAGTCTGGGATTTATCCTAATGACCTTCACACAGAGAGGACCCAACTGTGAGCTCCCCCTCATTAATGGACTCTCAAGTCCATTAGCATTTTCTGAGCACCCACTAGCCTCTCCTGGATTGTAAGCTACATGGTGGTTCCGGAAATAATCATGCCCCCATGGTGAGTAAGTATGAACTTCCCAAAGGCCTCACCCTCGCTCTCCCTGTTTCCTTTAACGTTAACATGGTCAGGGTCCTCCCAACCCATCTCAGCTTTGCACCAGAGGGAGGCAGCTCTGGAGCGCAGGCGTCTTACTGACCCGTGGGATTCGTGGATGTTTTGCTTCTTAACTTGCAGCAGGGGCTCTTGGCAAGTGAGAGGCTAAGATCAGAATTTCCCATCTATCGTCTCTTTGGCCCTGGGCCATTTTCTTTGCCTCTAGAAAGTGGAGAAGAGGAGGCCAGAGTCTTACATTCCTTGAGTCGCTCTGGAACTTTAATTGTGTTTCCTCTTGGTCATGTGCTAAAAGGATGTGTACAGACAGCCAGGTGAGCCAGTGTCCCAGGGGACAGCTGGGTGATTCCCTCAACGCAGACAACATGTGGACAGAGTCTTTACCAGTGATATGGCCCTATAAGTTGCTTTTCTTGATGTGCCCTTTGGCAGGTGCTTAGGTTGTGGGATATTATGATCACTTGCCGTCAGAGTGATCACTGCCCCACACAACAAGTGTCTGTCCAATTCTCCCCTCCAGCCTTACAGCACCACCCCAGGGGCTTTCAGTAGGTCATCAGGGCTTCCTTCCTTCTTGGTTTTCTTGTAGCAAGATCCGGGGATTTCCAAATAAATTTGAATGCGTTCTCACTCTCTTGCCCTTCCCTTTCACAGACGAATATGATGACAAGCAGCCGCTAACCAGCAAAGAAGAGGAGGAGAGGCGCATTGCAGAAATGGGGCGTCCCATTCTGGGAGAGCACACCAGGCTGGAAGTGATCATCGAAGAATCCTATGAGTTCAAGGTACGCGCACCAGCATCGCCCACCAGGGAGGCCAGGCCCATCTCTGTACCAAGACGGTTCATAGCGTCAGTCTATGCTGTACGAGAGGCAGATGTAATTTCAGGAACTGGCTCGTTGATGGGAGAGGCCTTTAGAGCAGAGATGGGATTCGCGAGTTGCTAGGGAAACAAGAGATCCTATAAACTAAACGGTGTCAGAACCAGGGTCTGGTGGGTGGCACACATCACTGTGCAAGGTCAGAGGCACCCTAAAGGGAGGGCTTTGGATAGCAAGGAAGAGGCAAAGATGGATTCCAAGAGACTGTTATGTGTGGAAGAAACGTGCTTTGTTTGAAAAAGCTAATCAATCTAGTAGAAGCAAAGCCTTGACACTGCGGAAAATGAGGCTTTTATTTCGGAGGAAGGATGGTAAGCTTTCCCTGTAGTCACCTTCTTAAGATCCTAGGACACTTGAGCACAATCAACAAACTGAAGGCAGAGTGCCTGTAACTGGAGGGTTTATAACTGCCCTGATGAAACTGGATTTCCAGTTCTCTAGATGAGGAAAGTCATTTTTCAGAAGGTAAGCAGATGGGCCTTAGGATGAGCTTAGGACTTTGAAATGAACCTTTTGGACCACTCTTAGCTGCCCCCTCGGCCCCTGCCCCAGCTCCCATCCCTTTTCACTCATGTGGTCCTCACACCTAGAAGCCCCCGGGGGAGCCGCACCTGCGTTCTGTAGTGGGACATGAAAAAGAGCAGCCTCTCTCTGGTTTTCCAGAACGACAAGCCAGAGCACAGCAGCATTTTCCCCACTTATTTTTTTTAAAGCAGATTCTGCTCCTGTTTGGAAAACCAGAATGAAAATTCCCAAAGGGAGAATCAGGTCACCAACCTAAAAGCCTCAGGATCGTATCTGGAGTTCTCACAGTAGTGGCTTCTTTACCTTTTGCTGGGCCCGTTCAGTATTTTTCTAATTTAGTTCACAAATGAAGGTGCCTGAGAGGCGACAGGTGGAAAGAAAAATGTCTTTGCAAATTAAAGTGGCATTTAAAAGATAAACAACACAATTAAACTTTCCCCTTCAGGCCACTATGGATGTATGTGTTAACTCCTCTCATTCGTTCCCACAGAAAGAAAGAGCAGGGCAGACCCTGGGACTAGTGCTTTCTAGGCAGACCCCCACCATCAGAGCCCACCTGGCGTTTCATCCAGAACCTGGCTCGCTGCACACACTTGACTGGTATATGCACAAGTTCCCTGAGATTCCCGAGGCACGGATATCTGAGACTGTCCATTTCTGTGGACCAGTCTGTTCCCATCTCCATCTTCACTCTTCGTCACGCGCCCTCTTTTCACCTGGAACCAGAGGGCATGGTGCCACTTGCGACCACAGAGATTCTACAGCTTGGCATTTTCTGTAAACGCTTGTCCCCCACCCCTCCCAGGACTCTCATGGGGAATGATTGTATGCCCTCTTCCTCACGGGACCACCCCGAGCACTCCCCTTCCATGCACCCATGACCAGGGAGAGAAATCACAGTCACTTCCTGTAGGAAGGGTACGGCAGGGCACAGTCTTCTAGGCATAAAAGTTTTCTTGTGTCCAAAGCTCTGTCTGGTAACCACTCCAATGATCCGAGCATTTGAAAGTCAACCAAGTCTCTCTCCATAAGTCCTGTTGTTTGGGGTACTTATCTTCCTAGAATATCTTCCATAGACTGTTTCCTCCCATCTGCTCAAAGTTCATCAGGACAGTTACTGGTAACACTGAAGGGTACCTTGGGGCATGTTTCTGAAATGCCCTGTAGCATCAATGTTGATATCATATTATTTGTTTAGGAAATTTTTTCTAGACCATAGCCGTTTTAAAGAAATTGTTCAAAGCCCTCAGAACTGCATTAAAGACCCAAATCTGGCTGATACCTCACAATGTCCGAGTCTGCTTTGCCCACTGGGTTCTTGTTTACTATGTTGTGACCAAGGGCTGGACTTTTCTAACACCCATGGCTGAGGTTAAAACTATTGCTACAGACTAGCACCGTGAAGAGCTAATGACTGACATATAGGAAACCTCCAGGTCAGTGTCCGTGGCAAAGTTCAAGGATCAAATTTCAAATTCCTCCTCTCCTCCTATAGGTCCTCTCCTATTCACGCCTCTCCTCCTATAGGTCAAGAGAGGACACATATGTAAATTAAGTCCAGGGAAGAGCCCAGGCTGTCTCATAGTCCGCCAGGGTTAACATGAACTAAAGTTTACAATCTACCCGAGGTTTTATATATATACATTATATATACATATATATACATTTTATAATATACATTTTAAGTTTAGTTTATCTTAAAACTTTGTTCTTCAGAGAGATTTTCTGAGGCGAGTCTGTGTTTAACTGTTAGAGCAGTTTCACTCTTCAATTATTTATCCCCCAGAAAGTGGGATTCTCTGCCTTGGCTTTAGAGTAAAGAGGGCTTCCTTGGAGAGACCTGCCCCAAGTTTCCATCACATTTAGGAAAAGTCAAGGTTATTTCTTGTTACATTCTACACAGGGGCTTCCCTGGTGGCACAGTGGTTGAGAGTCCGCCTGCCGATGCAGGGGACACAGGTTCGTGCCCCGGCCCGGGAAGATCCCACATGCCGCGGAGCGGCTGGGCCCGTGAGCCATGGCTGCTGAGCCTGCGCGTCCGGAGCCTGTGCTCCACAACGGGAGAGGCCACAACAGTGAGAGGCCCGCGTACCGCAAAAAAAAAAAAAAAAAAAAAAAAACAAGAACTTTGATTTGGCATCAACCGAGACACTCAGTGCTTGATGAGATTGGCCAAGTCCAGAGAAAAGTCAGATGCTTGTCATGTGCCTCTGGCTATGGCAGCCAAGAGCCCTGATGGTTACAGCTATTATCAGTGGCACTGGCAGTTCTAGACACAAAGCTAGAGGCCAAAAGGTCACCACCATAAGGACAAACAATCTAGCAAAGGATGATGTTGAAAATACAGAGTGGGCCAGTTGGAGATGGGCCCTTTCATGTTTATTATCATCTCAGTGTTTCAAGTCAGTTGCAATGACGGTTGAACGAACACACTTGACATTCTGATGTAGCTCTGGCCTTCTGCACGGGCCCCTGGGATTGCATTTTCCTTCCTCCCGGTTAGCTAATAACACGCTCTCTCAAACCTTAGTCAATTCAGGGACACTGCACTAAACATGTACAGATTTTGACCTAAGACAAATAATACGTGTTTTCTGACTCTTTGCAATAAGTGGGAATTCGAGGATGCTCTGACAGTAAGGGTGGGGCACGTCGTGGACAAGTTGGTGTGGTCGTCTCTCTGGGAAGAACAGCTTCACGTTCCGGAAGTGACCCTTCTCCCTGTAATTGTTGTGATTTGTGGTAGCGCTTTGGGTGCATCTTCTTACTTAGTTTTCTTGTGAACGCTTGACTGCTTCTGCGGTTCCGTGAACTGACATTCATTTGGAAAGCTAAGAGTGCTAATTGTACAGAAGCAAGTGCCTAAACAAGGTCTTAAAGAAAAAGAAAAATAAGAGGCTCAGAGCTAGTAAAGCAGGGGGAGATTCAGTGCAAGGTCATTGCAGTTTGCCCTGAACCATACAAATTGACTGTTTTTGTCTTTTCTTGTTTGCCGCAGGAGTCAGGTGAGATGAATTCTCTACCAGCCACCAGGCTGACAAAACCAGTAGCCACAGGAAAATCCATTTATTAATGATCATACAGCAGCAGCCTTGACGCTTTGCTGTCTGGCTGCATTTCATTGATCAACAAAAGTATAGTAAGAACAGGTTTTAGTTTCGTCATCTCTCTGCCGCTTCCAGTTATCCACCGATAGGTAGTGCTGAGCAGGGCATAGGTTAATTCAGTTGCAGACACACACTCTAGATGAAGCCAGGAGAGAAGCAAGTTCATGAAGCGTCCGAGGGAAAGGGATGGGCTTTTGCAACATCCTCAGTTGTAACCGGTGAGGCTATTCTTCCTTGGCTATTAGGCAGTGAAGGAGGCTTGTATTTGCTATGAAGAAGTTTCCATTTCAGGATGTTTCCAAGAAAGGACGATGCTTGTTTGCATAATCGTAACAGTGTTTGATGTCAATACTGTTGCTCTGAGCCTAACATCTGCTACCCTTTAGATAACTCGGGGGTTTTAAAATCATCAAGGTCTGAGATTTCCCGAGGCCTTAACCAACCCGACAATTATTTTCTGATTCTTTTCAACCTCTCTAGAGTACCGTGGACAAACTTATTAAGAAGACAAACCTAGCCCTCGTGGTTGGGACGAACAGCTGGAGAGAGCAGTTTATCGAAGCGATCACTGTCAGTGCTGGTGAGTGCTTTTCTCTGCATATTATAAATGATAATGTCCCGAGCTTACTTTTCCTGCCGTCACCACTTGGTCTAGGCCAAAGCACCAAAGACTCTCCATGATAAAATTAAAAGAGAAATAAATGTATTTGTAATGTTCATGCACATTTTGGGGACGAATTCAGACTTTCTAAGAAGCAATGAAGCAAATGTCTTCAAACAGGACATCCTTCTCTGTCTACATTGCGTCTTTCTCTCTGGAAATAGACAAGATAAATTTAAAGCCTACTGTGTCTCTTACTCATGGATAGCCAATCACAGGCTTTATCTGGAAAATTCCCTGAGAGCAGGAGAAGTGACTAAGTGCAGGTCAGAAAGGAACCATCAAAATCATAGGTGGGACAGGGTGACGTTAAGACACTTCACCACCATCATCTGCATCATTTTTCACTCTCTTCAACAACATCTAACAAATAAGTGTTTGCACTGGCTCTGGAAGTGAAAATAGAATCACATTCTGTTTCTTCCTATACAAGCAAAGTGTGGAGTTTTATTTAGGAAGATCCTATAAAATGAAGAGGGTTGCAAACTCAAGGAGCCAGACACCTGAGGAAATTAAATTCAGAAAGAAGTATCCCTTTTCTGTGTCACCAAACCTTGTCCACTCTCTGTGTGATTGTAAAAAGGCGGAGGAAAGCCCCTTTCAACGATTCAGGAAAGCAACACTCTCATGGGATTTTCTGGTTTTCAGTTCTTCTGTTTCATTTCCACTGGTTCTTTCTCTTTAAAGATCACCGCAGGCTCATTTTCTACTCTTGCAGCTAATGAATAAAACTAGAATTTTCTAACTAGTGTTTCCCAGACTGGAAAATATGGAAACAGCGTCACTAGCGGTTGGGTCATGACTTCTAACACAACTCCGTCTTTCCAATCTGCCACAGAATAATTTGACAGATCTCCCAAGTACTGTGGGAACAGAGGGTGATAAAAAACGTTTGTGCCTGTTTATTATTAGTGCTGTTAATAATCACACTTTGGTTTCTTGCAGTAGAGTATACAGTGGAAATTTATGAACAGTAAATGATGAGTAATTGCTTAGGGGAGTAGATCTGAAATGTACGCATAAGTTCTAATGGAGGTGGGGACTCCGTGTCTCAGTCCTTTTGGACTGCTATGACAAAATACCACAGACTGGGTGACTTGTAAACTACAGAAACTTATTTCTGGCAGTTCTAAAGGCTGGAAGTCCAAGATGAAGGCCCTGGTAGATTTGGCGCCTGGTGAGAGCCTGCTTCCTGTCTCATAAGCTTCTCACTCTGTCCCCACATAGGGGAAGGGATGAGGGAGCTCTCCAAGGTCTCTTTTATAAGGGCATTAATCCCACTGATGAGGATCTAATCATCTTCCAAAGGCCCCCACCTCTATATAACCATCATATTGAGAATTAGGTTTCAACATATGAATTTGGGAGGGATGCAAATATTCAGTCTATAGTACTCCCTCATTATGGCTTGTATTTTTTCTATAAATCTAAGATTAATACCTGAGGCATGAGCTATATTCCTTCTTCGTAGAGAGAACAAAAACTAAAGGGACAAAGATAACTTGAATAAGAAACTGTTGACAAGGCCAGTGGTAGAAAATATTGAAAAATAACCAGGGCTTCCCTGGTGGCGCGGTGGTTGGGAGTCCGCCTGCCGATGCTGGGGATGCGGGTTCGTGCCCCGATCTGGGAGAATCCCACATGCCGCAGAGCAGCTGGGCCCGTGAGCCATGGCCGCTGAGCCTGCGCGTCCAGAGCCTGTGCTCCACAATGGGAGAGGCCACAGCAGTGAGATGCCTGCGTACTGCAAAAAAAAAAAAAACAAACAAATTATTTTATGGGCTTTGACATACTAGAATTGAAACACTAAAAGCAGCATAAGCCTTAATAGACCATTTCTAATAGTTTCCAGGTTTCCTTTGACTGCAGATATATGAGTATTTGTACGATGGTCACGAGCTGGACCTCATTCATTCATTTTTCTATATGTCAATCATTCATTGTTCTTGCTGAGAAGGCTATGGCAGTGAATGAAAAAGACAAATAACCCTGCATGAAGCTTACCATCTACTGGCAGGAGACAGCAAATAAGTAAAATAAGCAAGAAGTCAAATAAGGTGTCTGTACGATGGTGAGCTAGTCATGGAGAACAACAAAGCCATGGAGGGAGACAGGAAGTGTGCATAGAGGCTGCATTGGATGGTAGCCAAAAAGACGCCATCCATAGACACGTCGTTGCTGAATTTGCTTTTCTAGCCATGGAGTGGTTTGTGTTGGTTCATTCACACATTTTTGTAACTTTCAGGGACCAAGGTAAACATTTTATGTCCAGTCTATGGCAATGGAAAAGGGTGGTTTTAAACAGCAAGAGTGATTATGCTGCAAACAAAGTTGTGTATTTTCTCCTGGTTAGAATAGGTATACAGAGAAACAACTCTAAAGATGCTAAGACATTCTTACTTTAAAGGGGAAGATTTTGGTTGGCCAGTACTTTCTTATGTTGAATCAAATGCTCTCGGAATCTCATGAGGTCAGTATTATGATCATCCTGACCTTCTGGAGGAAGAATCTGGGCCTCAGCAAGGCAACTTGCCTTTGGAAGGTATAGCCCAGAGCCCTGATCTACCAAACACTAGTCCAATGTGCTGTCCACTGCCCTGAAGAGCGAGACATTTCCAAGTGAGGAAAATTGCTCCTCCCATCTGGCTCATGGAGTGACGCTGGCCTCGTCACCTCTCCTGGTGCCATGGTTTCAGCACTTACATGATGAGAATAACTCCCACTCAGATCCTTTGAAGAACGGTTCATGAATGAAATGCCCAACCTCTCAAAGGTTCTTATTGATCATGCAATATATTCTGTTTTATGTTTCTAAGTGACTGCTTGGGAACAAGACAAAATGGCTCAGAAATTTGCAGGCTGCTGGGTAAAATGGATCTTCTTTACAATTTTGAGACAAAATATCAGAGAAGCAAACCCATAGCTTATAGCCATTAAATTACATGAAGGGCAGTTAGGAAGCTTAGTTGTTGTCATTAGGATTAAATTTAAGTCTCTAAAGAATGTTACTATTCTTGGGTTGTTAAGTAGACAATACAATTTGTAAAGCAGTATTTCTTGAAAACAGAATTTCATTGGATTTTAAGATTTCATGGCTAAATAGTTGAGAATCAGAAACAGTTGCCTTATTAAAAATGTTAAATTGCTTTTAAATGTCTCTATTGGGAGGCTTTTTCCTGTGCAATTTTCTGTGCAAAATTGAGACGATCTATCTTGCTAAACAAAAGTAATAATTTTATAACTAGGATTTTGCTTCTGTTTCCCACTGATTATATTTAAGCTAATTTCAAGGTAACCCCCTGGCTGTCTTTTGGTCCTCCTGTCTTCTCTGAATTTCATAGCTCAGTCCCTGGGCCTCCTATGACCATAATGTTTCTGTAAACCAAGTTCTTATAGTTCAATATTTGAAGAGTTAAAGGACTTATGAGACTCAAGGGATTAGGAAGGGATTATATAGTCATGTCCTGGCAGTTCTCCTTCTGTCTTTCCCTGCATAGAATACCAGGAGCGGTAGCGGTAGTGAAATGCCTGTCAGAAATTTACAAGGCAAGTCTAGTACCATCAGGTGCTTTTTTTTTTTTTCTTTGGCTGTACGCGGACCTCTCACTGTTGTGGCCTCTCCCGTTGCGGGGCACAGGCTCCGGACGCGCAGGCTCAGCGGCCATGGCTCACGGGCCCAGCTGCTCTGCGGCATGTGGGATCTTCCCGGACCGGGGCACGAACCCGCGTCCCCTGCCTCGGCAGGCGGACCCTCATCCACTGCGCCACCAGGGAAGCCCAATCAGGTGCTTTAAGATGTGGCAGCCGATGTATTTCCAAGGGAAACCAGCACTCACTGTGTGTCTGGTTTGAATTTCCCCCAGTGCCGCCATCTTTCTAGTGTCTCGGCTAGGGCAGAACGGAGGGTTGGCTTTAAGAGACTGTGGACCAGCTGGGCTACGAGGGAGAAACAGATGTTTCAGGGAAGAGGGCAAAGGTTAGCTGGGTAAAGAGAACCAGGATGCCAGTGCCAGTTCCACAGCCGGAACATTGTTGTTCTTTCCAGCAGCCTTGGGTGGTGGTGAGGTGAAGGACAGAGTGATGGCAAGCCTGGCTTTGGAGTAAGATGTGGATTTGTGTCCCAGACCTCCAAAAACTCCCTGGGTGACTCTAGGCAGATTCCTTCCCCTCTAAATCTCAGTCCCCTCGTGTGTAAAGTGGAGAAAACTGTTCCTCACTCATGGAGTTGCCATAAGGATTGATCAAGGCAACGCGTATTTTCACAAGGACTGTCTGTGCATTGGGATAGCACAGTTGGTTATTTGAGAGGCAAACTTCTTGAATATTCTACGATAAAATAGAACCAAATTTTGTGGAAAGGCAGTCAATTCAGTTTAATTACTAAAAAGGCTAGGGGACTAAAAACACTGGTTGACCTTTTTCCTTTGTAGTATTACACATGCCGTTTGATAGATAAGGCGAGTGAGATTCAGGAAAACAATGTGACGACTTGCCCAAGATGCCAAAGCTGGTGAATGTCAGCGCTGGGGTACATGTCGGCCTGGGATTCTCTTCTGGGTGAGAAGTGCACTCACTCGCTGTGCCTGAGTCCTGAGCACACACACACATGCACACACACACACATAGAACACCTGTAGACATACATACGCAGATGCATGCAGACATGTATGTGTGCATACATGCAGATACACAAAACACAGGCACAGAGACAGGCACCTTATATGGCCTGTATCTTTATTCATTTGCATAACTGAGCTGCAGATTGAAATATGAAGGGTTTTTCTTCCCCTTAATATTTGTTAAATCTCCTTAAGCCCAGCTCATGTTTCCTTCAGGGAAGGCACCAGTCAATTCTCTAAAGAACAGAGGGAAGTGTTTGTTTCCCTAGGTGCATCTGTAGTCTTCTCCTGCCTAGTAATTGGTGACATTCTTTCAAGAACATCATCACACTGCCCCCTCTTTTACCTGATCATTCTAAGTATCCCGCATTAAGGCTTTTTCTCAAATCCTTTTACTTTTGACATCGATTTTGCATATCTGATATAATATCTGTGGGACTTCTCATAATGAAGGAACACTCAAAAGTGGCCGAAAAAAGAAGTCTTTTTGTAGTCTTGATTCTGTCTCTTGTCAACTGCATAACTTGACAAAGTATTTAATCTTTCCGAATTTGAGTGTCACCATCAGTAAAATGAGAGGGTTGGACCAGGCGAGTTCTAAGAAACCAGCCAGTATAGAACTTTGGGAGCTCTGTGGATGTCAGCTGTAGTTGTACAACGGCCCCGATGGCATCATGTTTCATGGACCACCTGATTCTGAGCAATGGAAAAAAAAAAATACACTCTGCTCACCTTCCTGGCTTGCTTATATTAAATATTCAGCATAATAGCAGCATGCAATTCACATCTATTCTCCTAGAAGGAAAGGGATGAGAAGATAGTCTTCCATTGTAAAAAAAGAAACGAAGTGAGAGGACGATTCGAATATTTCTAATTTTCTTCCTGCTTGGTAATTGGAGCCCAGAAATCCCTGTGGAATCCTTGACAGAAGAAGGGCAGACATTCAACAGGAGGCCAGGATCTTAGACGTGACTGGCCTGTCCACCCTCACTACACTTCACAGTAGATTAAAATCAGAGACAGTGACACCAGCTAAATAAACAGGTGGAGTGGGTGTGGTCTCCTGAGTCTACCATTCCCGTCTGGAGACTAGCTCAGTTTGGGGGATGCTTCTGTCATCGGTCTTTCATCCTTGCATGTTATGTAGAGTAATAAGTGCTCTCAGATAAACTGAATTATTTAATAGCAAAAACTGTCACCTCAGTGGTGCCCATGAACAGTAATTCACTTTGACAATCCTGTCAACCTGAAGACTGATCCACTGCCCAAGTCCTAAATAATAAATAATAAAAATGGTACCTCCAGTGAGTTTCAAGGGGTTGCCGTGCCATCTGGTCTAAGCAGGAATCTTTCTAGGGTCTATTATCAAACATCATTACTATGGAGACACTCTCATTAGTTAATGTGTAAACCCCTGGGTCATATGGAAATCCCATTTAAGCAGCTGAAAAAAAATAATCCTGCTAGGTCAGGTTTGACACAGACTTCATGTGACTTTGAGAAAATCAGAAAAACAAAGAGGGAAGAGGGTGTTAGGGATTTGGGAGTTTTCATTTTTGTCCTGTTTCTTGTGTGACTATAAAGATTCTTAATTATCCTTTATGTAAAAATAGAAATTGACTGAGGTTCATGAAAAAAGCTGAGGTTTCCTGAGAAATGGTAGGTACAGTTACCTCTAAGGAAGTTGCTCCAAAACCTATGTATAAAATTTCAGCCCACTTTCTGCTTAAATAATGTTACCATTTATTGCTTGTCTACTATGTCAATGAAAATAATCAATAGTCTATAATAAAAATAGAAAAGAGTTTTATTTGAGCCAAACTGAAGACTATAGCCTGCAAGACAGCTTCCCAGATTACTCTGAGAAACTGCTCCTGAGAAGCGTGTTTCTCAGCACAGTCTTATATCTCATCAGAACAAAGAACATTATACAAGTCAGGGATACATTTCTTCAAGGTTTCAAGAAAAAAAAGACAACAGACCAGCATGTGCACAGCAAGTCAATATGGCCTTGGCACCTGGGAAGAGAGTCTTATCACCCAAGGAAGACCAGCGTTGGAGTTCCAGGAAGGGAGGCATTTAGGTTTTATTTTTAACGTGGACATTCTTTACTTCTGGTCAATGTGCCCTTTTCTTTAATAATTAAATCAGATATACAATGTGTGTTTGATGGGCCACAAACAGGTTAGGGCATTGGAATGGATGACCTCTGTTTTTGGAACATGGAAGTACTAAAGGGTCCTCTGAAGGACCTTTCATTTTCAGCAATCAATGTCGACTTACCCTCAATGGCACTGCTATTTGCAATTTAGAGCTCTGGCTTTAGTCCAATGAAACATCTGCCTTAGAGTACATATTAGATAAACTGGGTAATTACACCAACTGGGCCAAAGCTCATTTAAGAGATCTAATGCTTAAGACACACTGTCTAATGGTCACGTTAAATTCAGTAGCTGCTCTTCCTTGCTTTGAATTAGATATCAGGAAAGTAAAGCTTCTTTAACTTTTTATCAGAGCCCCTATCAAAACTGCTCTCACTGGATTATAAATTAATCATAATTTTAATTTTTACCTTTAAAGTATAATATTTGAAAAGTATTTGTATCTTTCCTTAGAGTTAGAGTTATTATTCAAGATGTCCCTTACTATAGTTAAAGAAAACATGATAGGGCTTCCCTGGTGGTGCAGTGGTTGAGAGTCCGCCTGCCGATGCAGGGGACACGGGTTCGTGCCCCGGTCCAGGAAGATCCCACATGCCGCGGAGCGGCTGGGCCCGTGAGCCATGGCCACTGAGCCTGCGCATCCAGAGCCTGTGCTCTGCAACGGAAGAGGCCACGACAGTGAGAGGCCCGTGTACTGCAAAAAAAAAAAAGAAAGAAAACATGATAAATTCCTACTTTAGTTTAAAGAAAAGGAGTTTTGTTTTTTTCAGCAAATTAATTTTTTTCAGTGTTTTCTTATTTGCTTTGACCATCAGAAAGCTTAGTCAATTTTTTTTGTCCAAGTATTCAATATTCACTCAACTTACGTGTCTGAAAGTGTCCTTTATTTCTGCTTTCTTCAGATATTTTTTGGTCCTATTTTATCTTAAAGTAGTTTAACTTTATTAATAGGTACAGATCTGCTCAAGTCCTCTTGGAAGTAGAAAGAGTCTAAATTAAAATACTTTTTTTAACAACAGCAAATCTGTTCTATTTACCACTATTTCTCTAGTAACCAGGCCAGTGTTTGACAGTGATAAGAATTTGTTGAATAAAGAGTGAATGAATTTAGGTGGGAATCAATGTTTTCCAATCTACATGTAACTGGATTAAAAGCCTGTTTTCCCTATATCATACTGCCATGTCTGATCTAGAAAAAATCTATATAAACACATACATACCCTCATCCGTACATATGCCATATTTCAAAGAGTTTCAGACACATTTAATTCATATATAATATACACAGAACATACAGATATACAAATGCATGTAATTGTACCCATATAATACATTTATTTTTGCGTATGCAAATTGGATATGCAAATCCATATTTTAAATTGCATTTTCTGTCAGTTTCCTGAGTGGAATTTTAGTGTTTTTTGGCTGGTTTTTATGATCCAAAATGAGAAAGAGGAAAAGCAGAGGGCATGAGTAACAAAGAGGATGACGGTAAGTTCCATAAAGAAACTATTTATGGCAGATATTCTGGGGCCATATTATTGGTAGGTAGATAAAGCAAATCTAGGATATCTATCAACTTTAAAATGTCAGTGGTAGCAGAATAAAACGTTGAATCAGGTAGCTTCAACTCTTAGTTTCAGAAAGAGGCAGGCCAGCCACACAGCGGTGAGAGAACAAGAAGGCGGGAGAAGCAAGCAATTATTTTCTGGCCCCCGGCTTTAGCTAATATTTCTGAAAAGAATACTGGCTTGTTGGGCTGTTTTTCTCTTAAATTGCTTATTACAGAATCTTGAGGAAAACACTGTACCAAAGGCTTGGGAATGATTCAGCGTTTTTATTTGTAAGCCTGGAGTCACATCTCTAATGTGGTTTGGAGGAGAGGCAGCAGCTCAGCTCTGCAAACAATGCACCATCACTGGATCCAGTAGCTCTTTTGTTGGCTTCGGCTGCTGCGATGTGAATACAGTTTTAGTTGTTGCTTCCAAATCAATGCACGAGGTATTGAGGGGGGTTTCATCCCAAGGCGGGAGCCTTTTGTACACTGTTTCCAGTGGGGGAAACATTTCAGCATAATCCAGCGAGGTGGAAGGAGGAGAAAACATAACCAATCCCCCCCCAAAACACACACACACACACACACACACACACACACACACAGGGGGAGGAGCCTTGTGAAAGGGACTTGCAGCATTAATTCTTGCTGTTAACAGCCTTCCGTCTTGATAAAAACCTTGTCATTCTGACTCCTGCAGTGAAAAGCCACTTGCCTGGACCAACAGGCTTTGACAAAACCCAACAGCCCGTGCCTCTCTCCTGCCTTGCCTGTGCCTGTTCACATCTGGCTGGGTGTTGTCTCTTTTGTCCTGAGAAAGCATCTTAGACCAGAATCCTGGTGCAGACCTGAAAAGAACCTTACTGATCAGCTAGTCCAACCTTGCTTTTTTTGAATAAATAAGAAGCTGAGACCAGAGAGGGAAAGAATTTCCTCCAAGGTCACACAGAGCCTGTTTCAGAACCCAGGGTACTTGCTACACCACATAGCACCGCTCTCATTATTCTTTCCAAGTTGGCTTTTATGGAACCAGCACCTTTGCCCTTATTCCATGCCTGTCCCCTGATGTCACCTAAGGACCTCTGGGTTTCTTGATGACGTGAGGCTTCAGGATTAAGTGAAGAAAAGACCACAACTTTCTTGGGCCAACAGTTTAGCAGCATTCAAAGAAGTGAATGGCCCTGCTCTTGATGAATAGTTGTTTTGTGTTCACACCAGCCTCACACGGCAACCCTGTGCAGTAGGTATTGAGGAACCTGTTTACGAGATGGGGAAACAGAAGTTGGGATTCACACTTGGACCCATGGGTTCTGGTTCCAAGGTTGGTACTCCTTCCATCTTGTCACACTTGTGCATCCCAGAATCTAATGCCCGTAGGCCACAAGCTTATTATTTTATTCCTCGTACTTTGCTCTTGCCTCAGGGCTTGTGCATAAGTTTTTTCCCCTGCATGGAAGGCTTTCCCTCCACGTCCGGATGTTCTCAGCATTAAGGTCTCAGCTCACGGGTCACCACCTCAGAAGACTTTCTGTACAACCCAGTCACTCTTTATTATACTCTCTGACTTCAGTGTCTTCAGAGCCCAGATCAACATCTGAAATGATGTTCGTTCATTCGTTTTACCTGATTACTATCAATCTCTCCTTACCAGAATGGACATTTTATGGGGTCTTATTTGTCTGCAGTTTCAATGCCTAGAACTGTACCTGACATGTAAATGATGAATAAATATTCACTGCCGATACGAATGGTACAAATGAAGTTATCTTTTAACCACTGCATTCCCTTTGCAGAAGAGGTTTATTGGTTATTTTACTAGGGATATTGGTTCAGGTTAGAGGTTCAGCCTAGGCTTATGGGACAAAACAGTGACCTGAAATACTTTTAGAGATCAGACCTATAGACGTAACAGCGTTTTCTCCATGCCTTAACCAAATAAGGAAAATAGGCCACAGACATTGATAATGAGAGGGGAAGGGATATTTTAAAGATGCTTTATATTAAAGAAAAGCATCAAACAGCTCCATCACAGGATTTTTTTTTTTTTTTACAAGAGATGAAAAATCCACTGACGAACAGACAAATCTGATTGTCAACACCCGCCTTAGGCAGCCTACCCTTTAAAGGAAGTGTTCACTTGCAGTCAGGGAACAGGATGTTCCACCTGAATTCCACTAAGGAGCTAATCCTCTTGTCCAAAACCGATTTCACTACATATAAGATTCTCACTTCTCTTTAAAAAAGTCTCGGGCTTCCCTGGTGGCGCAGTGGTTGAGAGTCTGCCTGCCGATGCAGGGGACACGGGTTCGTGCCCCGGTCTGGGAAGATCCCACATGCCGCAGAGTGGCTGGGCCCGTGAGCCATGGCCGCTGAGCCTGCACGTTTGGAGCCTGTGCTCCGCAACGGGAGAGGCCACAACAGTGAGAGGCCCGTGTACCGCAAAAAAAAAAAAGTCTCATTTATCTTTTCAACCGCACCAAAGAGAAGGGTAGTTGAGGCTAGCCTTTGTTTCCAGGAGATGAATCTGTGAGGTGCCCAAGAACATGGAAATCATCAAAGCCTCTTTGCTGTCAGTGCAGAGCCCTGTTTACTGGCATCTCAATGAAAATCACAAGAGAGAAGGGACCAGGGACGAGCAGATGAGGTGCACCCTGAATGATTGCAGTCACTTTGTATTGTGCAAACCGAGGCCATGATGAGATTTCTAGATACCCCACTTTCATCACCAGTTTGCTGGCAGATCAACTCACAAAGCCCATGATCAGAAGAAAGTCCCTTCAAGTGGTCCTGAGACCAGGAAAGCAGTCACAAAGCAGGGGAGTTGTCTTTGCCCAAGAGCTATCTAGAGTCCATTCCATTCTCTATGCAGAGAGATTGATGTTTGCCACAGTATGAAGAAAATCCCACTTCCCCCCAGGGCTGACATAAACCACCAGTAGAGGATTTTCCCAAAGAGTAAAAGAAAACCAGACTCTTTAGGAAGAAGAAAGGAAGTAGGGCCATCCATTCATTCCCTGAAAGAGCATTCAGTATTTTATACACGGTAGCATATGCAGGGGTTTATTTTAAGGAGGTAGGTTATTTCCCAATTACACTTTTCATAAAGTAATGTCAGATGAGCTTAGATTTTTATCTAAGATTGGATTGTTGCTGGACAAACCACAGAGATTTTTTTCTCTGGGAAAAATGGGTCAAGTAATTGCAATAAAGTGAAAGAGTTTAAATCTCATAAGCAAGTCACTTAAACTGTGAGCCTTCGTTTCTTCATCTTTAAAATGGAGAAAATAATACCTACTTTACCAGATTGCTAGGAGATTAAGTGGAATGTGTGTATCGACCCATATGCATGAAGGTAGTTAGGCACTTAGTAAGTGAATCTGAATTTATAGTTTAATCGCAGCAGCATCTTAAGAGAATCTAGGTCGTCTTTGTGCTCCTCTGCATGTGGGGCAACCTTTGATACACATCTACCGTTTATATAAATTTCAACATTTTCCTAGGACATAATGTTGATTTTTGTTGTTGTTGACAATTACAGGGTTATTCCTGCCCAGTTCCCCCAAGGCTCAGCTTCCCACACTCCAGGAGGCTAATTCAGACACAGCTGCTGGTATTTACAAAGAGTTATCAGAGCCCTGGGTCCAGTCTTGGAATCTAGTGTGCCCACATACTCCCCACTTTAACTAAACCATCTAAACTAGCAGGAGGCATCTACACTTGCTGAGTATCACCTCTGCTTTTTGGAGGTTTATTTCTTAGGTGCTCCAGTCTGCAGGCAAGATGCTCCTTTATTGCAAGAGCCTGAAATTCTGTCAATCCTACAATCAATAAAGGGTAAGAGGACCCTCTGAATTTCAAGACTCAGCCTGACTTGGAGTGATTTTGCAAAAATTAAGCTTGGGGCAAAAGCCACATGTGACTAATTCTGTCAGCCCCCAGTCATTTAGGAGCCCTCAGCTCACCTAGAGGAATTCTTTAAAAAGCAAGAGGCTAAGCAATCGAGTTTCAGCTTTAAACTGATTCATTTGGCTAATAATCAAACTTGCATGGAGCTAGAACTCCTTAGTGGATCCGTTTTTCATTTTGACAGTGGCTACATTTGCTGAGAAATATTTCTGTCACGTTAGATATTTCTTGTGCTGTGTTAACCATCCTAACAAGGTCCATAATGACCTCAACAATTAAGCATTCTGTTCTTTGTGGAAAATTTCACCCAGGGGTTCATTTGTTTCCAACAGGGTTGAAAGTTATGCGCAGAGAGTGAGCTGCCTTCAAGTGTCCCTTTCAGGATTGTCACATATCACCTTTCCTTAACCGCCCAAGTATGGAGTGAAAGTCACACTGGTCCTGTGGGGCAGAATGGCCCATAGCTATCTCTGGCTTGGAAGTAGATGGTGGGGATGATTAACAGGGCCTATATAGGTGTCCTCTCCCTCTAAGAACAGGCCAGAAGTTCAAGTCACAAAGCTACAGCAGTCATATTTCTTACAACATGATGTTGATATCCAATGCATCTCTCCAAGGAAATAGAATGAAAACTAGAGATCAGTCAAGTCGTTTCTAGAATAAAGGACATACTCCTAGCTGTGGTGTCTAGGCACAGTGGATTTTAGGCGTGGGGTCTCCACACTAATTCTGATCCCCACGACTTAGTAAAGACGGGCCTCTTGATATATGACCAGGCTTGCTCTCAGGCCTTTGGCTGCAGGGGACGAGGGCAGTGAGACTAGAGACCATCAGAAGGGCCCACAGCCCGCCACCCACAAGGATAACTAGCCACACCAAGAGACTTTGTCATAATCCAAATACATTTTAAAGAAGGCTTCAAGAGTGACACTTCTTAGAAAGAGCTGGTATGCTATCAAGATTCGAGTTTTCTCATGACAAAGTTTTACATGGACTGAAAAGACAGTAAGTAATCACTTCTTTTAATCACTTCCTATTAAGGATAGGTGAAAGGTTGTACAATTGTGTCCCCCAAAATCAATTACGCTAGTGTGGAAAATGGAAGACATGACCTAGAAATGTCTTCGGAAGAGTGGATTGTTGATGTTGGTTTACTCGTATGACAATGTGTGATGTCAGCCCAACGTGTTCATTAACAAAAGTGCCCAGAATGAGGATGGCGAAAGACCTTCCCCGGTGCAGGCAAATAAGCGCCTCTTGGAGTTGCATTCAGCTCCACGCACTGCATTCTAAAAAGGAAGGCTGTGTACATGTCAGTCCCAAACTCCCAATCTATCCCTTCCCCCTACCCTTCCACGTACACGCTGCTCTATTTAAAATAGGTAACCAGCAAGGACCTACTGCATAACACAGGGAACACTGCTCAGTATTCTGTAATAAGCTAAATGGGAAAAGAATTTGAAAAAGAATAGATACATGTATGTGTATAACTGAATCACTTTGCTGTACACCTGGAACTAACACAACATTGTTAATCAACTAGACTCCAATAGAAAATAAAAATTAAAAAAAGAAGAAGCAGCAGACTGCTTAGAGGAGCATGGCCAGACTGAACTTGGAGCGAGGACTGAGGGTGAAATGAGAGGAGTCAGCATCAAGTACCTGAAGGAATGTCACGTAGAACACGATTAAACTTACTCCACGTGGCTTAAGGAATGGGACCCGGACAAATGAATGGACCTACCAGCCCAAGCTGACAGCCAGAGCTGTTCAACTGTGCATTGTGAGACTATGAACTCCCTAATAGCTGAGACTCTCAAGTGTGGCATGGGTGACTTTTTGGCAAAGAGATTTTAAAGAAATTCACATTAAACAGGGAGCTGACATGGGCAGGTTCCGAAACCCTTCCAGTGCTTTAAGTTCAGGTATTTTTCTAATCCCCACACGTTTCATTTGATAGAAGCAAATGTCTGTATTCTTTCCCTGTGCTTTGGCAACTCATAGATCTAGAAATTTGAGTGAACTGTGTTTTGAGATCTCTGTTGATAAGGAATTATCTTGCAATATACTTGGAAGAAAAGTTGCTGACATCTTCTACTTTGCATCAGGGAATAAGTATTTGGCCAAAAAGTTCGCTCGGGTTTTTCTGTCAGGTGAACAAAAATTCATCAGTTGAATCAGTTCTCAGTTTGTTCTCTTAAAATTAGAAGGGGTAAATTAGCTGATTGCTAAAGTTTCTTTCATTTAAAATATTTAGTAATTTTGTAAGAACCTTTGAATAAGAGAAATGGAAATATACAACAGAAGAGTAGAACTTGATTTATAATTATTGTATATCGGGTTGCAAAAAAAAAAAAAGTGATAGCTATGGAAGAGAAAGCCCATTCAGTAACAAATTAGCTTGTTAATCTGTTTGAAGAGAACAAATCTTTGTGCTCAGAAACGAAAGAGAAACAAAATCAAATCAACCACACGGGAAAAAAGGAATAAAATTTCAGAAAGAAATTATGCCCAAAACAATGTCTACAGAATGAAGAAAACCACTGTAGTGATCCACCTTCACGGTTATTGATTTGTATATTACATGAGGCCGCTGAGTAACACTTATTGGGCTTAGACGATCTCATGAAGGCAGTGTGGTTGCCCACAAATACCATCCTAAACCCATTGTGTCATGCTCCCGGAAAGCATTCTGATCGTTCTCATTATTCTCATAGTTGGAGGATAGTCTTGCAAAATAAAAATGGACTAATTATAAATAAATGAATATCTAGAAGGAATTGAAAGTCAGTTTCTCAGATTAACAAGATTCTCTAAACTGCTTTCCATTACAGAGTTGTGATAATTTAGGCCAGTTTCCCCAATTCTAGAGTGAAGAGCTAGATGCAAACCAGGATGTTTGATTCAAATGGTTGGCCTTTGACGACTGGAAATGAAAATAACTTGCCACACTCTAGAGAGTCAACATCAGCCGTAACCATGATGTTCTCCCTTACTGTATTGTCTTGTCTCCTGGGTTTAGTTGGTCCCCAGGAACTCGAGAAAGAGCATATGGCTGACTGCCAAAAACATATCATAGCTAGAACATAAATTAGAAGACAAACATTACTGATGCTGCCACATCATTTTTACAGTCCTACAGATAGGCAACATTGCATTTCTATAGCGTGGGGCATCAGAAGAATTCTCAGGTTCAAACTTTGAATCAGTGTGTGACGATCGATGCTGTAGTCCTCAACTTGCTTCAACAAGACATCATGGGAAGTAAAATGTTCCCTGGGCTGTTAGATCAAATCCCAACTCAGCCACTTACTGACTGTGTCATTATTTTAGAAAGTCACTTAACATCTCTGAACTTCATCTGTACGATGGGATTAATGATGCGGTTATGGTAGGGATTAAATAAGATCAGGTATGTGAAAAAAGTTAGCTCAGTGTCTGACATTTAGTAGACACCCCATCATGTTCTCTCCCTCTGTTCCTTTCTTCCTTTTTTCTTCTTAAAACCAAGCAGCTCGGGGAAGCTGTAGTGGTAACGGCTCATTCAAACAGAATATAGATTCTGTGCAATCAAGATACTCAGATCATATTGATTTACTGCCTTTCTTCTGACAAATAACAATGATGGAATATGGCATGTCTGTCTGTAAAGGGGTTTGCAGTTTTACAAAGGACTTGGACATTTCCTCTCCTGGTCCTTACAGTAGCTCTGTGATGTGGGATTTAGGAAACTCTTCCGATGAAGAATTGAGGCCCAGGAAGGTCAAGTGTCTTGCCCCCAAACAAGCTATTACAACCAGAAATTGACTTAAGTCTTCAGACCCAAATGTCCATTACACCCCAGCAGCCTCTATTTCTAGTTCTTAAAGTTCTCCCTGAGGCCAAACCCTGAGCATCTCTACAAATTAACACCTGGTTTACTTTAGCTGCTGTGTACTCTGCAGGTGCCAAGCCCAGGGATTGCCTTTCTTGATCAATTAATTGTGCTGACAGTACCCTTGTTCTCATGCTCCAGAGCAGGGCCGGGGCAAGTACCATTATATCAGTAGTTGAAGGGATGCTCTGTTCACTCTCTGTGATGTTAATGATTAGACTACTTTTGTAGTTATATTTAGGAAGTCCGGTATGAATCAAGGAAACCATTTAAAAAGCCATGGGAGGGATTAATCAAATACAGCTTGTTTGTTATCTTCCCATTACTGAAATCCATAAAGCTGAAATGAAGGATTCTGGGATAAGAGGATCCTTTGTTTGGGATCCTATAAAAGGAAACCCACCAACCTGCCTGTTTCTTTGCTAATACAGAAGAGAGACTCGAAAGAATTACGCAGCATCCAGTAACCCTGAGCTGGCAAACATACCAGCAAATTACTGTCATCTCTACCATCACATAAAAGATGCTCCAGGTGTGTGTGTGTGTGTGTGTGTGTGTGTGTGTGTGTGTGTGTGTGTGTGTTTAATGCTCCACTGCTCTTTGCAAGGAGCACACTTTTAAGTATAGTCCAGGTGGTGATGAATGAATATAATATTTCTTTGTCCTTCTCCAAGACAAGGTAATTGTGTCTCATACATGGCAGTCAGGGGTCATTTTTAATATTTAAATAACATCTGAGTGGGAGATTAAAATTTATAAAGAGCAGTGAGATTCCAGGAAAAAGATGGGAAGCCACTTCTACTTTCAAATGCAATAAAACAGATGGGCCTCCCAGTCCAGACTTAAGCATTAAGATGTTTAATATTCCTTATAATGTTGGAAGCCTACAGAAGGAAATTCTCCCTCTCTCTGTCTCTCTCTTGCATGCATACACACACACACATTTTGCATTGTACACGTACAAGTCATAAAGTTAATTCCAGAGGGCAATATTAGATTTTGTTTTTAAAAACCGAGAATGTCACCTTAGGACCCAGCATCTTGACCAAGTAATTAAATAATGATGGGGAAACACAGTAACAATCCTAAGTGGAGGAAAATAATGATAACTACCATGATAATCATTACCTTGAAATATCCTCAAACACTTTGCAGAAATGATCTGATTATTCCCTTGCACATCCCTCATGGGAAAGGGGTTATTATTTCCATCTTGAAGACAAATACAACATCTACTCTCAATTTATAAGTGTCATTTCTTCTCAGAAGCTCCATTATTTGTTTTCTTGTTCGTCTCCACAGTATGAGACTTAGACACCCCAAATTAAGTAATTTTGTAGAGTTAGAGGCAGAATAATCTGTGTTTCTATGAATGATTGATTAAAATCTAGTGTTTTCCAAACTGTTTTAATCATACCCCCTATAAAATGATAAAATATTTACAAATATAGATATTTTGAAGGATCAGATACAAAATAAATATAACTAGAAAGTCTAGTGCTTTTTCTGAGCTTTCCTGGGGTACATGCAGTCCCCCCTTTGGATTGGGAAGCAGGGAGAAAAGGAGGTAGAGAAATCATTAGCATGGTCCTCTTCTTCCTACCCCCCTCAAACAAGGACTAACAATTGCAGCTCTCACAGTGAGTTCCACCTGGAGCTCAAGTGGAGGGTAAAAGGGAAATGGGAAGAAAGGTGAAAGAAGTGAAACTGAGAGTCAAATCCATTTCACCTGCCCTCACTAATCAAGGCCATTTTGAGACTTGCAGGTCCTCCAAGTAGCTTAAACAATAAGATGTTGGCCCAAGTTGTTTTAGGGACTTGGAGTCAGCTGTGTCTAGTTGGAACTGAGCTGGTTAAGACTGGGTGGGACCGCTGACCCTCCTCTGGGCATGCGTGGATGCTAGCTCAGTGACGTTTTGAACGTGCTTAGGTACGCCTGAGCAGAACCAAGGTTACCGCACGTTTTTCCAATCGCCTTTCCCCATGCTCCCCACACCCCAGACCACTCTGCTTCTTTATTGGTCATCCCATAAATACCCGGAACCCTCTGCTTTCATAGAGGGAGCTTTGAGGCTTGTTCTCCCGTCTCTTCACTTGGCTGCCTTGGGGAAAAACTCTCTCAGCGTTTTGGCTTGCTGTGCTTGGGGCAAAACGAACCTGATTCAGTAACAGAAGGAAAAAAGAAGAAATGGAAGGAAACAAGAAAGGAGTAAGTAATAGAAACACTGAGTGGCTGTTCCTATATGTCAGTGCTATGCCGTAGGATGCTTCCAAAGGGGCTGTACTAATTTGCTAGGGTTGCCATAGCAGAATACCCCAGACTGGGTAGCTTAAACAGTAGAAATGCGTTTTCTCAGTTCTGGAGGATAAAAGTCCAAGATCATGGTTTTGGCAGGTTCGGCTTCTCCCAAGGCCTCTTTCCTTGACTTGGGGGGAGGAAGGGCCACCTTCTTGCTGTGTCCTCACGTGGTCTTTCCTCCATGTGCATGTGTCCCTGCTATCTCTCTGTGTCCCAATTCCCCCTTATAAGGACACCAGTCCGATTGGATAAAGGGCCACCCTAACAGCCCCGTTTTCATTGAAGCATCTTTTTGAAGGCCCTATCTCCAAATACAGTCACATTCTTTGACTGGGGGTCAGGCTTCAACATGTGAATTTGGAGGAGATACAATTCAGTCCACAACATGTGCTTTTACTTAAAAGCATCTTCTACTTTCAGGCACGGATGATATTAGAAATATGGAATACCCATACAGCGTGAGCACTGTAGGAAATGGTTGATTATGAACTGAGGCACACTAAAAGTTTTTAAGAGTTTATTTGAGCAAACATGGATTCACCTCAGGCAGAATCGAACCAAAAGTGGTTAGGGGCACTCTGCCGTTAGGAGCTGGGAACAGACTCTTATAGAGCAGACTCAGAAGTGAAGCAAGGAAGCTGAGTGGCTCTAGCTTAAGCAGTTGCCTGACTTAGGAGAGCCTAGGTGGGCTGTTTGTGAATGTTGGTTCCTCGGTTTCATTTTCTCAGATACAAATGTATTTATAGGAATTGACTCTGGCTGAGGTTTCGGCTTGCTCACATTCCGTTACTAAGGCGTTAGAGCCACTCCCGTCTAATGGCCTCCTTGGTCAATTACTTTAACATGGGCAACTAGGCTCTTTCACTCTAGTGTGTCACTCACTTTTCCATCAGCTGACCTGAGTCAAGTCCTCTACCTAGTTCGTTTCCAAAGGTGATTCCATCCGTCTGCTGAGGGCTTCTTCCCGAGAGCTTATTGGAGACCTTCCAGAGCCTCAAAGATGAGGCTACTTTCTCTGCAGATCCCCAAAGTTTATGTGCATAATAATTCTGACTGTGCACTCACTGAAGAGCGAACCATTGCCTCTTCTTTCGTCCTGTAAGATGACAAGTTACAAATCCAGACACTCCTCGTATTTTGTGAGAGGCGCTTTTCCCTCAAAGCTCCTCGGCTTTAAGAGGGTTTCCCAGTTATGGGCCACTCCAGAGGGCCTCACCAAGGAGTGTCTCATGAAGAGTACGCACGTTCGCCCCATGCTGGCAATCTAAGATTGGGCAGACAGCTGGGAAGTGTGACAGCCTCACCAGCTGCCGGCTGCATTGGTTGGAGGAAGTGGATCCCTGGTGACAAGGTTCGGGGAGGTGGTGTGGTGAAACAAAGTCTCAAGGAGAAGTTCTTTCCAAAATGGCTACAAAACACATAAATATATACTAGCCACCACTTCAAGAAGAGGTGACATTCAGTAGCTCAATTTTAAAATATGTGAATGGGGATTGTATCACATTGTAAATGAAGTTTCCGTTTTAGAATACTATTAATTTCCTGGCTCCTTTAAGTAGTAAGCTTTGTGAATTTACTTGGCAACATTGTTACATGTGTGTGTGTTATGTAATTAAGTAGTTACATATGTGTATTATGTAATTAAGTAGTTACATAAAGTCAGTGGAAATTCATACATGCATGCATGCGCTGGAGATTAGACCAAACACTAAGGACACAGAAATGAACAAACTCCTGCCCTTGACAGGCTCATAGTCAAATGGAGAAGGAAAGTGAACAGGCACAATCTAGAGACTGGTCTCAAATTGAGCATGCATGAGAATCACCTGGAAGCCTTGTTCAAACACCTCCCACCTTACCCCCACTCCCCTAGTTTCTGATGCAGCGGGGCCAGAAATTTGCATTTCTAAAAAATTCCCTTGTGCTCCTGCCGCTGTTCAGGGACCACAGTGATCCAGTGTTAGCAGTGTTGGGGGGGGGCTATGGAAGCCCCAAGAAGTTCCCAGAAGGCTGGAGGGCAAGGGGCGGGAGGGTGGTGGTCAGGGGAAGTTTCACAAGGGCAGTGATTTTTTTTTTTTAAAGGATAAGGAGGGAGGGATTAGGATATGCCAAGCACGTTTAGTTCTAAAGGACAAAAGTAGGAGAAAGTACATTACATACAGTTTTTTAGAAATTGCAAATAATTCCATTTGGCTGGGATGAAGTTTGAGTTTGAAGTAGTTGCAGGAGATGAAGCTGGAGGGCCCTGTTACAACATGGTCCGATACAGGATCATATGGCCATGAATCCCCAGAGCTAGACTCCGAGCTGGAAGGAAAGAATCCTGGTAGAAGAACTGTCAGTCCTCTTTCATTAAAGGAGGCTTTTTTCCAAGCATGGCACACGACTTTCCTGCCTTTGGGGAGAAATCCTTATCACTTCCATGAAATGACAATACTCACGGGAGGTGACGTGGGAGTAGAAAGTATGTGTTGATTGCATATAACCAGAACTGGTTGGGGCTTAAGGTTTTGCTGTTGATCCGTGAACCACAGCGAGGGGGCATGTCAGTACCTTAATAATGATTTGGTTGATTATGATTGACTCTTGGAAAACCCAAAGCTTCACCCACCTCTCAAGGGAGGGCCAACAGGCCTAGGAAGGAGAAAGTGGGAGAGAGGAAAACCCTGATAGCACAGATTTTGATGAAATATTCTTCATTCCTTTCTCTCTAGGGGAAGATGATGACGACGATGAATGTGGGGAGGAGAAGCTGCCCTCCTGCTTCGATTACGTGATGCACTTTCTGACTGTGTTCTGGAAGGTTCTCTTCGCCTTCGTCCCCCCTACAGAATACTGGAATGGCTGGGCGTGTTTCATCGTCTCCATCCTCATGATTGGCATACTGACGGCTTTCATCGGAGACCTGGCTTCCCACTTCGGCTGCACCATCGGCCTGAAGGATTCGGTGACCGCGGTAGTGTTCGTCGCACTTGGAACGTCAGTGCCAGGTAATGAATACATCCCTGTGTGATTCCCCCAGGAGCGGAAGCCCATTTGCTTTCTTGACCCTTTTGTTCCTACAATTTCAAGTGCCGTGCTAACAAACCAGGCCTAGGAAAGACAAAAGCCCAGAGCTGTGCATAAGGTCACCGCCAGAACATCGTCATGGCATTTCTCAAGGTTAGAAAGCTGGTCAGTATCATCATGACAGGATAGCATTCCCAGAGGGCCTGCCTGCACGGAGAGAGCAGATTGATTTGATGGATAGATTGATAGGTCAGCTTCCCATTACAATTAGAACTTTCAAAAACACAACTACAGAATTATCTTCAAGAACAAAATTTCTGTCTTCTATCTATTTAGTCAAGTTTGGATGAAGCGCGGTATTTGTTGGGTAACTAAGATAAATATTTAAAACCTGATGATTCTCTTGACCCAAACATTAATGGGAGTAAATAGAAAACAGACATGGATCAGAACAGGAAAAAGTTACCCTGAGCAAAATAAGCAGGCCAGGTGGACATCCCTTCATGCATTCCCGCTAAGCTGAATTTTTCTTCCAGCCTGCAACTGTAGCTCGTTATGTGTACTCCCTCTTCTGAGTAAGATCTCATCCTCCTGAACATAACATTGAGAGCAGTAATTTTCAAACTTTGATGGGCATCAGAATTACCTGGGAGTTTGTTTTTAAAAATGCAAATGCCTGAGACCCACAGCCAACCTATGGAGTCAGAAGGTCTAAAGAAGGGCCCAGAAATGTGTGTTCAGCTCACAGGTGATTCTGATACACATCAGAGCTTATTGTAACTGAAGTTCTGGACCTACTTCCCGTCACTAGCTGACATCTTGACAGATGTGTAGTCTCAACTTAGAGCAACAAGACTTGCATCTCTACCAACAGAAGGTCAATGACAAGGGTTGCAGTGGGCTTGGGAAAAGGCAGGAATTGAGGGGAAATACAGCCCTGCGGATGGTGCCGTTCCTCTCCCACTTTCCCACTTTGCCACAGTCTTAATGAAAATGCTGTGACTTCTACTAACGCTTGCCATAGTTGGCGACCTGGCTTTTGAGTCTGAAAGCAAGCACAGTTTAAACCATGTGTCTCTTGACTGAAATCACTGGCTGTTCTTCTCAGATATTCATTATCTCAGTGACTATGGATAGATTACTTCTCTGAGCCTCGGTTTCTTCATTTATGAAATAGGGACAACCATATTAACTTGCAGGATCAGGGTAAGGATTGGAGAAAACGCCTATAAAATTATATAGCTAGGAAAGCATCTGGGACATGGGATTCAATAAAAGAGCAGCGCTTGTGATTATGGTGTTGAATGGCTAAGGAGGATCTGACGAGTATGAATTTGGACGCCTCACCCCTTGAGAACCGAAGGATGGATGAAAGGTCCAGATATATCCTGGTGAGCCGTGGCACATGGTGTATTACAACTGATCGACTGTTTAGGAGTCCTGATCATGCTGGGCCCAGCACGGTTTTGGGGGTCCAGCTGAGTTATGGAGGAGCTGAGGGATTTCGAGAGTGTTCTCCCTCCCCGCCTTAGTGAGCAGGGCTGTGCAGAGTCTTCCGGTTGACTGCTGATCAACTGGGGTTGATTGATCCCCGCTCAACCCCAGCGGTGTTCCAACAGGTCTATATTTGGTCTTTATTTTTAACTTTTTCCAAAAATGACCAGAAATGTAGCAAGCAAGAGGAAAAACTTAAAGTATTCATATTAAGTTGCTTTGTTTAGAGAACAAGTATACAACCACAGGAACTAAGCATCATCGTTAGCCATGGCTCTATCAGAGGTTACTGTAGGAAAATGTCTGGGGGAACCTTCTTGCCTTAAGGCTTAAATCACTATCAAGCGGTGCCCAAGTTAGTACACACTCTCGACCATGGGTTTAACGCTTGAGGAGAATGTGTGCAAATTATGGTAATGAAGGCAAACTTAGGTCTCACGACACTTATCAAAAATTAGCCTGCCTTTCTGAAAAGTCAGCAGTTGATCCTACCGAATGCATCTCTTGCTTTAAAAGGGATTTTTAAAATGTTTCCCCTACATGAAATCCTTGGGCCTGAAAATGTCTCGGGGTGTTTTTCTCTTTTTCTCAACTCGTCATACCAGTATCTCAAAGCGGGTTCCTTTTTCTATATACCAGTCTGCCAAAATGGCTCTGTATCTCTTGTATTAGTGAACTCTTTTGAACAGTATGGAAGCCGTATGATTAAATTCTTTTCTGTAACATGAAATGTGGATTACAGTGAACCTAGTGCTCGGAGTCATTTGTTCTGCCATTTAAAAACAGCTCAGAACCCAGATAGGGGTATCAAGAGGTAAGAAATCCTGTGGGATAATACAGCGAGTCTTAGTTGTCAAAATGGTTTCCCTACACTGCCGTAAATTCTTCCCATTGGGAAACAGATTTCTTTGCTCTGTTAGTGGGAGAATTCCTATAATTTGCTGCAGTATTAACTGTGTAGCATACTCCCCAAACAATATATTCACAGATAATCTCAGATGATCATATCTATATAAACCTCCCCCCGCCAAAAATGGCCAGTTGTTCATTCAGCATCTTGTTCAATATTTCTGACTTTATTTTTCAACCCTGATGCTTCAGAGCATTGCTTTATTTTTTTATTTTTTTACATCTTTATTGGAGTATAATTGCTTTACAATGGTGTGTTAGTTTCTGCTTTATAACAAAGTGAATCAGTTATACATATACCTATGTTCCCATATCTCTTTCCTCTTGCGTCTCCCTCCCTCCCACCCTCCCTATCCCACCCCTCTAGGTGGTCACAAAGCACCGAGCTGATCTCCCTGTGCTATGCGGCTGCTTCCCACTAGCTATCTGTTTTACGTTTGGTAGTGTATATATGTCCATGCCACTCTCTCACTTTGCCTCTTCAATAAGTGGTGCTGGGAAAACTGGACAGGTACATGTAAAAGTATGAGATTAGAACACTCCCTAACACCATACACAAAAGTAAGCTCAGAATGGATTAAAGACCTAAATGTAAGGCCAGAAACTATCAAACTCTTAGAGGAAAACATAGGTAGAACACCCTATGACATAAATCACAGCAAGATCCTTTCTGACCCACCTCCTAGAGAAATGGCAATAAAAACAAAAATAAACAAATGGGACCTAATGAAACTTCAAAGCTTTTGCACAGCAAAGGAAACTATAAACAAGAGCATTGCTTTATTGTATCTCCTGACTTACCGGGGGAAAAAAAGATGCTATTCTCAAGTGACGAAGCCCAGTTGCTATAGGCAGAAGAAAAAAGACAACTAATTCTCTTCACTTACCCCTACCGTTCATCTGTATTGGTCCTGGGGCCCAGCTCTTTGTCTAGGCTGAAGTCTTGACAGTTTTCCTAAGGCAGAAGGGTTCCGGGCTAGTGTTTGGTAAACTGCTGCCTCCTGGAGGTGAGACTTAGATGCTTAGATTGTGATGGCCTTATGGGCATTGAAAACCTTCCCTATTAGTCCTCCTGCCTCAGGGCAGGATTCAATATCTATGTATCTCATTAATAGTATTTTTTTTTACCATATTCAAAATCTTGGAAAAAAGAGCTTATGACTTTGTAGGTGAGACAGAGCTTCTTCATACCAACTGGTAGTGAAATGTTCATTATAACCTACTGGCAGAAAAGGACTCCTGACCACCCTCAGGTGTGCCTATAAGACCTTAAAGACCCACAACTGTTAATAGAGGAACAGCCTCTTTGCCTGAATGGCCCTTCTACAGAGCCGCCTGTCTGGAGAAGAGAGGAACAGTCTCTTCCCACCTCTCAATGTTGGAGAGAGCCAGAGCCTGGTCCCCAGGCCTCTTGGTCCATGCTCACCCCCTGGGCCATCATCCCAGTATCCAAGGCTTAAACGCCATCGATATGCCAGTGAGTACCCAATGTAGCTCCCCAGCCTCCACTTTTCCCTGCGTTCTAGATTCATATACCAACCGCCTTCCTACATCAATGCTGGATGTGTAATTCACAGCTCAAAATTACCATATCCAAATAGAACTGTTGGCTTCTACTGCCCAGCTGCCTTATCCTTCAACCAAACCTATTCTTCCCATATCTCACCTTTCTCAGGAAAACAGTATTATCTACCCAGGTGTTCCTGATTCCTTTTTCCTCCTCCCCAGTGAATCCATTCATAACTCCTGCAGATCTCTCCTCTACAGTATATCTTGATCAGACCCACTTAGCTGTCTCTACCACAGCCACGCTAGTCTAGGCAGCCGTTCTCTCTCATCTGATCCCTGCAGTAGCCCCCTATCTGTCTCCATGCTTCTGCTAGAGATTGTTTTAAGATGTAACTCAGACCACATTTCTCCTTACAGTTTTCCAAGGCTTCCTCTTTCACTTAGGATAAACTTCAAAAGCATAAATCTGGCTTACAAAGACCGACTGATTTGACCCCTTCCTGTGTTTCTGTTCTGTTTACCTCCTTGCCCACTGCTCTTCAGCCCCACTGGCCTTTTTCTTGTCCTTCATGCACCAAGTCCATTCCTTCCTCAGGGTTGTGCTAGCTGTCCAAAGTGCTCTTCCCCTTCATGTGCACAAGACTGGCTCTTTGTCTTCAATTGTATCTCATCTTAAATGTCACCTATTCAAAGAGACCTTCCCTAACCACACAATGCAGAGTGGTCACCCAGTTTTCCTGTATTATATCACCCTATTTATAACTTTGTGGATTTGTTGGTTTATTTGTTTTGGAGCGTTATTATTGGCCAGCCCTCCTCACTGAAATGTAAGCTTCATGGGAGCAGAAACCTTGCCCTTTTCCACTGTTATATCCCTGGCCCCCAGAATGATGCCTAGCTAACACATAAGTAATGCAATTATGTTTGTGCATGTGTTTGTGTATGTGTATATTATAAATTAATGGACAATCATTTACACATGAGTATGAATTGGTTTGTCAGATTGCTTTCTTCCTAACACCTTGTAGATTCAGCTAAGAATTAAAGTTAGAATCAAGGGAGATGAACAGCTATTTCTATAGTGTAGCTTATTTTTGACGAGTAGAATATACCCGAGTAGGTTACTGTAGTAAGAAGGGTCAAAACTAAACTTCAGAGCACTAAGAGTCTCAGAGCAGAAGCATTTTTTTCTCATTCATAGTTGTGTCTATGGTGGGAACTGAGGAGGAAGATAGTGTTTTCTCTCTTCATTCTTTTCTCTCCTATAATCTCTGCTTCCAAGACCCAGAACTCAGTCCAGTACTGTTAAAACTTTAGGTATTCTTGGGGGCTTCCTTGGTAGTGCAGTGGTTGAGAGTCCGCCTGCCGATGCAGGGGCCGCGGGTTCATGCCCCGGTCCGGGAGGATCCCACATGCCGTGGAGTGGCTGGGCCCGTGAGCCATGGTCGCTGAGCCTGCGCGTCCGGAGCCCAAAAAACTTTAGGTATTCTCTGTGAAGTGCTAAATAGGCATTTGCAGTAGCCAGTCATAGGTTCATAACCATGTTATTATCACATTGCTTCTCTGGAAAAAAAGGCTCAAAATTCAAGGGAAAAAAAAGTGTAAGAAGGAACACTTGTAGCCCAGCCTTTTCTGTAGCAGGGACCACCTGTAATTGACATTCTTTTAGCCCATAGTCATTTACTTGAGTAAAACTTGTGTGTATTAAGACAAGCTTCTACGTCATATTCCAAATATGGATTTTTTTTCTTTCATCTCTTGCTCCTTTTCAATCAAATCAAATAGAAGTAAGTATTCCTCCTGAATGACGGAGGAAACTCCGAGATGTTGATGAGTTGGGAATAGTTGGACCTAAGTCCTGCCTTGGTCCTTCTCCATACATCTTGGTTGGGCTTGTGCCTGGAGCTCGCCTACCGCCCACTTTATCTTCCCTTTACTGGTTGTTTACTCTCGGGACCAGAACAGTTTAAAGCTTGGGTATTCTAGGCCGTCCCTTAACCATTGGCATTGTCAGACTTCCGTTTGCTTGCAGTGTTTCGAATATGCTTTGAGTTCTGTCAAGTAGGAATTATTTTGCCCTAGATTTTAAGGCATGGAGGAGTAGGAAATAGACAACTTTAGGGGGGTTCCCTATTTTGTATATGGAATCTCTTTAAAAAATCTTTCTTTAGAGAAATTGTATGTCATTTTTAAGTTACCACTTCCAGACTCCTATATACAATAGGAAATACATGCTATAAAACGGCCATACTAGCTGTTCACTTTGTTCTCTGATTGCAGTGTTGGTGAATTGCACCAAGAGGGTGTAGAAACGAACTTTAGAACTGAATTCAGGAAAGAGAACTTCTAATCATTATTCACTGTGTTGCTGGAATTAATTTCTTGACCCAGCCTTGCTTTTCTTGCCTACAAAATAGCCATAATAACCCATGGCAATTTAAAGAGTTGGTGAGATTTAAGTAATACAGATTTCAGAGCACTTTGTAAACTGTAAGTTGGTATAAAATGCAAGAAATAATTATCATTATTTACATGAGATCAACTCTCAAAATGCCAAAAAAGGAATAGAAACCGTCAGAAAATGAGAATGAAAAGTTTTATGACCAGAGAAGGAAATTCTTTTAATTTATTACGTAGCTCCAACTGTGTGCTAGGCATAAATACCATTTGTACATTATACATTATTTATTATCTTGTTTAGGTTATATCATTAAGTTATTTGAAGTGACTTTCCCTCCTCCCAAGGTTTTTTGGTCCCTTAGACCCATCTCCTGAAAATGAGATTTTTCTATCTGTTTGGCACTGTGCTAGAAAATATATTTGTTTTTGTAACAACATATTAGCAATTGACTCCTTTTTTTCAGTTTTCAATTTCCTGACTTCTAACACCTCTGAAAACGAAGATAGTCTAGAGTATGCTTAAGTAACATTTACTTATAACTTATGTCCTGCTGCTTCATCTCTAAGTGGATCCTGAAGTGATTTACATGGTTGCCCAGGTTGTATGCTGCAATCTCAAGAGCTCAGCATCATCTAAATGATGCCCTGGAGCTGTACGGGGTACCACATCCATGGATGTATATAGTGGTGGCCCTGTGTAAAGGCTACTTAACAGCATATAGGAGAGTGAGCACCAGTACAGGAGAAAATTAAGGCTTATAGAGAAATGATTTGACCATATTTCATCCAAGTTTATATTAGTGGTAAATGGTGGAATCCATATTATCTCTTTCTTATAATCTGTTATTTAACCGCTCTATCATTCCACCTGGGATTTAGTTTCAAAGTAAGCATTTCATATACTCTTTCCCATATAGGTTACAATTTGGGGGAAATCCCTCATTTCTCTTTTTGCCTTAATTTTAGTATTTTCCATTTTTAAAGCATGCAACAATGGATTATACTCAAGCTCCTTGAGGTCTGACACTATCATTATTCCCTTTGGCATCAAACACCTCATGGAGTCCATGCTTCAAAAAACTTCAGAAATGAATAAAGACCTAATCTTCTACCCATAGATTCTTAGTGTTTCAATTTTTATATGTAGGAAATACTAAGATGACTGGAAACTCTTAAACATGTTCAACTCTGACCTAGCTGGTGAAAAATAGCATGCCAAGATAACCTTCATCAGCACAGCCATGGGCTGCTAAGCGAAACCACACGGGAGGTTAGGTCATTCCAGGTCTAGACCAAAGCTGCCTGTGATATGTGGCTGCCCAGGCACTGGGGTCAGTGGGGCCCAGGAAGGGTGTGTTGGGGATGCTCTCTCAGCAGTCACGTTCTGCAAAGACCTAAGGGCAGCTTAGGAAATCAAGTTCCAGTGTTCTAGCAGAAGTAGAAGCCCAGGGGGCAGGATCGCTAGAGGTTACCGTCCAAAGCATCTAGCCACATACACACTCAGCCTGCCCCTGAGCTAACCAAAGAGATGGGGTCATAAGGCAACACAGCAGCACCCCACCCAGAACAAAACTCTTCTCAGGGGATATTGTACCCAGTCACTCTGAATTCCCGCAGTCATCTGAGCTACCTTGGAGATGGAATCAGACTGATTGAATCACTTCCTCTCCATTCTACTTCCAACAGATGCGGTGTTCTCGTTGCTGGACTCACAGGTTAACTGGTTAACAGTCTCAATCTCAGAAAAATTAAGCAAAATCTTCTCTAGTGCCATGTTAGTGAACATGCACCAACAGAGTATAAAAGAACATGAATTCTAGATTCGGATAGACCTGAGTTCAAACCCACCCTCCCCCACTTACTAGAGGCAAATTGCTTAATTTCTCTCAGCCTTAGTTTCTTAACCTGGATAATGGGCACATGAAAATCCACCTCAGAGTTGAGGACTATATGAGAATGCCTTTATAAAGTATCCAGTGCAAGGCCCTACATATAGTGGACCTGGTAAAAAATGTTAGACCTCTTTCCCCTTCTCCTTGAACGTACTGATAAATGGGTTTAGGCTTCCCACGGTATTTTTAGCTCTGCTGTATTGCAGCCGTTGAAGAAACAGAAAGTCAAGAACATTCTCAGGCTATTTTTATTATTATCCTATGTTAAGAATTCTGATGAGGTGAACGTCCCCAAATGTGTTCCTGTCTCCTGCCGTGCCTCTGACTCTCTGTGAGCTTTAACCCCTGAGCACTGGCATTTCAACTCTGCGCAAGTTGAAGAGGAAGTGTCACTGCTCCCGTGTGTATACATGTTAAACTGGAGGATTAACATTTCACATCATCTTAAATGGGAATGAAAACAGAATTACTTTACTCTGAGCCAAGATTTCCCACTGGCTATGGTGTCAGTTCTCCCAAGAGGACCCTAAAGGGCAGGTATATTTTGTTTTCAAATGCTGTAATACACAGTCAGTTTCTTTGCCACCAGGAAAGGTCAGAACTGCTGCAAACGGGCCCTCTGATCTGTAGTCAGGCCAGGAGGCAAAGCCACCCAGGGACACAGCCAGAGGAGCAGCCCTGGGCCACCCCAGTCACTCAAATGTCTTTTCATGGAAACTTATCTTAACCTCACACCAGTGAGGAGCTGTTGGGGGGTGAAACACCCTGTACTTTCTAGCGCACTTTCCCACGAATGGGTGATGTCATTAAAATTGAAGGGATCCTACGTAAGCAAAACTTTACAAGGACAGAGCGAAATGAAGGAAAGCCAGACACCAGATTTCACAACATTTGCTCCATAAATGGCACCAGAAACGCCTATTATCCTCAACTAAAAATAGACTGTATGCAGCAAGCCCAAAAGCATTTAGTAAAAGCCAGCCTGGAAAAGACCCATTTCAAAATTGTATTTGCATACTTTATTCCTTCTGCAAAACTTAAACTCTACAAAAGAAGAGTTTGTATTCAATCCTGTTAAGTTTTTTTCATTGTCAGTTACAACCCCTCTTTTTCTCAAAGGGCAGCACTGCATGGGCACCTGGCCTTGAGCACAAGGCTGGGGAGGAGCCAGGGTGATAACAAGGTTGTCATCTAGCAGGAGGTGGTCCGGGGAGCAGGGGTACTCAGCGTGTGTCACGCCTTATCTGAAGCTTTGCAGGTTTAGGATTAGTGTCCCAACCGCATGCCAGCCACCTTCACTGTCTCGTAACAGTCACGGTGTGAAGGAAGGGGAGTTAAAAATATGTCATCCTACTCTTAACTGGGCCTTTTTATAAACTCTAGGTCAGCCAAAGCAAGGACACCTGGCAGAAACATCATGCTGTTCAGGGGCGCGCGCGTGTGTGTGTGTGTGTGTGCGTGCGTGCGTGCGTGCGTGCGTGTGTGTGTGTGTGTGTTTTGTGTTTAGAGACGTGGGATTATGGATGTGCGTCGTAAACAAATGTAAGCTTCCTCTTTTCTCTCTCAAGGTGTATTCCAAAGGGAGCAAGCGTCAAGTGTAGGGAGAGCATGTTAGGTGTTTTCCTTCCTGTGGATTAACAAGTGTGGGTCTTTACTGAGTGACCGATAAATAACGTACAGGTGATGACTTTCCTTTCTCCCTTTGCACATTTGAAAATAAGATAATGAAAATGACAGTTTTCAAGGGCCACTGTTTTTTTCTTTTCTTTTAAATTCAAGCCCCAGCCTGCATTTTTAAGCAACTTTATTGAGACATAATTTATATACCATAAAATTCACCCATTTGAAGTATACAATTCAGTGATTTTTTTTTTTTTTTTAGTAAATTTACTGTGTTGTGCAACCGTTACAACCTGATCCAGGTTTAGAATGTTTCATAACCCCAGGAAGACCCCTCATGGCCATACATAGGTAATCGCTGTTTCTATCTCCAGCCCCAGATAACCGCTAATATACTTTTTGACTTGACAGATTTGTCTGTTCTCAATATTTAAGAGGACCGATTTTAATGCCAAAATGTCATGGATTCTCTATGTGATAGTAATTATACTTGTTCTACATGATGTTAGGGATTTACCATGGATTCTGTCAGATTTAAACATTTTTATTTCATCACAAAATCCCTACAGACGTTTACGGTCTACGTGTGTGAGACGTTTTTCATCTTCATTGTTTTGTGCATATATGGATTTGCTCACCTTTTAAAACAGTCCCATTACCCTCCCGCCAGCAGTAACCTTGGCTCATATATTAGGGATTGCTGGGAGAAAATATCACGCAGTGGTACTTAGAATGAGCACTATGAATCTTGGGGTAACACCTCGTTTAATACAAAATAAAAACTTTAAAAGTCCTTTAGTTAGTTTATCATAACACAGTACTAAGGAGGCAAGCTGCAGCTGCTTATTCTCATCCATGGCCCGAGTGTATCACCGTGCTGGCCTTTGGATCAGTACAAATCCATGGAAACCATTAGGAACAGAGACCAAGGCCTATAGAACAGAGGCACGTGCCAGGACCCCGCCCCCCCCCAAGAATGATACATTGTTACTAAACTTAAAAAACTGTGGGCTATAAAAAAGCATAATTTAATTTCCATGTCATGAGTACTGCACGAGCAACAAAACAAATTTAAGGTGCCTTGGTATTTTTAGAAAAGGCAGATGAGATGCTAACTCAATTTACAAGGCGAATCTTACATGCGACTGGAGAAGAATTTTAGTATCTGTTGGGGATGGTGTGTATTCTGGCTCTGAAATCACGGTGCTTGGCATTTATGCACGATGCCCGCTGGAACGCCATTGTTGCCCCTCAGCACGCAGACTTTGCATCCTGCCTCTCCGCAGGAGGGAAGCACGAGCTATGCATGACTGTTTATTCTCTGCTTTATTCCAGGAAAGGATTTCAATCGATAAAATGCTTTATATGGTTCAGCCACATTTTCTTGCACATGATCCAGAAATGCCAATTCTATTCGTGACTATTTTTGATAACCTCTGTTTAGCTCAGCGCCTATAAATCCAGTATTTTGTGTACCAGGAGAAAAGAGCTTATATTGGTTCAGTTATTTACAATCAGGAAATTATGTGGTGTTTTCTCTCCCCTCTCCCCTCCCCTGCCCTCTTGAGCCCAGGGGGATTTTTGACATGGTCCTCCATAAATTTCAAGCTATTATTAGGTTACCTCTGTAAAAAGAAACAAACAAAAAACAAAAACAAAAAAACCCCACATGTGTTGAGATAACAAGCAGGGCTTGCTGTCGTCCCAAACTAAAATGATCCCCACTGGGGTCCACAAATGGGCCCAGGAGAGGACTAATTACACCCTTTCATTCCTGACTTACAGTTGCAAAAGAAAAATAATCATAATTGCGCACAAGGATTGTGAAAATGTCCTGCTCTGAAGGATTCTAGGTATGGACGGTGATGCCTCAGATGGTTGAAATAGGGCAAAGCAAAGCCCCTAAACTAACCCATTTGTCAAATGAGAGGCCGGCTGTTCAGAGGGCGCCGGCTCTCAGGGTGAGGCTGCATTAGGAGTGGTTCCAGGTACTGCCTGCCCTTTCTTCTGAGCTTCTGGAGTTTCACATTTCGGGAGAAAGGGGGCAAACCACATACAAGAACCTGACGTCAGTAACTTCTGCTGTACCAAGTGTTCTTGTCCTAAGAGTAAGAATTAAACCTGATCTTCTACAACGTCTACACCTGAGCTGAGTCTATGGGGGGATATTAATGACTAGTAATATTCAAAATTAAAAAACTCTTCTGACAGATGATACCGACAGCCAATGAGGAACCCCCAAACTGACTCCCTGAGGCAACGTGGCATCTTTGATCCTCAAATATTTAAGCAGTCTTCCCTCTTCACCAGTCACTAGGCATGGAAATTTTAAAAAATTAAAACAAAGGGAGCAATATGATACAGTGGCAAAGCACAGGCTTCTGAGCCATTCTGCCTTCGTTTTCATTTATTTATTTTACAGATATTTAGTGAGCACACACTAAGTGCTAGGCCCTGTTCTACACGGTGGAGTTAGAGGGAAATAGAAGACAGATATTTAATCCCATGAAGCCAGATACTTAACAAAAATATGATAAAATTCAGATAGCAGTGAGGATGAATATTGTTAAGAAAACAAAACAGGATCGTGGAATCGAGTGTGTGTGGGGAGGGTATTTTAATAGGGTGGTATGACTCCTTATAGCACTGATGGTGGGCAAGTCACCTAATCACTGAAGCCTTTGGTGTTCCCTTTGCAGACTTACCCAGACAGTTCTAGTCTTAGAAACTATGAAAAAGTATTGCATTCCTTGGACCCCCCACTTCAAATAATGCCTTTGAGTTACCTGGTGTTTTCCTTCTCTCTCTGGTAGCTAGTACTCTTGTCACTCCCACGCCCTCTGTTCTGACCAGATAGGATGTCAGTGCCTTGAGTGTTTCTTCCCAACACCCTTTCTCCTCCCATCTGAATATTCTGGGTGATTGTTACCAACCAGGATTCTTGGCTCCCTTAATCAATAGAAATCGATCACAGACCAGAAAAGAAATTCAGGCAAGGCTTTATTTGGGCCCCTGCTGCAGCAGCGGGAGCAAAAGCAAGTAACAGGTTCCCTTGCTTGCCCACTCGCCAAGGGAGGGCAAGTTTGTTCCTTACACGGGGTGAGGCTAGGGGTGTGTCCAGTGGTCGGGCCAGAGGGCTGGCTTAGGTGTTCTGCCCACCCCTTTAGTGGTGTTGTGTGCAGGGGGCAGGCACAGTACCCTGCTTTTGCTCTGGGCTCTTCAGAAGTGGCACTTGAGTTTTCTTGGTCTTTTTGTATCTTTTTGTCCATAATTTGCGTCAATTGCATATGCATGCAGTTATTTTTAATCCCTTCTAGTTTCTTTGTATTTTGTTGCTTGAGGAGACGATTGTCCAGGTGCAAGCACTCCAGTAAAGGGTCCCAGCCTGCCTCATTATAGCTTCAGAATATGCAACAAATGATCCACACCAAGGTATTAATGATTTCATGAGGGCAGGGCCTTTGCACTGAACACAGAACAGTAACTACATTTGCATAGCTTCATTGTTCAAAAAGTACATTTGTGTAATTATCTCTTTGATATCCGCAGCAGCCTTGGGAGTTAGGCAATCTAGATGTGTTAGGTTCAGAGCATGGGGTAATATGTGGTGAGAACAGGATATGATAAAGGATCCTAGAAACGAGACTGCAGCGTGAAGACCTGGGCAACAGGCATCACTGAATGTGGGTTCTAGGCTCACCCTCTGCACTCACAGCCCATCCACCCTAGGGAGCTTCAGTTTCCCTACCTGAAAAAATGGGGCTGATGGTACTGTTCCCAGCCACCCCCCACCCCAGAATTGTCAGGAAGAACAAATAGTATAACATCTGTGGAAGTGCTTTAAAAATTGTAAGATGTTGTAAAACTAAGAGCTATTTATCAAAAAACATGTATTAAATACTAAGCTGTGTTGGTACCTGGGAGAGAGACAAGGACAAAACATGACAGGAAAGCTCAGACTCATCACATATTCACAGGAGCTTAGAGGGAGCCCTACCCCTTATTCTCTGGTCTTTGCATAACAAATGACATGTCTAGTAAGAGCCCAGGTACAAATGATAAAAGACTTGGGCGTGACATCCCTTCCCAGACATGCCAAGGGCACAAATCCCTTATCAAGTTTGTAAAAAGTATTTGTCAGGTCCAGTGAATATGCAAAGCAATTTTGTGAGTTGAAGTCAATAAAATCAACTCTTAGTAAATAAAATGTGTTGCTGTAATACAAAATTAAACGAGGACTTTGGCCTCGCTCTACAGTCCTTCATTACTTGACAGGAGGGGTTGGAAGGAAACCAAGAGAGACATATCTCTTCCCTTCACAGCCGGCCCTGGGAATATTTTATAGTGGGTGAAATTTGTTTTTTAGAGTTTTTGTTCCACTTTATGGCCTGTCCTGGGTACCTTCATGTCTCTGAGCTCTAGGCCAGCACCTAATGGCCAGGAAATATCCTCTTCATCTCTTCCACTCCCCCTCCTCACCCTGTGAAATGTACCTGCTTTGTGTACAGTATGTATGATGCCTTCCTTCCATCTAAGAATTTGACTGCCATATTCATGACTACTGAAAGAACCAGAAAAGGCTAAAAATCAACCCTCCATCCCTTCCCAGACAGACCCCATTATTTAGATGAGACTGAATACATTCTTTGTAAGTATAATAGGAAATATTAATAAGCAAAGAAATACAATCCCAACAATCATTTGCATTCTTTTTTTTTTTTTTTTGCGGTACGCGGGCCTCTCACTTTTGTGGCTTCTCCCGTTGCGGAGCACAGGCTCCGGACGCGCAGGCTCAGCGGCCATGGCTCACGGGCCCAGCCGCTCCGCGGCATGTGGGATCTTCCCGGGCCGGGGCACGAACCTGTGTCCCCTGCATCGGCAGGCGGACTCTCAACCACTGCGCCACCAGGGAAGCCCAATCATTTGCATTCTTGTATCTATCTTTCAAATTTTATTTTATATAGTGTATTACCTTTATTTTTCATTTGTCATTTTAGAGTATCCAAACAACCAAAGAATCTGAAATTAGATTTCTGCACACAGGGAAATTATTTTACCTTACATACTGTTCCCCTCTTGAAGGGGCCAGGGGTGTATGTGGTAAGAGTGGGACCAAAGACCATCTTGACTGAGGTTTCTCTATTCCTTTCTCAGTTAAATAACTGTATTGAATGAAGTTGATCTCTCAGTTGTCAGAAGCTTCCTTTCAAGGCCGTGTCCTTTTTTTTCTTTATATCACAAAACGGGGTGCATGTTTGCCAAATTTGGTAAGGACAGTGAGCAAACGGAAGAAAACAGAAACCATTCATAACCTTGCCCCCTAGAGATAAACACTGTTAACATTGTAATGAATATTTATACATATGAACTGTACGCACTGAACTTTACATTGTTTTATGTTTTTTCTCATGACAATAGATTGTCATTTAATTTTTTTATTGAATACCTCTTATAAGCATAACTGATATATTTAATTGAAATATTATGTGTTACGCATGAGAGAAAGTCTCTAAAGCCAGTTTGGACCTTCGTCTCTAGGTCTCCATACGGCCAATGATTAGGACAAACATCTCTTCACAAATATTTGACAGGATGCCATATTGTGTTATGGGTTATAATATCTATTGATTCAATGATTTCACGCTTAAGGCCTTTTTACCCAGTCATTTGTTAAAAATCAACCACGTGCCAGATAGTATACCAAGTACTGAACATATGGAGAATAAAAGCAGCCTCTGCTCTAATGAACTTGCACTTCAGTGAGGTAAATGAAGGTGTACCACAAAGGAAATGACATAGCTTAGGATATATGCTGCGGTGGCTCAGAAAAGGTAGCTCTTGTTTCCACTGGGTGTCTGGGAAGGTCTGTGGAGAGCTGGACTTTGACTTAGGCCCTGAAGGATGAGTAGAACTTGGACATGTGAGATTGGGTATGAGAAAGTGAATGAAATGTAAATTATTGAAGCAGAGAGTATGGGATTAAAGGGAGCACTAAATGGTTTGGTGTGTTTCGACAGAGAGTTCATGGAAGATTAAGAACACAAATGTGTATAAGTTTGTTTCCATCATTTTTTAGTAATCTTATTTCAGTTTCTTTTAATCTTATCCAATTGTTTTATTCTTCATTGACATATAACTTATTTACAATATTATATTAATTTCAGGTATACAACATAGTTATTCAGTATTTTTACAGGTTATATTCTGTTAAAAGTTATTACAAGATAATGGCTGTAATTCCCTGCGCTATATGATATATTTTTTTGTTTATTTTATACATAGTAGTTTGTGTGTCTTAATACCATATCCCTAATTTGCCCCTTCCTCTTTTCCTTTCCCCATTGGTAACCACTGGTTTGTTTTCTGTACCTGTGAGTCTATTTCTATTTTGCATATACATTTATTTGCATTATTTTTTAGAGTCCACACATAGAAATGATGTCATACAGTATTTGTCTTTCTCTAACTTACTTCACTAAGCATAATATCCTCTAGATTCATCCACGTTACTGCACTTGGCAGAATTTCATTCTTTTCTATGGCTAATATCCCATTTTGTGTGTGTGTGTGTATGTATGTGTGTGTGTGTATATATACATACATATTATATATACATATATACATGTGTGTATATATATATATATATATATATATATATATATATATATACACACACACACACACACATACCATTTTCTTAATCCAATCATCTGTTGATGGGCACTTGGGTTGCTTCTATGTCTTGGCTACTGTAAATAGTGCTGCTATGAACATTGGGGTACATGTATCTTTTGAATTAATTCTTTTGTTTTCTTCGGATATATACCCAGGAGTAGAATTGATGGATCATGTGGTAGTTCTATTTTCAGTTTTTTAAGGAACCTCCATACTGTTTCCCATAGCAGCTGCACCCATTTACGTTCCCACCAACAGTGTATTAGGGTTCCCTTTTCTCCATATCCTCTCCAACTTTTTGTAATTTGTAGACTTTTTAACGCTAGCCATTCTGCTAGGTTTGAGGTGATAGCTCATTGTTGTTTTGATTTGCCTTTCTCTATTAATTAGTGATGTTGAGCATCTTTTCATGTGTCTATTAGCCACCTGTGTGTCTTCTTTGGAAAAAATGTTCAGTTCTTCTGCACATTTTTTGATTGTTTTTGTTTTGTTTTGTTTTGCGGTACGTGGGCCTCTCACTGCTGTGGCCTCTCCTGTTGTGGAGCACAGGCTCTGGACGCGCAGGCCCAGCGGACATGGCTCACGGGCCCAGCCGCTCCGCAGCATGTGGGATCTTCCCGGACTGGGGCACAAACCCGCGCCCCCTGCATCGGCAGGTGGACTCTCAACCACTGCGCCACCAGGGAAGCCCTGATTGTTTTTTTTTTTATATTGAGTTGTATGAGCAATCTATATTTTGGATATTGACCCCTTGTCGGTCATATCATTGGCAAATATTTTCTCCAGCTAATTCCATAGGTTGCCTTTTCATATTGTTGATTGTTTCCTTTGCTGTGCAAAAGGTTTTAAGTTTGATTAGGTCCCATTTGTGTACTTTTGCTTTTATTTCCTTGCCTTGGGAGACAGATCCAAAAAAACATTGCTACGATTAATGTCAAAATAGTGTTCTGCCTATGTTTTATTCTAGGAGTTTTATGTTTTCAGGTCTTACATTTAGGTCTTTAATCCATTTGAGTTTATTTTTGTACATGGTGTAAGGAAATATGCTAATCTCATTCTTTTACATGTAGCTGTCCAGTTAACCCAGCACCACTTGTTGAAGAGACTGTCTTTTTTTCCATTGTACATTCTTGCCTCCTTTTTCATAGATTAATTGACCATAGGTGCATGGGTTTATTTCTGGGCTCTCTGTTCCATTGATCTACGTGTATGTTTTGGTGCCAGTACCACACTGTTGTGATTACTCTAGCTTTGTAATATAGTCTGGGGTCTGGGAGCATGATAGCTCCAGCTTTCTTCTTTTTTCTCAAGATTGCTTGGACAATTCAGGGTCTTTAGGGGACCCATGTGAATTTTAGGATTATTTGTTCTAGTTCTGTGAAAAATGTCATGGGTATTTTGATAGTGATTACATTAAATCTGTAGATTGCTTTGGGTAATTATGGCATTTTAACAGTATTCTTCTAATCCAAGAACACGGGAGATCTTTCCATTTCTTTGTATCATCTTCAGTTTCCTTCATCAGTGTTTTATAGTTTTCGGAGCATAGGTCTTTCACCTCTTTGGTAAAGTTTATCCTAGGTATTTTATTCTTTTTGATGCAATTTTAAACAGGATTTTTTTTTTTTTACTTTCTCTTTCTGATAGTTCATTATTAGTGTATAGAAAAGCAACAAATTTCTGTATATTAATTTTGAATTCTGCAACTTTGCTGAATTCATTTACTAAATCTAATAGGTTTGGGGTGGAGACTTCAGGGTTTTCTATGTAAAGAATAATGTCATCTGCAAATAGTGACAGTTTTACTTCTTTTCTTCCAATTTGGGTGCCTTTTATTCCTTTTTGTCTGATTGCTATGGCTAGGACTTTGAATACTGTGTTAAACAGAAGTGATGAGAGTGGGCATCCTTGTCTTGTTCCTTAATTTAGAGGGAAGGCTTTCAGGTTTTCACTGTTGAGTATGATGTTTGGTGTGGGTTAGTCATAAATGGCCCTTCTGTTGAGAGATGAGTGTAGACCAACTTTGATGAGAGTTTTTATCATAAATGGATGTTATATTTTGTCAAATGGGCTTCTGGCATCTATTGAGATGATCATGTGATATTTATCCTTCCTTTTGTTAATGTTGCATATCTGCAAATGGTGAACCATCCTTGTTTTACTGGAATAAATCCAACTTGATCATGATGTATGATTCTTTTTATGTATTGTTGGATTCAGCTTGCTAACATTTTGTTGATTTTTTTCATCTATATTCATCAAAGATATTGTCCTGTAATTTTCTTTTTTGTAGTGTCTTTGTCTAGTTTTGATATCAGGGTAATGGTGGGCTCATAGAATGGATTTGAGAGTGTTTTTTCCTCTTCAATTTTTTGGAATAATTTGAGAAGTATTAGTTCTTTTTTATATGTTTGGTAGAATTCCCCAGTGAAGCCATCTGGTCCTGGACTTTTGTTTCCTGGGAGTTTTCTTTGTTAAAAATTCAATTTCACTAGTAGTAATCAGTCTGTTCAAATTATGTGTTTCTTCTTGATTCAGTCTTGGCAAGTTGTATATGTCTAGAAATTTGTCCATTTCTTCTAGGTTGTTCACTTTGTTGGCATATAACTTTTCATAGTATTCTCTTATGATTTTTTGTATCTATGTGGTATCAGTTTTTTTAATTTTTATTGGAGTATAGTTGATTTACAATGTTGTGTTAGTTTCAGGTGTACAGCAAAGTGAATCAGTTATACATATATCCACTCTTTTTTAGATTATTTTCCCATATAGGCCATTACAGAGTATTGAGTAGAATTCCCTGTGCTGTACAATAGGTCTTTATTATCTGTTTTGTATATAGTAATGTGTATATGTCAATCCCAATCTCCCAATTTATCCCTCCCCCCACTTATGTGGTTCAGTTGTTATTTCTCCTCTTTCCTTTCTTGTTTTGTTTATTTGGCTCCTCTCTCTTTTATTCCTGGTGAGCCTGTCTAAAGGTTTATCAATTTTATCATTTCAAAAAACCAGCTCTTGGTTTTATTGATCTTTTCTATTTTTTATCTCTATTTTATTTTTTCTCTGATATTTATTATTTCCTTCCTCTGCTGACATTGGGCTTTTATTGTTCTTTTTCTAATTCCTTAAGGTGGTAGGTTAGGTTGAGATTTTTCTTGTTTCTTAAGGAAGGCCTGTATTGCTATAAACTACCCTCTTGGAACTGCTTTTGCTGCATTCCCACAGATTATGGAATATTGTAATTCCAGTTTCCTCTTTGATTTCTTCATTGATCCATTCGTTTTTAGTAGCATGTTGTTTAGTCTCCATGTGTTTGCTAGTTCCCCATTTTTTTTCTTCCTGTAGTTGATTTCTAGTTTCATTCCATTGAGGTAAGGAAAAAGAAAAGCTTGAGATAATTTGTTCTCTTAAACTTCTTGAGATTTGTTTTGTGGCCTAGCATGTGCTCTATCCTGGAGAAAAATCCATGTGCACTTGAAAAGAATGTGTATTCTACTTTTTCGGATATTGTGTACTGTATATATCTGCTAAGTTCAGCTGGTCTGTTGTGTCACTTATGACTGCTTCTGCCTTATTGATTTTTTTTGTCTGCGTGATCTCTGCATTAAGTGGGGTGTTAAAATCCCCAACTATTATTGTATTGTTATCAATGTCTCCCTTTATGTCTGTTAATATTTGCTTTATATATTTAGGTGTTCCTGTATCTGGCACATATATGTTAACAAGTATAAGATTCTATTTTTATATTGATCCTTTTATCATTATATAATGCCTTTCTTTGTTTTGTTATAGCCTTTCTTTTAAAGTCTATTTTGTCTGATAAGAGTATTGCTGCCCCCACTTTGTTGTTGTTTCTGTTTGCATGAAATATCTTTTCCCATCCCCTCACTTTCACTCTGTGTGTCTTTAGCGCTAAAGTGAGTCTCTCTTTTATATCTAGTCAGCCACCCTATGTCTTTTGATTGGAGAATTTAGTTCATTGACTTTTAAAGTAATTATTTATAGGTATGTACTTATTACCCTTTTATTACTTGTTTTCTGGTTGCTTTTGTAGTTCTTAGCTGTTCATTTCTTTTTGTTGTGGTTGATTTTTTTTTATTATGTTTGTATTCCTTTCTTTTTGGTTTTTGTTATAGTTATTGTAGGTTTTTGACTTGTGGTTACCATGTGATTCATATATGTTGACCTGTAATTATATCTACTTGTTTTAAGCTTCTAGTCATTTAAGCCCAAAAACATTCTAAGAGATCTACACTCCCCTCCTCCCATATTTTGTGTTTTTGATGTCATATTTTACATCTTCATGCTTATCGCTTAACTGTTTATTTTAGTTATAGTTGCTTTTACAATTTTTTGTCTTTTAATCTAGGTACTGGTTTAGTTAAATGGTTGACCCTCGGCCCTTATTATATATTTGCCTTTCCTAGTGGGATTTTCCCTTTAGAAGAATCTATAGATTCTTCTTTTCTATTTAGAGAAGACCCTTCAGCATTTCTTTTAAGGTAGGTTTAGTATTGATGAATTATTCTAATTCTTGCTTGTCTGAGAAGTTCTTTATCTCTCCTTCTATTCTAAATGACAATCTTGCTGGATAGAGTATCCTAGGTTGCAGGTTTTTCCCTTTCAGCACTTTGAATATATCATGCCACTCTCTTCTGGCCTGCAAAGTTTCTGCAGAAAAATCAGCTGATGGCCTTACGGGGAATTCCTTTGTATATGACTCTTTGTTTTTCTCTTGCTGTCTTTAGCATTCTGTCTTTAACTTTTGCCATTTTAATTATGATATGTCTTAGTGTGGAGCTGTTTGGGCTCATCCTGTTTGGGACCCTCTTTGTTTCCTGTAACTGTTTCCTTCTTTAGGTTTGGGAGGTTTTCAGCCATATTTTCCTCAAATACATTTTTGATCACCTTCTCTCTTCTCCCTCAGGAACCCCTATAATGCAAATGTTAGAACACATTCCAGATATCTCAAATTGCTTTTATTTTTAAAAATTTGTTTTTCTTTCTGCTGTCCTGATCGTGTGATTTCCATAATTCTATCTTCCAGATCACTTATGTGTTCTTCTGTATCACTTAGTCTGCTAGGCATACCTTCTGGTGTATTTGTTTCAGCTATTATTCATTTCTGATTGGGTCTCTTTTATATTTTCTAGTTCCTTGCTAAAATGGTCAATGATTAGATCAATTATTTTCCTTAATTCAGTTAACTTTTTTTTCTTTCATCTTTCTCTAGATCTTCTTTTTTCATTTTGAAATAATTGTAGATTCACATTCAGTTGAAAGCAATAACACATAGAGATCCCACATACCCTTTACCCAGTTTCCCTCAATATAACATCTTGCACAACTGTAGTATAATAGCACAACCAGGAAACTGACGGTGATACAATCCATCCACCTTATTCAGATTTCACCATTTTTACATGCACTCACTATGAAACGTTATCACATGTGCAGATTATGTGACCACCACCACAGTCCAGATAGAGACCATTTCCATCACAAGGATGCCCTGAGCTACCCTTTTAGAGCCTTAGCCACTCCTTCCCTCCCCCATCCCTGACAACTGCCAATCTATTCCCCTTATCCATAATTTTGTATAATTTAAGCTAGGAATCTTTGAGATGGGCTTTTTTTCCACTCTGCATAACTCTTCGGTAATTCATCCAGGTTGTCGTGTATACCAATAGTTCCTTCCTTTTTATTACTGAGCAGTATCCCATTGTGTGGATGGGCCGCAGTTTGTTTAACCACTCCTGAAGGAAATTTTAGTTGATTCCAGTTTTGGGCTATTATGAATCAAGCTGCTCTGAACAGTTGTGCACCGGCCTCTGCACGAACATAAGTCTTCATTTCTCTGGAATAAATGGCCAAGAGTGCCACGTGGTATGACTTGGTTAGTTATGTAAAAAACTGACAAACTGTTTCAGGGGGCTACACCATTTTACATTCCCACCAGAAATGTTTGAGTTTCTCCACATTCTCATCATCATTTGGTGTTACCATTATTTTTTTATTTTAGCTGTCCTGGTGGGTATGTAGTGAGCTTTCATTGTGATTTTAATTTCCATTTCTGTAATGGCTAATGATGTTGAACATCTTTGCATGCACTGATTTGCCATCTGTACATCCTCTTTGGTGAAATGTCTGTTCATGTCTGTATTTTGCCTGTTTTCTAATTGGATTGTTTATTTTCTTACTGTTGAGTTTTGAAAATTCTTTATATATTCTAGATGTAAGTCCTTTGTCAGATATGTGGTTTGCAAACATATTTTCCCAGTCGATTGCTTGTCTTTTCATCTTCTTACAGGGTCTTTCACAGAGCAAAAGTTTCCATTTTTTTCTTTTTTTATTGAAGTATAGTTGATGTACAATATTATATAAGTTATAGGTGTACAATACAGTGACTCACAATTTTTTTGTGTGACTCACAATTTTTAAAGGTTATATCCATTTGTAGTTATTACAAAATATTGCAAAAGTTTTTAATTTAATGAGGTCCAATTTATCACATTTTCCCTTTATGCATCATGCTTTTTGTGTAAAGTCTAAGAACACTGACCAGACATAGACCTCTAAGAATTTATCCTAAGTTTTTTCCTAGAAGTTTTAGTTTTCTATCTAAGTCTGTAATCTATTTTGAGTTAATTTTTGTATAAAGTATGAAACTTAGGTTGAGGTTCTATTTTTCCCTATGCCTGTCCACTTGCTCCAGCACCATTTATTGAAAAAGCAATCTCTCCTCCGTTGAATTTTTTAACCTTTGTCAAAAATCAGTTGGACATACTCATGTGGGTCTAATTCTGGTTTCTCTAACCTGTTCCATTGATCTATATATCTGTCTCTCCATCGATACCACACTGTTTTCATTACTATAGCTATCTAGTAGGTCTTAACACTGGATAAAATGATTCCTCCTATTTTATCCTTCTCTTTCAAAGGAGTTGTAGCTCAGTTAACATTTTTATTGCCAATGTTTTGAACTCTTTATCTGAAAAATTGTTTTATTATTTTTTCAGAGGTTTTCTCTTGCTCTTTCAATTTTGAGTAGTTCCTCTGCCTTTTCATTTTGCTTAACTTTCTCTGCCTCTATGAATTTAGGTGAAACAGTTGTTCCGGCCTTGAAGTGGCATTCTTATGTGGGAGTGTCCCTATACAGACTAAATGTGCCCAGTGCCTTTGGTGGGAGGGCTGGATTTGATGTAGATGCTCGTCACGTCTTTCCTCAGGGTGTGTTGGCAGCTATCACCTTGGTAGGGGGTAGGGCTGGAGATGGAGGGCTAGAGCTGATGCCAGGTGTGAAGTGGGACTTCCTCTCTGCTTAGTGGCCATCACTGCCTTGTCAGGGTCATGGTCTGATCCCAAGTTGCTGGAGCAGAAACCCTGAGGGCCGGGCTCAAGCTGACTCTGTTCCCTTAAAGAGTCTGTTTTTCCCTCTCCTGCACCAGGGCCTTTGCCCCAGAGGGGTGTGCTGAAGCATGTGGGGCCTGTATGTAGACAGAGGTTCAGTGCACGGCCTGTGTAGGCATCTGGTACTCCACTCAGATGCAGCCTTGGGTGTGAATCCCCTTTGTCTTTCAAAGCCAATCACTGAGCCCTGCCTCCGCCACCCCTGCCCTATTGTAGAACCACTCTGCAAGTCTGGCAAGGACCTGCATGGACTCTCAGCAGGCGCTGGCAGATTAGTCATGGTAGAGGGGCCTCTCTCAGTGATCTGGGTGGCTCCTGGTGTGCTGCCTGAGTAAGCGACAACACTGGCTACCGCTGCCCCCCTGGGCTCCTCCCCAGGATGGGTCACCTTTGTGTCCCCTGGTCCTGGCTGCCCCAGATCCAGTACTGCACTGTGGTGTGGAGTAAGCAGGGCCAGAGCATTTGTTCAGGTCAGGCTGGGAAGTGGACCGAGGCAGTCACTGGCAACCTAGCAGCCACTAACTAGGGTAGACCTCTCTCTGCCCTGCCTTGGGAGCTGGTCAACACATGCATGCTCCTCCTGAACGGTATCCAGGCTTCTCCAGCCTTTCCATCTGACCCAGTGTTCCTCCAACCAGGCAAGGGGGCCTCTCCTCTGAGTAGGACCCCAGAACTGGGATGCCTGGTCTGTAGCTTGACCTGCTCACTCCACAGGTCCACTCTCGTAATCTCGCTTTTCCTCTGAGTCCCCTTCTAGGGGCCCAGGTCCTGAACTAATCACTTTTCTTCCTTCCTACCTGACTATGTGTGTATCTTTCTTACAGCTTTGGTTGTATAGGAGTTCTTCTACCAGTTTCCAGTTAGTTTTAAGTGAGAATTATTCATGGGGGGATGGGAGTTCCATGTCCTCTTACTCCATCTTGATTTCCCATCTTTCACATATTAAAATCCTGGGATATGTAAATAAATTGCACAAAAATGTATATACAAAGACATGTCAAATATTTACCCACATTTTTTAATGGACTCATACTAGACATAGTTATATAACCTGCTTTTTCTGTTAGCAATGCATCATGAACATTTTTCTTTGCTCGTGTACCATTATGTCATTATTTTAACAATTACACAGTATTATGTTATATGAAGTTGTAATTTATTTTACCAAAATTATGGACAATTCAGTTGTTGCTAATTTTTCTCTGACATAAAAACTGTGCTCTGACCATCCCCATACATACACTTTCACACTTGTAAAATTACTTCTAAATTCCCAAAAGTAGAATTGCTTGACCAGAGATTTTGTGGGTTTTTAAGACTTTTGATGGACATGTCTTTTTGCACCATGTAATTCATAGGAATGAATTAATGGGAGAAATGTTACACCAAGTCAAGGAAAGGAGGAACCAGAAATGGGAGAATTGTCAGAACTTTCCAGAACCCCCTCAAGTCTCACCTGCTGCCTCCAGTGCTGGGTTGAAGTTGTATGCACTGGCCTTTTATGTTTATTGAGTTGCCTCCATTTGCCTACTTTTAATAATTTTCATGTTCTCCTGAGCTTATAATACACAAAGCAACCTCTTCAAAAAGAGGATTTCTGTGTGGAATAAAAAGCTGCGTAGGCACCCACAGGGCAAAAGCACAGGTTGACTGTCTTCAGTGTATTGTCTAGATCCATAGACTTAGGATCACACCGTATAGCCACCAGACAGGGAGTTTCCATTGTGACTCATTAAGGCTACCTGGAGGTGAGAGCAAGGGTTTCTTTTCATTTTTCTCCAGATTTTTCGTTCAGATCCTTCTCAGCTGTATTTAGCTCTAGTGAGACTTGGGGGACCTTTCGCTTTACCACGTCTAAAGTAGGACTAGAAAAGAGGAGGGAGAGGATTTGAGAAGATTCAAATGAGAGATGGATGTTCCCCACAATAGAACAAAGCATAGAAGAAAGAACCAGGCTTCAAATGCAAGGAAGGTTAAGAGAGAGAAGGAGGGAGAAGCAAAATGGGGGACAATTTTTTGTGCAGGGCAGCTCTGGACTGTTTTTGAGGCAAGAAGGGAGTTTCAGTTGTATCTTTCTAATAACAAACCAACATGGCTTAGGAAAGTGACAATTAATGCAGCTCTTTGTTTTGGCCCCAATTCTGCCCTTCCTTTTTTCCTTTTGAAAATGTTGCTTGACTACATCTTACTGATTTTTTTACCCTCATGGATTTGGTATTATTAAAGCTTCATTATAAGAGTAAGAGAATTATGGCTAAAAATTCAAAATATCAAAAACTTTATTTTTTTAATGTAGATTCATTCAAACCCATTTTTATGGGTTAAAGACAGGGTAAATGTAATTCTGGGAGGAGCCAGGAACATAAGGAGTCAAAACAATTACTTTATCAGTCATTGATCTCTCAAAATGATCAGCTGTTTTTAACACCATGTACTTACAATCATAGTTCAATGTGATGAAGTTTCTGTACATTTTCTTTGAACCCTTTGTCCATTTTCAAGTTTAAAGTATGTCAGTTATCTAGTCCTTATCCACCCCCCATGGACTTGTGGTTAAGAACGTGCACTCCAGCTAGAGTCACACTCCTCTGGTCTGAATCCTAGCTTCACCTCTTACTGACTGTGTAACTTTGGTCAAATTTCTTATACTCTGGGCTTCAGTTGTCTCATCTGTTAAATACGGATGATAATAGTAGCCACATTAAAGGGCTGTTTGTGGATTAAATGAGAATCTATGTATGTATAGTGCATCACATAGGAAGCCATATAAATGTTAACTATTGTTGTCCTTATCTCCTCTATCATTTCTGGACATCAAAGACAGAACCACATTTTCCCATAATCCTGCATAAGGCCTATCAACCCTAAATCACCTGGCTGAAGGAAACCATAATAAAAGATTTTAATATCATCATTTCCTTTGTTATCACCAGAACAAAGATTTCTGAAATATAGTAAGAGGTAGCATTTGTTGTGCACCTGCTAATTTCCAGACGCCACACTAAGCCTTTTTGCATCACTTCTTTTAATTATCTTCACAGCCATACAAATGAGGACTTGTATTTCATCTCTCTTACAGATGAGGTTTCAGAGGCTTAGGGAGGTTATACTGGGGTCACACGGCCAGTGCATGGCAAATGTGAGCAGAACCAGGTCCTACTTAAGCTTAGGCTCCTTACTACCGTAACTAGATATATTACGCTGGCCAGAGTTATTAGGACTGGCGTTCTTCAGTAACAGTAGTCGTTATCCAGAGTAACACAGACTCAGGTGACCAAACTGGCCACTCACGGTGGCCTCAGCTTACTAAATGTTGGGTTGGCCAAACAGTTCATTCGGTTTTAAGTGAAAATAAAAGACATTTTTCATTTTCACCAAGAATATTATTGAACAGTGTATTCACTAACGGAATGAACTGTTTGGCCAGCCCAATATCTCCATGCTAAGCAGAACCATTACCTCACATGGACCAACTGGGAACTGTAGGACACCATGGTCGTCATCCAGCTGCTGGTTTACCAGAGCAAGGAGACTTCTTTAAAGTCAGTCAGCCTTGTACCCCTTACCTGATCAGGCACACATTGGAATGTCCACCACTATAATCTGCATCAACGTTTTTATTTGGGGAAGTAAACAAGCAGGACTTCAGGGTACCACGCATACATAATCTGATCCACTCCAGAACCGTGTTAATCCAGGTCTCAAGAGACAGCAGGTCAGAACACAGCTTCTTTCCTCTACACCCAGCTAGTTGATTTAAGGTTCTTTTCAGAATCAACAGTGAGAGGAGGGAACAGATGACTGAGAAATTGAAGAGCCCCATCTCAGATAAACCATCAGAGTTCTTTGGAAAGCTCAAAGTGTTTTTGCTAACATCAAAGAATTAGAATCACGGACTTCAGAAAATTTTAGCAAACACCATGAAGCTAAGAGCTTGAACAAGGAAGGGGAACCTTGGATCCACTCTTGGACATTCATGAACGTTGTTCTGAAAAACAATCCCGTTATGGGACTATATGTTATGGGTATGTTTAAGAGTGGAGTGTTTACTGTTTTTGAGAACATGTATCAAATTAGTTTGGAAGGCAGGTCAAATAGCACTGCTGGTTATCGCTCATTCTCTTCTCTGCCTTGTGTTCCCTGATAAATAAACCCCTATTATTTTTCTATTTTATTTGGAATTAATCTTTCTTTGAACTTGAAATATACCAGGATTTCAGATACATCATAGGAAAATTAAGTCCCAGTGGTAACCCTGCAAAGTGCAAACATTCAAGTTAACATATCAAAATGAAAAATTATTTGATAACAAAATGTTGATTTTTCTTAACTTTTTATTTTATATTGGAGTATAGTTGATTAACAATGTTGTGTTAGTTTCAGGTGTACAGCAAAGTGATTCAGTTATACATATACATGTATCTATTCTTTTTCAAATTATTTTCCCATTTAGGTTATTACACAATATTGAGCAGAGTTCCCTGTGCTATACAGTAGGTCCTTGTTGGTTATCTAGCAGTGTGTATGTGTCAATCCCATACTTCCAATTTATCCCTCCCCCCACCACCTTTCCCCTTTGGTAACCGTAAGTTTGTTTTCTGTCCATCTGTTTCAGTTTTTCAAATAAGTTCGTTTGTATCATTTTTTTAAGATTCTAAATAGAAGCGATATCATATGATATTTGTCTTTCTCCATCTGACTTACTTCACTTAGTGTGATAATCTCTAGGTCCATCCATGTTGCTGCAAATGGTATTATTTCATTATTTTTATGGCTGAGTAATATTCCATTGTGTATATGTACCACATCTTCTTTATCCACTCCTCTGTTGATGGACACTTAGTTTGCTTCCATGTCTTGGCTATTGTAAACCATGATGCAATGAACATTGGGATGCATGTATCCTTTCAAACCATGGTTTTCTCTGGATATATGCCCATGAGTGGGATTGCTGGATCATAGGGTAGTTTTATTTTTAGTTTTTTTAAGGAACCTCCCATACTGTTCTCCATAGAAGTTGTACCAATTTACATTCCCACCAACAGTGTAGGAGGGTTCCCTTTTCTCTGCACCCTCTCCAGCATTTATTATTTGTAGACTTTTTGATGATGACCATTCTGACTGGTGTGAGGTGATAATCTCATTGTAGTTTTGATTTGCATTTCTCTAATAATTAGTGATGTTGAGCATCTTTACATGTGCCTCTTGGCTATCTGTATGTTTTCCTTGGAGAAATGTCTATTTAGGTCTTCTGCCCATTTTTTGATTGGGTTGTTTGTTTTTTTAATATTGAGCTGCATGAGCTGTTTATATATTTTGGAGATTAATCCCTTATTAATTAGTCGGTTGCATCATTTGCAAATATTTTCTCCCATTCTGTGGGTTGTCTTTTCATTTTGTTTATGATTTCCCTTGCTGTGCAAAAGCTTCTGATATAATTAGGTCCCATTTGTTTATTTTTATTTTTATTTCTATTACCCTAGGAGACAGTCGAAAAAGATATTGCTGTGATTTATGTCAGAGTGTTCTGCCTATGTTTTCCTCTAGGAGTTTTATAGTATCAGGTCTTACATTTAGGTCTTTAACCCATTTTGAGTCTATTTTTGTATATGGTGTTAAAGAATGTTCTAATTTCATTCTGTTACATGTAGCTGTCCAGTTTTCCAAGCACCATTTATTGATGAGACTATCTTTCTCCATTGTATAGTCTTACCTCCTTTGACATAGATTAATTGACCATAGGTGTGTGGGTTTCTCTCTGGGCTTTCTATCCTGTTCCATTGATCTATATTTCTGTTTTTGTGCTAGTACCGTACTCTTTTGATGACTGTAGATTTGTAATATAGTCTGAAATCAGGGAGCCTGATTCCTCCAGCTTCGTTTTTCTTTCTCAAGATTGCTTTGCCTATTCGGGATTTTTTGTGTCTCAATACAAATTTTAGGATTTTTTGCTCTAGTCCTGTGAAAAATGCCATTGGTAATTTAATAGGGATTGCATTGAATCTGCAGATTGCCTTGGGTAATACAGTCATTTTCACAATATTGATTCCTCCATCCAAGAACACACTAGATCTTTCCATGTGTTTGTGTCCTCTTTGATTTCTTTCATCAGCATCTTACAGTGTTCAGAGTACTGGTCTTTTGCATCCTTAGGTAGGTTAATTCCTAGGTATTTTATTCTTTTTGATGTGATGGTAAATGGAATTGTTTAACTTCCCCTTCTGATGTTTTGTTGTTAGTGTATAGAAATGCAACAGATCCTGTGTATTAATTTTGTATCCTGCAACTTTACCAATTCATTGGTGAGCTCTAGTAGTTTTCTGGTGGCATCTTTAAGATTTTCTATGTATAGTATTGTGTCATCTGCCAACAGTGACAGTTTTACTTCTTCTTTTCCGATTTGGATTCATTTTTCTTCTCTGATTGCCATGGCTAGGACATCCAAAACTAAGTTGAAAAAAGAGGCAAGAGTGGACATCCTTGTCTTGTTCCTGATCTTAGAGGAAATGCTCTCAGCTTTTCACCATTGAGAATGATGTTAGCCGTAGGTTTGTCATATATGGCCTTTATTATGTTGAGGTAGGTTCCCTCTGTGCCCACTTTCTGGAGAGTTTTTATAATAAATCGGTGTTGAATTTTGTCAAAAGCTTTTTCTGCATCTATTGAGATGACTATATGGTTTTTATTCTTGTTGATGTGGTATATCACACTGATTAATTTGTGGATATGGAAAAATCCTTGCATCCCCAGGATAAAGCCCACATGATCATGGTATATGATCCTTTTAATGTATTTTTGGATTCAGTTTGCTAGTATTTTGTTTAGGATTTTTGCATCTATGTTCCTCAGTGTTATTGATCCTGTAGTTTTCTTTTTGTGTGACATTTTTGTCTGGTTTTGGTATCAGGGTGATGGTGGTATTATAGAATGAATTTGGGAGTGTTCCTCCCTCTGCTATATTTTGGAAGAGTTTCAGAAGGATATGTGTTAACTCTTCTCTAAATGTTTGATAAAACTTGCCTGTGAAGCCATCTGGTCCTGGACTTTTGTTTGTTGGGAGTTTTTAAATCACAGTTTCAATTTCAGTACATGTGATCTGTTCATATTTTCTGTTTCTTCCGGGTTCAGTCTTGGGAGACTGTACCTTTCTAAGAATTCGTCCGTTTCTTCTAGGTTGTCCGTTTTATTGGCATATAGTTTGCTTGTAGTAGTGTCTTATGATCCTTTGTATTTCTGTGGCTTCCATTGTAACTTCTTCATTTTCATATCTAATTTTATTGATTGGAGCCCTCTCCCTCTTTTTTTTGATGGGTCTGGCTAAAGGTTTATCAATTTTGTTAATCTCAAAGAACCAGCTTTTAGTTTCATTTATCTTTTCTATTGTTTCCTTCATCTATATTTCGTTTATTTCTGATCTTTATGATTTCTTTCCTTCTACTAACTTTCTTTCCTTCTACAAACAAAACTTTGGGTTTTGTTTCTCTAATTTCTTTAGGTATAAGGTTAGGTTGTTTGAGGTTTTTCTTGTTTCCTGAGGTAAGATTGTATTGCTATAAACTTCCCTCTTAGAACTGCTTTTGCTGCGTCCCTTAGGCTTGAGATTGTTGTGCTTCCCTTTTCATTTGTCTCTAGGTATTTTATTTCCTCTTTGATTTTTTTTTTTTTTTTTTTAGTGATCCATTGGTTGTTTAGTAGTGTATTGTTTAGTCTCCATGTGTTTGTGTTTTTTACAGGTTTTTTTTCTTGTAGTTGATTTCTAACCTCAAAGTGTTGTGGTCAGAAAAGATGCTTGATATCATTTCAATTTTCTTAAATTTACTGAAGCTTGCTTTTTGGCCCAGCATGTGATCAGTCCCGGAGAATGTTCCATGTCCACTTGAGAAGAATGTGTGTTCTGGTGCTTTTGGATGGAATGCTGTATAAATATTAAATTCATCTGGTCTAATGTGTTGTTTAAGTCCTGTGTTTCCTTATTTATTTTCATTTTGGATGATCTGTCTGTTGGTGGAAGTGGGGTGTTAAAGTCCCCTACTATTATTGTGTTACTGTCAATTTCCCCTTTTACGGCTGTTAGCATTTGCCTTATGTACTGAGGTGCTCCTATATTGGGTGCGTGTATATTTACAATTGTTATATCTTCTTCTTGGATTGATCCCTTGATCATTATGGGGTGTCCTTCCTTGTCTCTTGTAACATTCTTTATTTTAAAGTCTATTTTGTCTGATATGAGTATTGCTACTCCAGCTTTCTTTTGGTTTCCATTTGCATGGAATAGCTTTTTCCATCCCCTTGTTTTCAGTCTGTATGTGTCTCTAGATCTGAAGTGGGTCTGTTGTAGACAGCCTGTATACAGGTCTTGTTTTTGTATCCATTCAGCAAGTCTATGTCTTTGGGTTGGAGCATTTAATCCATTTTAGGTAATTATCAATATGTATGCTCTTATTGCCATTTTCTTAATGGTTTTTGGTTCGTTTTTGTAGGCCTTTTTTCTTCCCTCCTCTTTTGTTCTCTTGTGATTTGATGACTTAGTGTTGTGTTTGGATTCCTTTTTCTCTTTTGTGTGTATATCTATTGTAGATTTTTGGCTTGGTTACCATGAGGTTTTGATATAGCAATCCGTATATAAACAAGATTGTTTTAATTTCCAGTGCGTTTCCAATATCCTGCAGTTTTGCTCTCCTCTTCTCATGATTGCTGGTTTTGATATCATATTTGTGTATGGGTAATTTCCTACTTTTACTATATGTTTGCCTTTACAGGTGAGCTTTTCCATTCATAATTGTTTCTAGTTGTGACCTTTTCTTTTCCACCTAGAGAAATTCCTTTAGCATTTGTTGTAGAGCTGGTTTGGTGGTGCTGAATTCTCTTAGCTTTTGCTTGTCTGTAAAGCTTTTGATTTCTCCGTTGAATCTGAATGAGAGCGGTGTTGGATAGTCTTCTTGGTTACAGGTTCTTCCATCATTTTAAATATATTGTGCCACTCCCTTCTGGCCTACAGAGTTTCTGCTGAGAAATCAGCTGATAACCTTATGGGAGTTCCCTTGTATGTTATTTGTTGCTTTCCCCTTGTTGCCTTTAATATTTTTTCTTTATCTTTAATTTTTGTCAATTTGAGTACTCTGTGTCTCGGTGTGTTCCTCCTTGGGTTTATCCTGTATGGGACTCTCTCTCTGTGCTTCCTGGACTTGGGTGATTTGTTCCTTTCCCAGGTTAGGGAAGTTTTCAGCTGTTATCTCTTCAAGTATTTTCTCAGGTTGTTTCTCTCTCTCTTCTCCTTCTGGGACCCCTTTAATGTGAATGTTGGTGTGTGCAATGTTGTCCCCTAGACTGTCCTTATTTCTTTTCATTCTTTATTCTGTTCCATGGCAGTGATTTTCACCATTCTGTCTTCCAGGTCACTTATCTGTTGTTCTGCCTCACTTATTCTGCTCTTGATTCCTTCTAGTGTATTTTTCATTGCAGTTATTGTATTGTTCCTCTCTGTTAGTTCTTCTAGGACTTTGTTAAACATTTCTTGTATCTTCTTGCTCCATCCCTCCATTCTTTTTCCAAGATCTTGGATCACTATCATTACTCTAAATTATTATTATTATTATTTTTTGTGGTACGTGGGCCTCTCACTGTTGTGGCCTCTCCCATTGCAGAGCACAGGCTCTGGATTCATGGGCTTAGTGGCCATGGCTCACGGGCCCAGCCACTCTGTGGCATGTGGGATCTTTCCGGACTGGGGCACAAACCCATGTCCCCTGCATCGGCAGGCGGACTCTCAACTGCTGCGCCACCCGGGAAGCCCTGAATTCTTTTTTTGGGTAGATTACCTATTGCCCCTTCACGTAGTTGTTCTTCTGGGGTTTTATCTTGTTTCTTCATCTGGGACGTTTCCTCTCCTGTCTCATTTTTTCTCACATTCTGTGATTGCAGTTTCTGTTCCACAGGCTGCAGGATTGTAGTTCTTCTTGTTCCTGCTGTCTGGCCCCTGGTGGATGAGGTTGTCTCAGAGGCTTGTGCAAGTTTCCTGGTGGGAGAGACTGGTTCCTGCCCACTGGTGGGTGGAACTGGGTATGTTCCTCTGGTGGCCAGGGCCGTGTCAAGTGGGCAGCTATATGCTCAGGAAGACTTTAAGCAGCCTGTGTGCTGATGGGTGGGGCTGTGTTTCCTGCCCTGTTGGATGTCTGGACTGAGGAGTCCCAGCACTGGAGCCTAGAGCCTGTTGGGTGGGGCCAGGTCTTGGTGAGAAAATGGTGGCCTCCCCAAGGGCTCACACCAGTGAGTACTCCCCAGAACTACCACTGCCAGTGTCTTTGTCCCTACAGTGAGCCACAGGTACCCCTGCCTTCACAGGAGACCCTCCACCACCAGCAGGTAGGTCTGGCCCAGGCCCTTATGAGGCCACTGCTTTTTTCACTGGGTCCTGGTGTGCACGAGACCTTGTGTGTGTGTGTGTGTGTGCCCTCCAAGAGTGGAGTTTCTGTCTGCCCCACTCCTGTGGAATTCCTGTGATGAAACCCCGCTGGCCTTCAAAGCCAGATTCTCTGGGGGCTCCATCTCCTGTTGCCAGACCCCCAGGCTGGGAGCCTGACATGGGGCTCCGAACTTTCACTCTTGTGAGGACTTCTGTGACAATTATTTTCCGGTTTGTGGGTTGCCCACCCAGTGGGTATGGGATTTGATTTTATCACAATTGAGCCCCTCCTACTGGCTCATTGTGGCTTCTCTGGCTTTGGATTTAGGATAACTTTTTTGTTAAGTTCCAGTGTCTTTTTTGTTGATGGTTTTTCAGCAGTTAGTTGTGATTTTGGTGTTTTCATAATTAGAGGTGAGCTCACGTCCTTCTACTCTGCTATCTTGTCTCCACCCTGTTGTTCCCAAAATACTGATTTTGTTGACCTACGTGTCAGAGCTATTCCATGCATTATCTCAGCTAATCCAGGGAAGGTGCCATTGTCCTTACACAGAGGGTGAAGCAAGGGCTCTGAGTAGTTGGTTAGTGGACCTCGGTCTGCTTGGGGAGCTTTAAAAGATGCCAGTGCTCAGACCGCATTCCAGACCAAGGAAGCAGAAACTCATAGTGGACCTCACAATTTGGTATTTTTCAAAAGTTACCCTGGTGATAAAAATGAGTAGCAACAGGTGTCTGACCTGCCAACATGCGTCCTCTTGAGCTTTTCACTTACCTCTTTTCTTCTCTTCTAAAAATAGGTGTCATTGTCTCCATTTCTTTTTCAGGGACAGTTTTTATGGGCAGAAATTTTAAGTGTTTTTCCCTTTTTCAGTTTTTACAACTCCTCTCCTAACTGGTCATTATTCAGTCAAACATCAGTAATTCCCTGATCTCTTAAACTTCACCTGGATGCCAAACAAGGTTTCTTTTTGTTTGAGCCAGTGAAGTGAGTATGTGTATGTAAGTAAGAAAGTGTGGGTTTCATATTTACTGGGGTAAATAAATATCACAACCGAAAGCAAAAACTTGTTTAAGGTTCTTAGTGACAGAGGAATTAGTACATAAATAAAATTTCCATTTGAATTCTCAAAGAGGGAAACAAAAAGTGCATAGAAAGAGAGGAAAGAATAGAGAGGAATATATACGTTGTTTAAGCAAAGAGGTCTGCCTTTCAGTCACTAGTAAAATTAGGGCCATAAACCAGATCTCTAATGTCTTTTTATGACTTAGGTTATATGGAATTTTCAAAATAAAAATCTCTTTGATTTTAAGAATAATTGTATGTTCTACCACATTTTTATTTTACTTTTTTTTGCAGTACGCGGGCCTCTCACTGTTGTGGCCTCTCCTGTTGCGGAGCACAGGCTCTGGACGTGCAGGCCCAGCGGCCATGGCTCATGGCACCAGGGAAGCCCTGTTCTACCACATTGTTAAATACCTAGGACTATAAAGTTAATATGTCTTTAAAGGGTGTTATAACTCCCCAGAAGTTTAGAATCATTACAGTAACTCACAATTCCAGACCACTTATGGATTCTCTTGGGATCTGGCTCTGTTGTATTATAAAAATAATTACTAGGGTTTCCCTGGTGGCGCAGTGGTTGAGAGTCTGCCTGCCGATGCAGGGGACACAGGTTCGTGCCCCAGTATGGGAGGATCCCACATGCCGCGGAGCAGCTGGGCCTGTGAGCGATGGCCGCTGAGCCTGCGCATCCGGAGCCTGTGCTCCGCAACGGGAGAGGCCACGACAGTGAGAGGCCTGCGTACCGCAAAAAAAAAAAAAAAAAAAAAAAAATTACTAATATTGAGCACTCATAATTGCCAGGCCCTATTCTGAGCGCTGTTCATGTTAACTCATTTCCCTCAAAACCATATTAAAGTAGGTAAGCTTCTTACCTGGCAAGTGAAAGAGCCAGAATCCAACTAATTTAAGTAAATTTCACTCTTTCCTTGGCCTTTTATAGTTGCCATGCTGGAATGGGTTTTTTTTTTCCAAAAAAAATTAATAGCACAACTTGAGAGTGGGGGACTTCGTGGTCAAGCAGTCCCAGCCCCTCCACCAAGCTGTTTTATGAGCAAATGACCACTCTATCAGAGGGCATCACTGTCTCTAAGAGGAATCAGCTGCTCCTTAGTTCGCAATTAGCTGCTTCCCTGAAACTCAAACATCTCTTCCTGCCAGCAAGGCCCCCCCCCAGACTGTGGGCACTGGGAGTAGTAGCTTCCATTTCCATGCCTGAGAGCTGTGGTTCTTGAACCTTGGTGGAAAAGCTAGGCATCTCAGGCACTTGTTAAAATGTGTATTCCTGTATCTTTTTCTCAGATTCTGATTAAGTGGGTGAAGGGTGGAGCCCCAAATTTTCATTGTTTTTTTAACTAGGCTGTCCCAGTATTTCCAGTGCCAGTGATATGCACACTTGATTGACATGATACACAGTATCTGAAAGTCATCACTGCCACCAGTTATTGCATGGCTACACTCATATAAATGGTCATGTGATTTGAAGTAAGTAACCTTGCCAACATTTCTTACCTATTTTTAAGAGGTCAAATGACCCTGTGCTGTGTGGTTCAACTCCATAAATATTGCCACAGTTTCATCACTGGCAAGATCTTCAGGTCTAGAGATCACTTTGACTATTTCATCTAGGTCATTTATTCTTTAAAATGAGATATCGTCATCGATTAGTCAATTTGAAGCAAGGTGGGTGGTCATGTACAAACGCCTGCAAAAAAGAAAAAATCCCACCAAAATCATAGATACGAATTTAGTCTCTTGATGTATTCTGTGTACCACCCAAACAGTAGACTTAGGAAACCAGAACCCCCCCCCAGAGAGTGAGTGTCTTGCCCAAGAACACACTGACAGAAGAGCCCAGAGGGTCTCCTTGATGAGACTTCTCCCACTAACGCAGCAGGAAGCTCTGAACCACCTGGTCTGTCCCCTGCGTCATCAGTAATTCACAGGTGATGGGAGGCAGCAACCATGCCTCCGTAGCAGGCTGGGCTCCAGTCAAAATCTGCTCCTAAGTGTGAAGCACTTGAGAGTTGCACAGCTGGCCCCCAACACATGCAGAGTCAAGACGAGGATAAACCACGTGGGATGGTACTCTGGGTAATACGTAAACCCTTCCTGTGAGCTGCAGGGCTGTAAGAACTATCCTTTTTACAGAAGAGATGTTTGAGGCTTAGTCTGTATGTAGCGATAAAGTTTAAGTTCAGTTAAAAAATCATTTCTGGAGGAAAGGGGAGTGTGTTGATATCTAATCAATATTCCTGCATATTGACTAGATGACTTAGCCGCCAAGGTTAGGTGCAGAGAACAATTATGTCCTGACTCTGTAACATATGGCTTAATTCCAGCCACACTGCCTCCCAAACAAATCTTCCCTGTCAGTGGGTACCAAGGGGGCAGGACCAAAAGTCTAAAACTCTACGACTAATTTAAAATGTATTAGAATTCAGCGGGCGCGGGTTTGATCCCTGGCCAGGGAACTAAGGTCCTGCATGCCTTACAATGTGGCTAAAAAAAAAAAAAGAGTATAATTTTAGCGCTTGCATTTCCGTCAAGAAGTTTACAGGGGCTGAGCAAAGGGCTCAGAATAGTGACTAATCCATGTGTCCACCCCATCGATATTTGCCAAGATTATTCCTATTGTGAATCTTATTACATAATAAAAGACATTGCAAACAAATTATAATAAGGCTGAGCAATGCATAGAACTGAAGTTTGAGAATAAAGATGTTTATAAGGAAGGAAAAATATAAAATTCATTAGAATTCAAGTTGGGAGTTAGAAGCAAAAATTACTATTAGAATACTAACCTGAAGTATATATGTAGGTACAGCTATACACACATATGTAAATGATTATCAACATAACTTAGTTGGTACCAATCACAGTGGCAATCTGACTCATACATGTTTGTATTTAACGGGCCAAGTTCTGAATATGCTCACGCCATGTCAAATAGTCCTTGTTTGGACTTCACTCTGGGGAACGGCATTTGAGTGGCTTTTGCCTTGTTCAGCCATAGCAGGTTGCGGGCTTGGCATTCAGGGTCAGGCCTGGCAGGGCCTCGCCTGCAGTCTGTGGTCTGCTGCTCTGTGCACTAAGCAGCGGTGAGAGAAGGTAGTTTGGGGAGATTCCGTCACACTTCATTTGGAAGTCAGAGTTGTCTCTGTTGCAGTTAAGCCTGATGGTTTGGATTTACTTGTGTTCCTACAATTTTTTTACCCAGGTTTTGAATTGAAAAGCAAAGGTCTGATGTGTAACCCAGGTAAAAAAAAAAAAAAACCTCCCTGATTCAGAGGCCCAAACATGTTTCATTTATGTGAGGAGCTAATCGCTTTGGCAACTAATTTTCAGAGAATCCAAAGAAAGGCATTTGTAAACAGGAACCTATTATTACAAGAATTCTCATGCGCTATTCACATTAATAGGCTATTGAGAAATGGCTTAAGGGAGAAGAAGTCCCTGCAGACCCAGGAGGGCCCAGTACATCTTTGAATTTGTGCCTCACTCCCTTCTGGGGCGGCAGCAGAGATGCCATCCAGAAAGTCCAGGGTTTCTGAGTGGAGATGGGGCACCCAGGAAGTCTAGTGTGCCACACACTGCGTGCCGGGGGAGGTATGCATGCGTAAGCTGTGGAACATGCCAGGTCCCCGCCCCTGCAGCATTGGGGGGAAGGCACTAGCCTCCGCCAGCAGCCACGCCAGCGCAGAATAACATCTCAGGTGACCCTCAGCAGCAGCTGAGCTGTAAGTGGCTTTCTCTGTTCCTTTACTTTCCCTTGCTGAGCTGTCTGTCTGTCCCCGAAAAGTCAAAGCAAAATGACTTCATTGTTTTTGAGGCTGCTGCTGTGTCAGGTCCTAACAACTCTTAATAATGAACAGCAAGAGACCGTGACGATGGTCTCACTGGGCTTTTACTCACCGGCCTCTGTTGTGGTGGTCCTGACAGGGCTGCGGTGCGTGATCACGAATGCAAAGAGGCAGCACCCGTCCAGCAGGACGGGTTAGCAAGCTGCCTATACCTGCTTCAGTCTTTGCTCTCACGGATACAGGAAGGAGCTGTCTCAAGGTTTCTGAGTGGAAGGAACAGGGCAACCTGAAATGGACAGAGGCAAGGAAACCTTTAGCCTTCCTAGGAGGGGCAGTGAGGTCTAGGGTGAGAATGGGCTCTGAGATCAAACAGATTTGGTCTCAGAATCCTTGCTTTGTTGACGGACACCCTGTCCAAGAGGCATACTGTCACAACATCGCTGTTTCCCACATTGTAAAAGCGGAAATAGTAACATCTACTCTATAAGGTGGATAAGAGGATTGAATGAAAATATCCGTGTAACATGTGTAGCACAGAGCAAGCAGTCCGCCCCTTTATAAAACAGTAACTAAAATCTGCTTTCCGTCACAGACAGGTCAGGATCAGTGAGATGGGCCCTCAAGGTTACCCAGTTCCCTTTCAGAAAGAACGTGACAGCACAGATCCAGTAGCTTCTCAGCACCCATGGTAAAAGCATAAGAATCTACAGGCTGATAGAAACGTACGTGCTTTACGTATCATCCTCATTGGAAGTGGCAACGAATAGCAGCAGCGGGGAGAGAGTAATCCAGATAGCACACAACTACACGCACGCTCAGAGCATAGTGCCTTGAGGTAACAGCATACCTGCCATTGCTGGCTTCGCAAACGTGAGTGCAACTTGACAGTTACTAATATCTACTCTAAACCGACTGTGCAACGTATTTTGCAGAGGTAACTGAAAGGACTTTGATACCAGTAACTAGGTGAGCATAGAGAAAGGAAGTTGAATATCTTACAAGTCGTGTTCACATTCTTAATAAAGGGAGCTATTTCAGATCCAGCGTCAACTTGTAATAGACGGATCTAGGCAGCTCCATTCACATTGTCTTCCCAAAGCACCAAAAGGAGCTACTCTTGCTTTGTACAAAGAAACGTTAGCATTTTACATATAATAGCTCAATTTACCAAAAGCACTCTGAAGTGGGCATGACTATCCTCATTTCACAGATTAGGAAATTGAGTCTCAGAAAAACGAAGTCATCTGCCTGGGGTCACACATTCAGCTGTGCAGGCAGAATTCCACACCCTCTGACTCGGGTTTGCACTAAGCCCCAGTGCTCTACTCACCAAGTGTAAGTCAGTCTTGTCCTACTCCCTGTAGAGAAAGGAAATGGATGATTTTCCCAGCTTCAGAGAAAAGATGCATACAGGATTACTGGCGAACAAAGAGCTTTGAGGATGGCCATTAACGTGCCAGGCCGGGGAAGGGTGAGATGGAACGATGAACAGCATTTGCATGAAGGCAGGAGGCGTGAGCTCAAGGCTTAACATGGCTTCTTCCTTGCTGGGTGATGCTGCACCTCTCAGAGCCCAGTATCCTCACCTATAAAGTTTCCTCTCCTCATAGAACTGTTGTCACCGTCAACACAATAACATAGGTGAATCTGCTTTCCTAGGCAAATGTCAGTTGTTATCATGGGTCAGTTAGTTTCACTTCCACCACTGACTTGCTCTTGAATCTTTGGAAAGATTTCCTGAGCCCTGAACCTTCTCATCTATAAACTAGAGCCGATGATACAGCAGCCTTCAGTAATACCCTTCAGCAGCCGTTCTCACACTTCATTGACCTAGAATCTTTTGGCATGTTGTAAAAACATGTTCCCGAGTCCCGGCACTTATGATCTAGCATGGCTGGACGGAGCCCGGTAATATTCATTCTTAAGAAGGACCCCATCTGATTCTGATGTAGATAGGCCGTGATAACGCTCTGAAACATGCCTCCCTGCAAACTCAGTGTTACAAAGAACCGTGGTATCTGTGGGTAAAGAGCTTGACCAAGGTCACCTATAAGTCGGCAAGTCCTGATACCTGGATCCTGTCGTTCTGACCACACGACTGGGACTCGAGGGAACATCAAAGCTCTGTCCTGGTCACGGGGTCTCCATCGACGGTTTGATTGCAGAGTACGCAGCTGAAGCTGCCGGCACTCCACAGACCTCTTTGAGTGGCTAAGTGTCATGGCCTTTTTCCTCTTCCTCCACAGACACATTTGCAAGCAAAGTGGCCGCCACCCAGGACCAGTACGCAGATGCGTCCATAGGTAACGTCACGGGCAGCAACGCAGTGAATGTCTTCCTGGGAATTGGCGTGGCCTGGTCCATCGCTGCCATCTACCACGCAGCCAACGGGGAACAGTTCAAAGTGTCCCCTGGCACGCTGGCTTTCTCCGTCACTCTCTTCACCATTTTTGCTTTCATCAATGTCGGGGTGCTGCTGTATCGGCGGAGGCCAGAAATCGGAGGTGAGCTGGGTGGGCCCCGGACTGCCAAGCTCCTCACATCCTGCCTCTTTGTGCTCCTGTGGCTCTTGTACATTTTCTTCTCCTCCCTGGAGGCCTACTGCCACATAAAAGGCTTCTAAAGGAACAATCAGATGTAGTAAATTTATATATACATATACATATATATACATAAAAAATTATGTATAACGAACAGAAGAAACTGACATTTGTCATGTCCACTTACCTGCTGATGGAATCCAGCTTCACGAGCAGACTCTGTACTAGGGCCGGAGTGAGAAGGCATCACCTCCTGTTCCCAGGGGCGTCGTCACGTTGACCCAGGCGTGGAGGCAGGGCCATCTTTGCAGCTCAGCCTCTGAGGGCTGTGTTCTCCCCGGGTTCATAAATCGTAAAGTCTTTGATTTGTTTTCTGTTTGTTTTTGCTTGTTTGGGGGGTGGGGTTGGGGAGGTAGTTGATGTTAGGCTTTTGTTTTGGTTTTGGGGGGAGGATCAGGGTTTTTGCTTCTCTTGTGGGAGGTGATGACCAATCTAAATGCAAATGGGTTTCGGGTAAAAATGGAAATCATTACGATAACTCTCCCTTCCCCCAAACATTTAAAAAATTATTTTGGATTAAGAGAGGAAATGGGCATGGAAGAAGAAAGAAGCATGTCTTCACCATATAACTAAATTGCATGCGCATCTCTGGGATGGGAGCAGAGGTGAAGCTGCCTCCAGGAAGAAACATGGCAGCTGGAATGGAGCCCAGAAAAGACATGGTCCTAGATAGAGTCTGATAGTGAAAGATAGGCCTGGCACCCTTGTTCACCAGGTACAGGAACATCGCGCCTAGATTCCCAGGAACATGCAAAATCCTTTCTTATCTCTTTTGCACTGGACTGTGATTAGGAAGGCCCTTATATTCTGGTGTTCCAGCCCTGCTAACCCCCCAGGCCCCCCCCATCCCAACCCTCCTGCTCACCTCCCCTCATACAAACAGGAAGAATAACCCCCTTCCAACAGCACATCATCCTTTCCCACTTGCATCAGTGTGTGTCCCAGTCCCACGTTGCTCTTGCCTGGGATCGTCCGTCAGTTTTGTTTGCAAAAGCATCCATGGCCTGCACACGCCTGTTCCAGTCATGACCGAACATCTGCTCCTCCTTCATGGGCCTGTTTGGGAATGTTGTTGTGATACCTGTTACACAGTGCATGGATGAAAAACAAATACAACAAAACCAGGCGTCTCTGTACATAGTAGAGTATAGCACATACCGTTCTCCCATTGGGCAACGTTGATTGATGGGTCGTTGAAGACATAAGTGAGTTTTCTTTTCACCTGAGTTGTAACTTTTGTGTTGTTATTGAGTTTGATTAGGGATAAAAGGAGAAAATGGCTTATTCATGGACCTGCATGTCCATTTCTAAGAAGCAATAACTGTTACATGGGAAGTTAAAGCTATTGAGAGGACAGTAGGCAAAGTATCTTCATGGAAAATTAGCCACTTGGTACACATCAGAGCCTCAAAAACTCACCTGTTGGTTCAGGAAGGCCAAGGAGAAGGGCGTGTAGAGAAGGGGATGCGCTAGATGTGCCTGAGCTTTGAAAGCTTCCATTCCCACAACACCCCTGCCCCCAAAGTATTTATTTCACATCTGCTCTGTCTGGCACAGGCGGTAGATAGTGCTGGTTTGTTCATTTTATTTTTGGATGTAAAAGGCAAGTTGGAGCCGTTTCTTTCACCATCCAGACCCCTCTGATTGTATCTGCAGTTCCTGAGGGGGAAAGAAGCTGTGGTGAGCAACAGGCCTTTAAAAGTGTATCTTCTCTACTTAGGACTAAGGAGGAAGCAATTAAATGGGATGATGAGTGCCTCCCAGGAGCATTGCCCTGGGAGATTTTTAACGCTGGAAAAGGAATGGCTCTTTCTGTTTCACAGTATCAGAGAGGGTGGATAAACCCAACATTCCAAAGCCATGAGTCCACGAATGAGGTATAAATGGAATGACTTAGGTCCCCTCTCAGACACTTCTCTAGCCATAAAGAATCCCAGGCCGGAGACACCCCTAAGCCCTCTGTATTGATTCAAAGATCCTTAACTGTCAACAATTTTAATTTGTATTTTCTTCCACTTAATCATCAGGCTCATTCATCATTTAATAAACATTGGGTGACCGAATGAATAATTAAATGCTGGTTACCCACTCAATATGCCAGGTACTGTGCTACCTCTTGGGGACTAAACCATGGACAAGACAGCCCAGATCCCTGCCCAGAGGGGGTTAACACAGTCACATGGAAACAGTCTGATCTTACGAGAAAAACACAATTCTGAAACCCTCTTGTCTAAATATCTAAGATTGTCTTTACCTGAGACAGTATAAGGCATAGGGTACGAAAAGCAGTCTATGTATCCTTAGCCCATCTTGCAGATCTGCACATCTTCCCATTTTAAAGCAAGTAAGGCAATTGTGCTGGTGATCCAATCACTGAGAAGGCCCAATTAACCCCAATTTTTATCTTTCTTGGACAGCAGTACTTTTCTATGCCCCCCACAGCTCCACAACTTCTCCTATCTCTTGGAGCCCCACCCCTCTCTGTCATGGCCTAACACACTGGTGGCCTAACTCCTTTGAGGGCAAACTCTCACCCTTTTTTTTTTTTTTTTTTTTTTTGAAGATTTATTAAATAGAAAGCTAGCCTAGGAACACCAAGTAAACTGTCAAGGGATAGGAGTTGTTGAAACATTAGAAAGACTTTGCCCTCTTTTCTAGCCATATTTGGAATGCTAATAATCCCACAGCAAATTTTCACAAAGGACTTTAAGAAATCCTTGCCGTTGGTCAACTTCAAAGCTTTTTGGTTTGTTTGTTTGCTTTTTAAATTTTCATGTTTTCGAGAAAATATGATTCTGGTTGTTCAGGGTTGTATTAGGAATTATAGTCGTGTAAAATTTTGTTTGATTATTTTGTGTGTATTATGCACAGCTTGGGGGGGAAGTGCACTAATTGTGCTGTTCCTTATAAATGGTACACACTATTGACACAGACAAATAAAGTTTCTAATTGTTTCTGATTTAATCACTAGCGATACAGCATATTCTGTATGGAATGTTTTCTCTCTTCTCATTGTCATCTACTTCATCTTTTGCTTTCATGTTTTGAAGAAATAAAGACCAAAAAGGTATTATTGTGCAATTGGTATCCTCATCCAAAAGAAAGAAAATAGATGCCCAGTATTCGACTTGGCAAATGTCAACCCTTTGGTCACGCACTGTTTCCTTTTAATGTCCCAAAGGAGCACAGGGTCAGAATATTGAGATAAATGATACTTCATGCATCTCATTGTCTTTAAATTTTTCTTTAGAATTCCTCATGTTATTCTTTAGAATTCCCATATTATATCCATATATGGTCATACACAGAACACTTTCCTGTGGGAAGGTAATTTTCTTGGATCAACAATTAATGTGTCTCCTGGGACCCAATCTTTGGTTTAACACAGAATGAGCAGCCAATGTCTACTTCTTTAACAGCAAAAGGAATAATTCAGTGACCAGAGTAGCCTTGCCTGTTGAGCAACTCTTCAGCAAAATGCCGTGGCCCAATGATTCTAACCTCTTATAAGCTAATTTTATTCTTTCAAAGATTCCGATTCAAGCCTTCCACCAGGGAAGGTTTTATGGAGCTTTGCTTTTGTGGCTCACAGCATAAACACACTCAGTTTTTTCTTCTTATAATTTTTTCTTATAAAGCATGCTGTCTTCAATTCTGCAGCTATTCTGATAGGTGGCTCTCATCCACAATGAGACTTCCTGATGCAATACCTTCCCCCGCAGTGGTCTCACGATTAATAAAAGATCATTGTACACATGCTCTTGTCCACGAGGGCCTAGATTCATTGTTGATTCCACAGCCCAGGGCCCCTGCTCCTAATCTGTCAAAGTGAGATTCACCAGTCTGGCTGCTTCCATCTGAGAACATTGTGGGAGCAATCAGAAAAATAACACGTTTCCTCTGGTAGATGATGAAGCCCTTACATTCTCTAATGGTGACAAAACTTCACTATCTCAAGAATGTAAATCAACTCCTTTAAGACTTCTTTCAGTGTTTCCTGGCTCAAGATGGGTAGTTTCTCTTTGATTATGGTTTTCTGTCTGTGTCTGATTATGGGCAGTTATATCCAGAGCAAGTCATGAGTATAGTTTCATAACTTCAAGAATACTTGGCCATTTCATGATCAACCATGTACGACACTAGAGCTTACAGTGACCTAAAAATGGCATTTGGCTTTTGTTGTAGTAATCACTGCACTTGGCCAAGACATTCCAGCTGTTGGTAAAACTGAGCATTTCAATTGATAAACAAGCACAGGACATAGAAGAGACATACAAAAATCACATTTCTCTTACAAAGAAAGAAAGGTGCTGTGATGAGTGGCTTCATGAACTTTCATTCAGATCTACTTACCGATTTTTGGTAATGGATTGCATTTCTGCTCTTCTTTCCAACCATTGTGTTCTTATCACCTCTAGCCACATTCGTTGTCTTCCACCCAACATACGTCAAGTGTTGGTCGGTCCTGATGATATTTCACCTGCAAAGATAGCATAGGAAGGGGAAACAATTGTAAGAGACATTTAATTTTTAGAGCTTAACCCAGCCATGGTTAATCATCTCCCAAAGCAGAGAATGTCTTACCTATAGGAGGAGCAACCACTAAGTGGTGGGACTCCCAAGGGAGAGAGTGCTTCGGCATTCCAGCCAATGAGAAATGGGTGAGTATCTAGCTGTGACTTCTTCCCTGCCAAGATATCCAAACAGAAGCATTCAGAGGCTCTCCCAATTTCCATTTTGTCAAAGGTCCTCTCATTGACTCTCCTATGGGACTTTTAAAGCAGTGGTCATTGTATAAATTATTTTCATTGATTGATTGATTTGTAGAACAGAACATTATAACTTCAAAAAAGCAATATAACTTTGTAGTTAGAATTATGACCCATGTCTTGACAGGAAGAATTGCTTGCCCAGAATTGCCTGGTAATCAATGCAGTATTTTACAGTTGCTTAACCTGCTCACATTCTTTAAAATCATGCAGTCTAACCTTTTTTCGAAGATCCAGAGAGGTGTCCCCTTGGGAATATGCAATCTTAACCTTTTTTTTTTCCCGATTTCCAACCTTTGTAGTTCTTCCATGGCTATTCCCATCATATTCATTACCCTTAGTAGTGTTTACTATTACCTCTCAACAATGCGGAAAAGGCTCATACTAAAAATACTCTGGTCATGTTTTATTGAAAGTGAACTTGTTACTGGAAAGTCAAATATAATGATGTTCCACCTGGAAAACAGGCATCAGACAGTGGTATCTCTATAAATGTTTAGGACAGGATTAGACCCTACAGCTACACACTGCAGCAGCACTGTTCATTTTGTTCCTCTCTGGATCACAAGCTTCATGTTTTAGTGCCCACCTACCTAGCCTTTTATTCTATATATGTATGCAGGTATGGGTCGAGGATAAAGACCCCCACGTACATCTCCAAACGTGAAGTGTGTAACCATAGAAACCCATCATATATAGCTTCCATGCCTCCAAGAAATATGAGTGGATCAAATGCTTCTCTGTAGTTATTACATTCATGATATGCAAATGGTAGGGAAATTCACATTAGTAACCAAACACACCAAGAGAGAAATTAGCTAACGTCAATGTTACTGAGTCAATTTTGACAGTTAATGCAGAACCCAGCCCTCCTAATTTGTTGACTGCAAAGAGATCTACCTACCCAAATCCAGTAGTGTAGAAGGGAATTAATTTACTAGAATGATTATACAGCCCTCTGTACTGGAAATTGTTTATTCGCCTGGAAGGATATGGCCCAGAGATTTTCAAAGACATTTCCCCTACATTCCCAAGTTGAAATAACCCACATTTAATTTACAGCATTTGTTATTAGACTTCTTAAAGCCACGTGGTAGAGCAATAGATAAATTCTCCAAGGAGATCTTTCCTAAAAACATGATCCTAGGTTTGCAGTGACCCATCCTCCAGTGTGAAGAGTCTGTTCTTTCCAAGTGGAAGGAACAGTTTCTCTTAAATGTATACCAAATATATAACCATTTTCAAACAATTTCACCTAAAAAGACTACATTATATAAATATTTAAGATAAAGCTGATATGGCCCATGTGTCTAGTTGTAAGAAAAATAATTCTCTACCTTCTTACACTCAACATTAAAATTTGTAATTTCTTCCCAAGGAAGACATCTTAAAAGATTTTCCATTCTCATGATACTCATATAATTAAAGAACATGGCTAAAATAATGATGTGGGTGAGAATTATCTATGTGCTTGACAAGAACATATTTAAAAATGAGAGAATTAGCCAAAAGAAAATTGTTAAGATCTCATCCCAGGCTACCCTTGTCTAAGATATTAGAAAGCCGTTATCCTTACAGAAGATGGATTCCCAGTTTTTAGAAACAACAGTACAATGAACACGTCATTCTCAGTTTTTATATGAAAATCAAAGCTGAGCATGCCTAACCTTTGGCTTTGGCAACCAAAAAAAAAAAAATAAGTATGTTTTTGGCACACTTTTCTATACTGCTGAGTTACTTTGTGTAATGCACTGGACTTACACAGGTGTCTCATAAAAATGCCTCCAATAATTTCTACCCTCTTTTTTTTAAGCCATGAAGTTTCTAAATTTCACAACATAATAACTTGATAATTTCATTTATAAAAGGCTGATTCTATTTTGATGTTATGTTACATTTCAGAAATAATTTGAGTATTTAAAATAATAACACATCAGATGGGACACTGAGCTGGAATCTAGCCCAAATAAACGATAAAGCTCAGACAGACCTATCAGTCGTTAAAAGGCTTGTGAAACACTGACCTTTTCATGAACAGCAAATAGAAATGCTGTTTTCAACCTTCTTTTTACGGAAAGTTGCCATTTCAACCAGTGTAAAAACAAACAAGCAGAAAGATTTGAAATGCTAATTTGAAATGATTTCTGTGAGTATCAGACACGGTTTCAGAAGTAAATCTCCTCTATCCCATCTCTTCCTAGAGCATAGAGATACATAAATACAAAAATAGATGATGTATGTCAAAGAACTCGAATGGCATTTTCAGATGTCTAGGATTGCCCTGAAAGCCCATGTCAGGTGGGTGTTCCTTTTTATCAGATCTCTTTTATAAATGGGAGAAGGGGGGCAGGCGGGGGGAGACGTGGAAGGAAGCATATTCCTGAATTTTTTTTCCTTTTTAGTTAAAGATGTAAATTCCAAGTTGTTTGAAAACTGCTTAGAATACTGTTAATTATATCTATCCTTCTAAAAACATACATAGATTTTTAAAAGAAAGAAATTCATTTTTTCTTTCCTCGTTTGGCAAGCATTTCTGATAGAAAGTTTCTGGATCAGTTAGGGCTCCTTTCTGACTTTTCCAATTACTCTCTGTCTTTTGGGGGGTTTTGAATACCGCTCTTGAAAAAAAATCCTCATCTAGGTCAAATCCTGGGGGATTAAAAGGATGAGAGTCTATATTTTCCTGGAAACATAGCACTGAGCAGATCAGCCCCCATACATTAGTTGATATTTTCTAGAACTGTGTTTTGGCGTGTCGGGACAAAAGGAATGGGACTCCCACCTAGTTTTGCCACAAATACCTAATCATCTACTGACATGTAGGTTCTCCACTAGCTGTAGTTTAGCTTAGATATTCTCAGCTAAACCCACCCTCAACTCTCATATACACTAGTTGTCTTATCCTTAGTGTTTTGCTGCCAAGATCTTACTAACAGGCAAACTAGCCCTTTCAACCAGTTGGTACGTGAGATTTCTCCAAAGGGAAGGATGAGGAATGTGTACAGAGTGGGGTGTGATGTTCATGCCAAGTCACTGGAACCTATTTAGTCAAATGCTTCATTACATACTGGACTCTGTTTGGGACACTTACTATCAGAAATATTGCAAGGACTTTATTTTATTGATATTGCATCAACTAAACTTTTGTGGTATTGGATCTAAGCAAGGGATGGCATCATGCCAAAACGTAAAGTTTTTTTTGTTTTGGGGGTTTTTTTTGCGGTACGCGGGCCTCTCACTGTTGTGGCCTCTCCCGTTGCGGAGCATAGGCTCTGGACGCGCAGGCTCAGCATCCATGGCTCACGGGCCCAGCTGCTCCGCGGCATGTGGGATCTTCCCGGACCTGGGCACGAACCCGTGTCCCCTGCATCGGCAGGTGGACTCTCAACCACTACACCACCAGGGAAGCCCCTGTAAAGTTATTTTTGTTAGCTACATTGTTATTGTTACAATTTGGAAGAAAATAATGTCTGATATTTCCGTCTAAAACTCTAAGCACAAGTTTTTGCTGCCATCAGTAATCTGATAGGAAATTTGAATCTTCTTTGAGACAGAGGATGGTGTGGTAAATGTATATGGAGGCTTAAAATATTCTTGATATTCTCAGGTTGTTCTCACAGACTCTGCATAGATTTACTTTTCTAAAACAAATGAGTATCTTTCTCAACAAAATGGATCGGGAATTTTCCCAATAAGCACCCAAAGAACCTGTGAGCATTAGGTTGCATCAGTGGCTCTACCTCAGTGCCCCCTTTTCCTACTTTTGACTCTTAAGCCCTGTGCATATCTTTCAGAAACAACTGCGGACAGTGAGAGAAAGCCAAAAAAAAAAAAGAGTTGTCCTCCCTTTCCAAAGGAACGAAACCTGCTTCTTCTCTTTAAAACTGTGACTGTTTCAAACGTTTAATATTAAACACAAAACCGAGAGAGATGCTTTTAAACCCCAGATCTGAAGCAAAGATTGCATTTTTGCAAAGCTGTCAGGAGAATTTATGTTGATCATTGAGACGTGGGATTTACTAACATCAGTACCCAACCACTGCCCTCCCCCATCCCGTTCATAGAGTATCTAGAGGCAAACAAGCAGTCAGGCAGGGGAGACGGATCACTATTAATATCATAATCACACCACCATTTAGTCACTAGATGGCATCAGGAAGTAGGCAAAATAGATGGGATCAGTCCTAGTCCTTGAGCCAGATCACCACTTTGCTCACCACCGTGCTGGATATATATGGTCTATGAACATTAGAACAATGCAAGAAGGATTGTTTTCACTTGATGGGAATATTACCTGCAGAGATTCCTTTCTGCTCTGAGCCAGCATGTTGTGTTTGACTCAAACCTTTCCAAACAGAGTCATGCAACTCCATCACATACTTGTTGCCTGCTTGGAGAGTGAATCCCTCTCTCCAAACTGGTTGCCATGGAACGAATTTTTTAAAACACTGAGAAAGCAACAAACACTTAAGTATTGGACCTAGTGGTGAGGAATCTAAACTTGCATTTTTTTCTTTCCAGCCAATGCACTGACACTCCAACTCTAAGAATCATTTCATTAGTAAAATGAAAATAATAGTTGCTTTGTCATTGTTCACAATTAATTGATACCTCTTCAGAGCTTGAAGCTTCCACTAACCAAAAATGAGATCCATGGGCAGTATTATTATGACTCTACCCAAAGACTAGGTTTTTTTTTGTGAAGAGACCAGAATTGATTTCGGTCCCTTTAAAGCAACAGACAAGATATTTAATAACATTTGAACACAATGAAGAAGATTCAGCACATGCTGCTGGGTTAGAGGAGGGCTGGGCTTCTGACAGCCTCTCTTAATGTACTGCTTTTCCACCTAAGGTTTTAGCTGTCATGGCTCCCAGTGGAATATTTCCCCACATTTATTCAGTGGGAAGGTACTGACAACAGCTCCAGAGTCTGCCTTCTATTTCCTAATTCTCTCTGGAGAAACAGCCATTCCAGAGCTTGTGATATAAAAGGAAAAAAGAAAAACAGGTGCCTCATCGGTTGATCGAGAAGTTTTGTACAAAAACACAGACCAGGGCTTCCCGGGTGGCGCAGTGGTTGAGAGTCCGCCTGCCGATGCACGGGACACGGGTTGGTGCCCCGGTCCGGGAAGATCCCACATGCCGCGGAGCGGCTGGGCCCGTGAGCCATGGCCGCTGAGCCTGCGTGTCCGGAGCCTGTGCTCCGCGGCGGGAGAGGCCGCAGCAGTGAGAGGCCCGCGTACCGCAAAAACAAAAACAAACAAAAAACACAGACCATTCTGATTGTCTCCATACTGACTAACACTGTACTTACTAAGTGGCTTTGTTTTAAGTGACTGCAAACCACACCAAAAAGAAAAGGTTTGAGGAAATATTTCCAACCCTTAATCAAAGGTCAGAAATCACTTTGATGACAGGATATCGAATGTCACTTTATCTTCCTGCCTAGTCCTCGCAAATCAATAAGGATTGAAAAATGCAGAAAGTGTTTGGACAGTACTCACAAATTCAAATTCAGATCTGGAAACTGGAGCTTGCTAAGTACCAACTGACAAATTGCCCAAGAAAGAGAATCAGAAAGAAACCAAAGAGGGCCAAAATTTACAAGTCTGTCCTCCAAGATCATTGACTTACTTGATACTCAGTTAAAACTTTTAAAAAGTCATCTATAGAGCCAAGGCAGTGGAACAATTTTTAAATCAACTATCAGAGTCTATTTCATTTTTTCAATCATACAATTCCATAAACCTCAAACATTTCTTTTGTGCAGAGTATTATACTAGGCACCCTAAGAAAGTATGAAGAATTCAAGACAAGTTAATTTCAAGAAAATTAGCACTAGCCCTGAATGTAGTCAGGAAGAGTCCAGCTATGGTACACTAATTAAATTAAACTTCCATTTCGGTCTAGAGACGTTTTGTCAGTTTAAGACTGCTAAACGGAGCCGTTCTGAAAAATATCCAGGAACATTCCTTTAATAGAAATAGAACTGCTCATTTTCTTAACTTCACATTCTATCTTTCACCAACGAGATAAATGGATACAAACTCAACTAACATCTCCAGAGTCTACAATGCACCAAAGCCTGTGTGAGACTGACATACAGTCTTTCAGCGTTTCAAGTTGGGATAAACTTGTTCCAAAAATAATTTGCCTTCCCATTCCTGAATTTTTTTCTACTGGGTGTGGATATTAGTTCATCACTGAATTTTCTTAACTCTGCCTAATGTTCTTTCGACTTTGAGGCATCTGGCTGTATTTCAGTGAGTTACAACTCCAGCTGTCACATTTTAACAGCCAGAAAAGAGAAGACCTCAATCCCCATGTCTGAGTACACAATGTTCTCTTCATTTCAACATCAAATAGTCACCAAAGAGGAGACCTCAAAGGCTTTCTTCTTTTGAAAATTCGAATTTCATTGTTTCAGAGGATTGTGAATCCTGAGCTCTTTCTGGACTTGAATTTCCTCATCATTAAATGGAGGGGCTTCACCTTTAACTTGGTCTTCCAGAACACGTGAAGCCCCGGCGTGATCCTGGTATCAATCCAGTGGGTATGGGTTGAAGGTGCTTTATGTTGGGAACCAGTTGGTCCTCATAACACTCCTCATAATACTTGATTACCAATGTAAGCCTCAAGCCAATAAAACCACATTAAGTCTGACAGGAATTTAAAGATTTATTTTGAAACAATTCTTTATGCACTGCTGAAAAACTTTCCCTTCCCTAACTGGAGTGAAGAGTTTCTCCCTTTGTGGGATGCCCAACAATAGAAAATTTAATGAGATAGGAATGACTTCCTAAGGTTGAATCTGCTATTCTTCTAAATGTAAATTTTGAATTCACAGTTTCCTACAATAATTCCACTTTTATTCTTCAATTTTTGTCTTTTTGTTTTTTGTATTTTGTTTTTTTTGCGGTACGCGGGCCTCTCACTGTTGTGGCCTCTCCCGTTGCGGAGCACAGGCTCCGGACGTGCAGGCTCAGCGGCCATGGCTCACGGGACCAGCCGCTCTGCGGCATGTGGGATATTCCCAGACCGGGGCACGAACCCGTGTCCCCTGCATCGGCAGGCGGACTCTCAACCACTGCGCCACCAGGGAAGCCCTGTTCTTCAATTTTTATACTTAGTGACAACCTTTTAGGAGAAAGAGACAGCCAGCAGTGATTTTATACTAAAGTGTGTGAATACAGACAGGATGCACACTGACCAGGAGAAAGATATTAAAAGATATAAGTATTCTAAAGGAAGATGAAAAAAGGATTGCATTTGCTGCAGATTCAACTGTCTTTTCAAACGCCTCCCTTGTTATGGAGAAAATGACTCCTCAGAAAGATTTTACAAAAAGACTTAAATCCCATCCCTAGCCATCATCTGGTTTGCCACAGCCCAAATGTCTCATTAGCAATCTGAAATTGCACATGGTTGGAGAAAATATAGCAAGAGGATGTAGACATTGCCATGGGGAACAGAAAGAAAAAAAGAAAAAGCAACCATGACAAACTCTGCTTATGTAAACAAGGAATGTTTTAGTGGAATAAATGTAAGCTTTCTCTTGAAGGAATCCCAGTTAGAATGTCATCAGAACTGACAAAACCATGGCAACATCACAGCAGTAAGATAGTCCAGTTTTATTAGCACTGAGGCAAAAAGCCATATTTGTCGGGGGGGAAAGGTAAACAAAAGTTCCTGGCATTGCAACAGATGAAGTGATCTCGCGAGCCTCGTTGTTGAGAGAGAAAATTAAAAGATAGTATTTTTGTCCTAACTATAGTACTGTCTAACTTCCACCTGGGGAAAAAATTACTTTTCCTTCTCTCATTATATGTCTTTATGTAGAGCTGCTATTCAGTTACAGTAGGCATCTTATTTTTATATTTCCGTTAAGTCCCTCATGTTGAATTTGACCCTCATTTCACATTTGATTAGGAAATCCTAAATTGGAAAGGTAGATTTTTCTGCCTTTTTTTTAAAACAAATCCGTGCCATAAGCATTTTCTAGAGGTGACTGCCTTAAAGCCATCCTGGTAGCCCTGTCGATCATCGGTAGGTGCTTGGTTTAAGGCAGAGAACCCATAAATAAATGGAGTTCTTCTTCTGCACAGGGAGTGGCCCCTTCTGACAAACTCATGTCTGTTTTTCCTCAACCCCTTGTGCCAGTCCAGCCTCTTGATCGACCCAGGTCCACCTGTCAGTCAAAAGAACCGCCAACTCTAATTACACGTGCTGACAGCTTGTTGAACCGAATTCCTCATCAATGGGATTCCATGGAGAGGCCCTTGCTGTTCTTGTTCACTCTTTACTCTTTTATATAGGTCCTTACATTTGGTAGGCTGTACAAAAGACTGTACTAGAAAAAGTCAACAGACCTTTGTGTTCAGTGAAGAAACTACGACCAAATTTAGCTGTTATCATGTTAATCCTCCTGAGGTCTCAGGGAGAATATCACCTGTGTGGCGAGAGAGACTTAACGCTATTCCTAAAATACTACTCCCTGAAGAAAGGCCATAGAGTCTTCCGCAAATAGCCTTTTGGGACTCAAATTTAGTGATGTATAAAAAGCATATTCTCTTCAGAGGAAGGTCATAGGTTAGAGCACGAGTTTGAGTCGTATTTCACTTTGGGGTTTGCTGTATATGCTAATATGAGACTTAAACTTCTGCACCTCTAGTTTCTCAAGAACTAAACTAGCACCAATTGAATCTGTCCCTTGCCTACATTATAAGAATGCCTCAGAAAAAAATCCAACACTGACCTTCACATTCCAAATGGAAAGGCTTTGTCCTGGGAGTGCAATTAAGGTGATTGAATAACTAGTGTGTTTTAGGATAAGCTACTACAGTGGTTCGTAACATTTGGTCCCCAACAAGGCAGCATCAGCAGCAACTTTGCAATCTGTTGGGTATATAAATTCCCTGTTCCCACCTGAGACCCCAACCCAGACCTATGAATCAGAAACTCTGGGAGTGGGCCCAGCAATGTGGGTTTTAACAAGCCCTTGGGATGATTCCGATGTACGTTCAAGTTTGAGAACTACAAACAGTGCTCTGAGTGGTCAAGAAAAGTTCATGTCACCCACTGTTTAACTCTGCTTCCTCACAGGAAAAAGCTTAAAAGCTTAAGTGATAGATTCCATCTAGGCCCAATACCTTCTGATATATGGACAGAAATGCCCACCATTCAGACATAAAATATAATCTGAAGGAAAATTAATCCTTACAAACGTTCTTCACTGGTGTTAACAGCTTCAGGCAGGATCTCCAATCAGAAAGATTTCTCATCAGCTCTTCTAGTTCTTTTAAAAAACCAACAGCAAATCCGCTTTGCCTGACTGCCCAGGGCCTAGAGAATGACCTTGGACACCTTTCCCTTAATTGATCAGCTCTGGCCCATTTACCTTAATGCTAAGCCATCATGTAACAGAACTGAGTTATATTTAATGACATGGTCTATTGGTTTGAAGAATGGGTGTGGACTGAGCTCAAATGACTAGTGGTTCTAAGTGTGTTTGGGTTTTCGAAGATAGTGTCAAAGGCTCACATAGCTCATAAAACCTGGAAACCACAGACAATGTAGACATCAATCCCAAGACCCCTGGGAGCTTTTTCTAGGCTCATTTGAATTGGTGCAGAACCAGAGTGGAAGGCCAGCAAGTAACTTGGCTTATAAAAATGGCTTAGGAAAGGGAATTTAAGATTGTGGGCTGTGTGTGTGCGTGCATGTGTGTGTGCTTCCTTAAATCTAACCTGAAAATAACACATTTACAGCTACCTAAAACATCCATATGTATTTTGACCCCTCTTTTTTTTTTTTAAACATCTTTATTGGAGTATAATTGCTTTAGAATGGTGTGTTAGTTTCTGCTTTATAACAGAGTGAATCAGCTATCTGTATACATACCTCCCCCCTCTTGCGTCTCCCTCCCACCCTCCCCATCCCACCCCTCTAGGGGTTGACCCCTCTTTTTGATGCAGAAAAGTAAATTCAGAGTAGCCGAAAGGAGGCCTAAAATGGAACCTCAACAATGATATTCTGAAGGAAAATGCTAAACTATACCCCCAGGCCTTCCTTTGAAGGAAGACACTTGTCAGATATCTTGGAATGACTGCCTGCTCTTTTTCAGGAATTACTGGAAAAGAATAACTGATGTATCATAATGTTCTACCTTCTTCTCTAAAATCTGTGTTGCATTTGGGTGTCCCGTTTTCTGTCTCTGACAGCATTTTCTCATTGGCTCTTTCCCCAGCTGTGACCTGATCACCACACAACTCCAGCTAAAACACCGCCCCCCCTTCCTCTGTCTCCACCATTGTGTCCTTTCCATCTGCATATTCTGTCTTTTACTCAAAGTTAAAGCCTCACTGAGAAGATACTTATTAGAATAATCACCAAATGACAAGGTGCTTGGCGATGGAACATGCACATTTGCAGGGGAGGGGCTGGGTCAGACTGACTGGGACTCACTCAGATCCAGAGCCTTGACCTCCCTTCCAGAGCTCTGTAGTCCACAAGGCAAAACTACAGTGGTGGCTTGGCTTTGTCGACAATCCATGGTTTATGTTATGGACTCAAGTCTTGAAATCTTGAAACAAACCTGGATTAAAAATTTCCCTTGGAAAGTTTAAGAGAAAAAGTTACATGCTCTAAAGCCCATTAACTTATGTGAAACACTAAAAAGGCCTTGACATGACAAGGTAACAGACAGTTGCTTTAATCTCCCAACAGCTTCTGCCTTTCAGTGCCATTCATGGTGATTTTCGTAGGCCAGGGGTGTAATTCGCTATTATTCTAATAAGCCAGAAAAATAACTGTTGGCACAACTGTTATTCCAACAGGGATTTTCCTGGATTTCACCCATTAATTTTTGTAGACAGTAGGAAGCGCACACTGAGGAGACATTTTGAGCTTCCTAGAGGAGGACAAGAGAAGGAACTAGCATCTTGTACACACTATTTATCTGCACAAAACACTGCTCGGTCCCACTGGGAGTGTTCCCCCCAGGGCAGGCGAGATGGAAGAATTCAGGTAGGAAACAAATTTAGAATGTCTCTCTCACCTCTGATGGTTAGGATGGCAATGCCTTCCTACCGAAGAAGCTTGGTAGATACTTTTGATAGTAAACTGAACTCATAGGCAATCCATAAAGAAAAGGGAGGCAGATCACTGTACCAGAAACTCTTCCAAAGAGGCGATCATGAAGTCCCCACACAGGACAGAAAAGGAAAGACGAGCCCATGTGCACATGTGCACATCCTGTATGCACAGTTTAAAGGACCCACCAAAAATAGCCTCCAAACACAGGCTGCGGGGGGGAGAGTGGAAAGGAGAGAGGCCAAAGTGGAGAGAAGGAGTTCGTGCCTCGAAAAATGAAGTGAGCAATCCTAATGTCCCTCTAGTTGATCCTGAAGAGAGAGTCACCTGTCTAAAGCTGATTTTTAAATAATTTCACCACACTTTGGAATTCCTGAGTAGTGGTATGTCAGTAATACATTTGGCTACTTAACTGAATTTTTCAGGTTTTATTCTTCCATGCCAATGAATGTAATCTCTAAGACTTGCCATTTTTAAGTACACACACACACACACACACACACAGGTAAATGCATATATATTACTCATTTTGTGGGAAACACAATGTACTATAATCAAAAAGATTCCAGTGGATTCTTTCAGTGTGTTTCAGTGATAATATTTGGTATGAAATAAAGGTATTCGGACCCTCTCTCTACTGACCATATTGTCAAAATTATGATCTTAAGCAGCTCTGTTAGAAATGCCTGTGTGAAATAGCATCTCTAGTATGAGTCAATACACTTATTTAACTTTCAAAAAGAATATGTGCTAAACTTAAATATTTTTATATCTGTGGTGTTTTCCTATTAACCTATAGTTGTAAACAAGTGAGCTTACAACTGATTATCACAAAGGAAAATGGCCTACACAAGACGTTAAAAGTAGAGGAAGTTATTTATAAAGCGTTCTGCCAAAGACCATTTAATGATCTGTAAAACGTAGATTAACTTCTTTCATCATGAATGTGATTGTAAGAAATGCTCACCCTCTCATCCTCTATCTTTTGAAAATTAATATTTTGTATTTCTAAGGACCAAGGAAAATGTTTTTTAAGCCAATGTAATACACAGACCCCTTGGAAATGAGAGATATTGATACAATGACTCAGATCAACCGTGTAATGTTAGATTAGAAGTCTGACATCTGATGGTAAATTTATCAGTCTTTCCTATAATTCTTACACTGCACTAAATTACATTTGGGAAATTCAACTAATCTCTTCAAATTAAAGGCACCAATATTAACGGTAGATCTCAACATGGAAAGCATTAAAGTACTCCCTTTCAAGCACCTTGAGCGGATGGAAATTACCCCCTAATTTTCCCACCTACCATCTCACGTACGTTAACTCAGAGGTCTAACAATGTCGCGTAGAAGGTTAACAGACTAGGTACACCGAGGATATTCAATTTGTGCAGTTAGTAAGAACTAGCCATTTAAAAATATATTCAAATGTTTTGTAAATAAAATTTTTGATGCCTATAGTTTTGTTCAAACTACTATCTTTTAAAATAATTAGATATTATTTGAATTTTAAAAATAATCTATTATAAGTTAGATGTTGCTTTATTGACTCTGTGATTCAGTGTACACTCAGCCATATTCCTGTGGGGAAACAGCAATCTTACTTTCTTGATAAGCCAAATCTTCATAGATTATTTAAGGACTCTAAATATGAGATGAAAAACAAACAAACAAACACCAAAATTAAATGCTAGTGAAGAAATTAGAAACCTATTGTATAAAATGTATTTTTAAAATCTTAAGATATATGTGATTTACACTGCCTGTTAATCTAGTCTCTTTGTGAAATAACCACAGCATAATATTTGTTTAGACTCTGAAACACCAAATATTTGTGATGTTTGCATAGCACCATTGTTATAATATGTGATTTCAAATGGTAAGCATCTTTGTTGTAATCATGTGAATCCACAGAAGAATAAATTCCTGCTGTTAATGTACAACCAGCTCTCAGAATTCAGATTTCCTGCAGCTGCTGTATCACCAATAAATGAGAATTAATTGTGAAAACAATTTTTAAAGAATTGAGGTTATGATCACTGTGCATTTTCCTGATGAATGAATTCAGAGAGTTTTATTTTTACCAGAAATGCTCTCTCTGTCAGTCAGTAAATACAACTGCTGATTCCAACCATACCATCATTTCAATGGTTTCTGTATGGTTGATCTAACTACCCCAAACTGGAAGCTTGTTGCAAGATGTGTCCTAACAAATGTACAATAAACGACTTTTCCTGCATGCTGCCTGAGATATACTGTAATTTGAAATGTCTTATCCAACAAATTATATATTTCATAACCCCAAATTGAACTGGCAATATTTCTCATGTTTATGACTAACGGTATGTTAATATCAAAATCAGAAGCACTGTCATACATGTATGTTACATGTGACATTTAACTTGTTAAACTGTGATCAGTGAAGTGTTCATTGCCTGAACTAGTCAAATCTGTACAAATCATTGTCTTAACTGTTTTCCGAATCTTACCATATTTCCTAACACTTAAATATAAATGTTTGTAAATTAGTCATTCATTTTTTTATTGACTTTTTATGTATCTTCAGTGTGACCCCATTAACTAACCCAAACAAAGGAGAAACAAAATGTTCCCCTGTCATAGTTAAGTCCAGGCTCAAGGACATTTTAGCTATGGCAAAAGTTCATTCATTCGTCTGACAAATATTTATTGAGTATCTGCTGTGAATCAGGCTCTATACCAAATATTGGGAGAATTTTTGAGGACTAAAGTAATCACAAACCTACGTCATACCCCGTGAGGATTTCTGACCTTTCCCTAAACCATTCTTCAGTGACTTTCACAGAATTAAGAAACTACTTTGTTTCTATGTTATATCAGAGATAGAAATTATCCACTGAAGAGTCTTGGATTAAAATGCAGTACATTTGGCCCAGGAAAATGCAACTATCGCTCACAGAAGTATTGTCTTAAGGTCAAATTTAAAAATGAATTAAACTAAAACTCAATTTAAGAGATTTGACCCTAACTCCAAAAGAAACACTTAAAAGGTCTTCTCTTGAAATTTATATTTCTGTTTTAAAACATTATCCTTAAGGTTCTTTGCTACACATAAAATGTAGCATCAGATCACATTCCCTTAAAACTGTACCCCTGTGGGGTATCAAAGAATTCTGTAAAAGAGGAAGAAAATGTCTGTGAAAGGATATTTATCTACAGAACAGCACAGAAGGGAATACACCCAGATGTGTTCTCAATGACAGATTGCCTCACATGTACCATATCCATTTATCACTTTTCAAAAGTGCTTGTACACACTCACAGCCAGATTCATCTCTCTCACCACATTCTCATTGTTCTTATTCAAGGAGGTGCCCCAATAAAACCTTGTGGTTCCTGCCATCACAGCACTTAGGGCAATGAGGTTGATGAGTGGCTCATGTCTTGACTTTACTATCACAAATTAATTTTTGCAGCGCTTGTCATTCCTCTGAAGCTGCTGAAAACAACAGCAACTTGCCATTCGCACAGAGATTCATTCATTCATTCGCTGTGAATATTTGCTCAGCGCCTGAGATGAGACTAGATCTTTCCATACAGCCACACGTGCCTGAGATGGAACAGTGCCCCCCGAGTGCTGGCTGGTAGAGTCAGAAAACTCTGGATTTAGAGTCTAGCTTTGTCAGTTGACCTGGGTAATCTTGTTGAAATCCGTTAACCATTCTGAACCTCAGTTTCTTTCTGTGTAAAATGAGACTAATTGTATCTATCCTTTAGGGTTGTCATAAAGGTTAAATGAAACAGCCACCATTTATGGAGTGCCTGATGCTCGTAAGGCCGTGAATAAATTGTTGTTGGTATTGATGTCCTAAATATTACTTACGTCCCTTATACCAGTGACAAAGCTTTCTCCTTGACCAAACTTGAGTAAGGCTCCTTGGAGACCTCTTCTTGACTAGACCCTGACTTTGGGCTCTGTCCTTGGCCCGCTTAGTTCAGTTTTGGCAAAAAATCCTGCTGGGTCAGTTGAGTGAAAATCCCCCCAACCTCTGATACTTGATCGCGTTTCCCATCCCCCACGCTTATCACCCGGTTGTGCCTCCAACAAGATTCCTGTTGAGTCAGACTAGCAAAAGTCCACCTAGCTTTGATGTTTGCTTTTAGTAATTTTCCATCCATGGACCGCTGACTCTGCTCCTTGGCTTTAAATCCCATTTGTCTTCGTTCTATAGAGTTGAGCTCAGTCTCTCTCCCCTACTTGCAGTAGTCCCCTTTTCAAATAAAGTCTTCCTTACCATCTTTAACAAGTGTCTGAACAAGTTTCTCTTTAACGCCAGCAACATCTTCCGTGATGAAAGATGAAAAGACCAAATGAGCTAAATTCTAACTCTCTTCACCATAGCAGCTTTAGCCAAGATGTATCAAGTGCTTGCTATCAACCAGATAATGTACTAAACACTTGACTTGGATTATATCCCAAATCCTCACAAGAACCTTCGAAAGGAGCATAATTTCTTTCACTTTTTACACATGAGAACTTGAATCTTAGAGAAATACTTGCCCCAAATCACACACCTAAGTGGCAGAATCAGAAATTGAAATCCAGTCTGCCCGACTCCAAAGCTTAAGCTTATGATCGTTGATAGAGAGAAGCAGAATAACACAATCTTGAAAGTATCTGCTTGGACTGAGCAAGCTCCCAACATGACATAAAATGATAACAATATCTATCAATATATGCTACCCATGCAATCACCATGATCACCAGGTGAGTCCAAAAATTTCATCAAAACTTGATATACAACTCCATGGTAACAATCCTATAGCATTACTATCATAGATCTTATAATTTGTGATATGAGATTATATAGAATGTCTTATCACTAAAGAGACTTTAGCTAATGTCCCCCAGATGCAAGAAAGGCACACTAAATAAGTTTTTCATGCCTCATCAAAGTCACGTTGGAAACAACTCATCCAACACCACCTTCGATATTTTAGACAACCATGGAAAACAGACATAGTTCTTTCTTGCTGTTCTGGTCTGCCTTATCTGTACACATCTGATGTGGGAATAAAAATAAACCTGATTTCACTCACAGACTTACAACGCAGCTCTTTCAACAAAGCAAGTTACAAGATAATCCAGAACAACAAAAATGACATGCCTGTGGTAGATAATCCTGAATGGGAAGAGCTATCAGTCCAAAAATGGGCTTGATTATACCAGGAATTCTCTTATTCCAAATGACCGGTTTGTTCTAAGACTGTCCATAGCACTAGCTATGTTGCAACACTATTTTCATCGTCTGTGAACAGCTGTGATTCTCCAATTGTGCCTAGTCTCTGTGCTTATCAGCTACATACCATGTAGTCACAGACAGGGAAAGACAATATAAACAGATCCAGAGATATGCCAGTAAACCCTTGATTTTTCTGTTCATTTAGAACCCAATCATTAAATATGTTTAAGTGCAGATTCCCAGGATCCTACAATTTACGCGCTTACATAGGCAGAACTATTAGTAGCTCTTCCTAGGATCTGTGCTCACCCCTTCAGTGGCAGATGAAACTTCACCACATTTCAAGGAATAACAATGGACACAAATATACAATTAGCAAAAGGTCACATTCAATCCTTAGTTGGCACCTTAGCCAGATCCTTTTTAAGTGCCTCTGCTCCCATATCTCATCCACTGGTTGAGAATGGAATGCCATGAAATATTTTCAGAAATTCTGAGATGATAAATCTGTAACATATGAAGGTAATCTACAATGGTCCCAGGCATATCCCGTTTATTGAAAGGAATTCATTTCATGTCAGCGATAACGCTGGCCTTCATTACCAAAGATCTGATATTGCAAGGACATTTTTAACTTTTTATAACAATGAAAAATTATTAAATAGGAAATATGCAACAAAGGATTCCTTCTGGGTTCTTGTTCCTACTATATCACTAAAAAGAAGGTACAAGTGTAATAGTAATCTAGTAACACACACTAGGAAATTCGACGAAAGTCAAGCCCTCATCAAACAGCTGTACCTGTTCTGACAGCTCTGCTGGTTTTACTTTGTGAGAAAAAAAAATGTCAACAACCTTCTTTGGTTACCATGAGAACTAGAGCACAAACAACCAAGCAAATTTCCTAAAGGGAGTGGCCATCTGTTTCAAAATTCTAGCCAGCAAATTCCAAGTGTGCTTAAGTCCCAGCCCTAAAGAAGCCAGGACTTAAACCTGCAAATGATAAAATTTTGTCCTTGATTAATCTGAGGGCAACTCATGTTTGGCCAGAGTGCAATAAGCAATGAGGCAAAAATTACGGTTCTATTACTGATTACAGAAAATCTGTATTGTCTTGAATGAAGGTGCCATGATGCCTCATCCTTCACATATTTGTGAGGGTTTCTACTACGCCACAGTTCCACAAATTCCAAGGGAAAGATTAACTCAAAATTCCTATCTAATCTCCTTCTGTTGAGAAATCAGAGAGATTTTTTTCAAACATCCTTCCCCAAAGGCTTTTCAATTCAGTAGAAACAAATGATCAGAGTGCCTATGTCTTTCTGAAGATAATGTGAAGCGTAGCCCAGATGTCCAAAAACGTCCAGCTGTCAAAAAAGGACTCACGCACACACTCACACGATGGCTACCAGAAGAGCAAAGACAATGATTAGAGCCTTTTAGAATTGAAGAATGAAATAGAAAAAATCCTAGGCAAATGCCAGACCCTTTCAGCTCAGTCAGCAAGAGCACTTCATTTTTACTTGAGTCAGAGGAAACTTGAGATAGAACATCATGTTTTTTAGTCATGGGAGGCACTAGAGCTTGACCTGCTATGACTTGAAAAATTGCAGGGTGAATCTTATGAGTCTAAGTGTTACTGTATTTCAACTGCCTAACTCCCAATGTTCCTCCAGAGGGGCACTAGAGAGTAAAGAGCATAAATTGTGGACCTGAACTACTTGAGTTCAAATCCTGACTCTGCTAAGCTAGGTGAACATGGACCAATTATTTACTTTATGTCTCAGTTTCCTCGTAAGTAAAATAGGGAGGATAACAGCACCTATCTCGTGGAGTTATTGTAAAGATGAAATGAGTTAATACACACAAAGTCCTAGAGAGTGCCTGCCGCAGAAGGAGTGCCAGGTAAATGTTATGTACTGTCACTGTAGCCGGTAGATAGAGAGCTGTGATTGGTTCCTTGCTATCTACCCATAGTGAAGTATGACTTAGTTCTACTGTATGTTTAAAAAAAAGGGAGAGAAACGAAAAAGAACAGAAGCAACTGAGACACAATGGGGAAGAGACAAAAGGAAAAATACAAAAGGAGAAGAAAGTGGTGACGGGAAAATGAACACTGAAAGGAAGCATTTTAGTGTACAATAAGAAAAGGAGGGTGGACTAAAGAAGGAAGATTGATGGGTTCAAGTACTGATACACTTAGTGATGCCTGCTAAAGAGGCAGGGGGCAGGGGCACCCACCCTCCATGCAATCAAAAATCCGAGTATAATGTAGAGTCAGCCCTCCAGTTCAGCAGTTTCTCCACATCCACTGATTCAACCAACCACGGATCGTGTAGTACTATAGTGCTTACTACTGAAAAAAAATCCATGTATATGTGGTCCCGTGCAGTTCAAACGTGTGTTGTTCAAGGGTCGACTGTACTCTAGAACTTCTGCTTTATTACTGCTTTATATAAAAAAAGAAATAATATCAATAGTTCACCTTTATTAAGTACCGGCCACTGTTAGGCACTTAGCAACCCTCACCCCAAAATAAAAATAAGTCAGGTATTATTATCACCATATTTCTAACAAAAACTTGAGAATTAAAGGGGTTCCGAATGTGTGAGGCTTTCGTGGCTGGTCAATGCAGAAGCAGCCTGAGGACGGGCCTGACTGCAGAGTTTGTACACTCATCCACTGAGCTGCACTCACTCCCACATAAGTGACAGGACACGGGGTGCAATTCTAGAAAAAACCACATGTAGAACTGGATGAAAATGGTAACAGCTATAAAGAAACCTACTTGTGAAATTTTCTCTTCTGTTCTCCTTGAGGATTTTTTATTATCTTGATAGTTTTACACTGTGTAATTCCTCCAGTAGCAAAATAACTTCTTACTCCTTCATAGTTTTCGTGAATCTATGGATCTATTATTGTTGTCATTGTACATATGCATACTGCAGAACCGGGCTTCTGCTATGGTCAAAATAAAAGTAATTCTTACATGATGGGTCTTTTTTTTTTTTTTAAAGTCCCACACATCAAAATATTAAAACTCGAGCCTAAGATTGCCACGTGGGGAAAAATGTGAAAAACGGTGTGACTGGTTTCATAACCACAAATGCTTATGCTTGATAAACTACCGCATTCTAGAAGACTGAACTGCATCAAGTCTTCTAAGCTGAGATGCATAAAGTTTTCTAAACTGCATACATATCTTTTTCACAGGGAAACCAAATATTTAACTGCAGAAAATCATGCTGAAGTTGACACTGCATCCTAGCCTACTTGAACAATTTCTTCTGAATTCTTTCATAGTTCCTTTAATATTTTTAGAGCAACAAGTTAGAAAGTGAAAGAACCTGTTTATTGTGATCAAAAACTTTATGAGGTATGTTTTGGGGGAACATTTTACAGAAATCTTTGAAGAACCCCTGAGAAAGATGCAGAGTCACTAATCATCCGAGGAAACTTGTACGTTGTCCTCTTCATTCCATTGTAATGACACTGTAGCACTGTAACCATGGGAGGCATGAGACAGCAATACACTGTTCAGAGTTGAGATTAATTTCCTCCCACTGGCAAGATGACAAATGAGCACTTACACACTGCATACGAGAATCTCTTAGGAATAACATGTGT